>NW_017728949.1:2436456-2531609 GCF_001723895.1 Crocodylus porosus
AGAGGAGGTTAGATGAACATCTTGCTGGGGTTGTTTGACCCCAGTACTCTTTCCTGCCATGGCAGGGGGTCCGACTAGATGATCTGCTCAGGTCCCTTCCGACCCTAGAAACTATGAAACTTTTGTGAAGTACAAGGACTTAATCATCACTAACAAGGAGGTGTAAGGAGTAAATTATATCATAGCTGTCTTAATATGAGAAAGTGATCTTATACAGGAGAATACTGCTATTGGCTGTCAGGTTACTCATGCCTACCAGCATGTAGCTAAATCCCATGTTATGTGAAGGATCCTACTTTAAATCCCGTTCACCCATTCTCTGCCCATGTGCTCATCTAGTCTTTACTCTAAACTCTTCAGAGACATTAGTGGCTTGGCGTTTGCTGCCACTTAGCGTGGAGGTCTGAACTAATCCTTGCCTTTGCTTTTGTTCTTGCTTGTGGGTGTGATAAGGCAATGTTTTTGTGAAGCAAAAATTTGAAGTTAGAGGAACAGTTAATCCATGTTTTTGGTGCTTTTGTGACTATTAACAGTAGTAGAAGTCAGTTTTCAAATACAGGTCAACTTAATGAACAAGACTGAGGAGTTCCTTAGTTGCTCCTCTCTGGGAATTACATACGAGTTAATACTGATTATTGTCTTTCAATTCAGCTGTGCTACTATGCGTGTTTAGCCGCTTTACCTCTGTGGGTCTCCTGCTTGTGTTTAACTGAAGCTGTTGTGCTGAGATGCTGTGTTTCTATGTCTCTGTCTCTTTTCTCTCTCCTAATACAAACCTCCTTTATATAATGTCTCTGGCCTCCTCTTTTTCTCTCAGTCTGTTTTTCCTTCATCTGCCTCTTGCTATCTTCTTTTTTCTTTCCTGTCTTTTCTTATTTTAATACTTAGTGTTAACATCAGCTGTGGTGTCGGCACTGGAAGCATTAGCAATGATTGCTATCAAGTATTGGTTACAATAATTGCCAGCAACTCGGCATGCCATGGATGCTCTCTAAGGGAGATCAATTGTGGAATGTAAGATTGGGATTACACATTTGTTGTGTAGTCCTATACTGTATAATGAACTTGGAAAATTAAGAAATAATAATAATTTAAAAAAAAAAAAACCCTTAAGTGCCTTAAAAACAGATATTTGGTAACAGATATTTCATACCCTTCATAATTCTGTCAGTTAAAAATATTCTGCTTTCTAAGCAGTCTTGCTCCTACTAATTCTAGTCCCTTTTTATGACCAGGTTACAAAGCACCTGGACACAGGAGTAAGGGTAGATGTTATTTACTTAGGCTTCAGGAAGGCCTTCAGTACGGTATCCCACCCCATACTGGTGAACAAATTAAGAGGGTGTGACTTGGATGGTTACACAGTCTGGTGAGTGGCAAATTGGCTAGAGGATCATACCCAGAGAGTGGTGGTGGACGGGACCTGGAAGGATGTGGGCAGTGAGGTCCCACAGGGCTTGGTTCTTGGACCGATATTCTTCAATGTCTTCATCAGTGACTTAGATGAGGGTGTGAAGTGTACTCTGTCCAAGTTTGCGGATGATACAAAACTGTGGGGAGAAGTGGACACACCGGAGGGCAGGGAACAACTACAGGCACGCTTGGACAAGTTGGACAAATGGGCAGAAAACAAGAATGCGATTTAACAAGGAGAAATGCAAAGTGCTGCACCTAGGGAGGAAAAATGTCCAGCACACCTACTGCCTAGGAAATGACCTGCTCGGCATCATGGAAGCAGAAAGGGATCTTGGAGTCCTAGTGGACTCCAAGATGAACATGAGTTGTCAATGTGACAAAGTTAACGCCACTTTATTGTGCATCAGCAGATGCATGAAAAACAGAACTGAGGAGGTGATACTTCCCCTCTATTGGACGCTGGTCAGACCGCAGTTGGAATACTGCGTCCAGTTTTGGGTACTACGCTTTAAGAGGGATGTGGATAACCTGGAGAGAGTCCAGAGAAGGGCCACTGGTATGGTTAAGGGCTTGCAGGCCAAGCCCTACAAGGAGAGACTAGGGCACCTGGACCTCTTCAGCCCCTGCAAGAGAAGGTTGAGAGGCGACCTTGTGGCTGCCTATAAATTCATCATGGGAACGCAGAAGGGAATTGGTGAGGCTCTACTCACCAAGGCGCCCCTGGGAGTTACGAGAAATAATGGCCCTAAGTTAGCAGAGAGCAGATTTAGACTGGAAATTAGGAAGAACTTCTTCACAGTTGGTGGCCAAAATCTGGAATGGGCTCCCAAGGAAGGTGGTGCTCTCCCCTACCCTGGGGGACTTCAAGAGGAGGTTAGATAGGCATCTGGCTAGGGTCATCTGAACCCAGCACTCTTTCCCGCCTAGGCAGGCGATCAGACTCAGTGATCTATTGAGGTCCCTTCTGACCCTAACATCTATGAGTCTATAATTCAGAATAGCTAGAATTTTTCCGGAAGGCATCCTATGATGTAGTGTTAATGGCATCCATCACTTCTATAATACTGATCTAAGGTTATTATGAATTCATGAGCTCATTTTCTTGGATGAGCAATGCTTTGGCTTTTCTGACACACTGAAGGAGTAACTCAAGCTCCTACCAAAAGTAGTAGGAGGAAGGGGGAGGAAGGGAACCTTTTATCCCTCCAGCCTGCCCTAAGGTCTTTCAAAAGCTTTTGAATGCATATGTGAAACAAGTATCTCAATTTGACCAATGGCCTGCCTAAGATAAGAGAAAATCCTTCCAACCAAGCAACCACCTAATGCTTCCTGCAGTCTCAAATTCTTTAATGAGTTTGGGCACTGGAACACCAGTAACTGAGCGCTCTCCTTGAGTGTTCTCTCCAAGACGGTGAGTGCCTTTCCTAGTGCCTTCACACAATTCAAATACTTAAAATTTTAAAGATTTGGAGGTGCTCAGTTACACAGCCTCCATCCCCACCTTCTACCACCATTTTAAGAAATTAAACAAATAGGTATAATATAAATGAGGAGCTGTAATAACCCTCTCTAGCTTACCTGTAATTTGGGACATGCTAAAAGATTAGTCTGTTGTTCCATGTTACAGCATTAGTCAAATCCCACACCCATTGCATAATTTTTTTCAGTGCTTGCTGGCAAAGAATCTTTTTCAAATTTGGGTACATGAATATGCAAACTGCATAATGATTATCAAGTAAAAGCTTAATATGGTAACTAATTTGATTGCCTGGATAATTCTGTCTGTACTACACACAGTCTGCAATATATCGCAATCTCTCTCTTACCTCCACTGAGTAGCACATTAGTTTGCCATGCTTGTTTCTGTATGATGTGTTTAATTTTACAGTTTGAATACATTAAAAGTACTCAGCTTGCTACCATATTGCCAAGATACTTAGTTTTTAAAACTGACTTCAGTTCCAAAACGAAGAATTTTATAGATATATCTGGTTCTTCACAGGCCTCCTGTGGTGAGAGGATCAAGACATTCCTTGTTTTTGTTTGCAGCAGGGTCAGACTAACTTCTGACCTCTCAACTTTTGAACACTTAACTCTTTTTTCAGCTTGACACTTTTTCCTTACAAAAATATTTTGTATATAGATATACATAATCCTTAGTCCATTAGTATGTGAAGAAGTCTGTAAGTAGAAAGAGTGTCCCATTGCCTGTACTGTTTTTCTTCCTTACTTGTTGCAAAGCTAATCTAAATGCAAGGAAGGAAGAGCATTTCTAAAACTAAGGTGATGTTATTGACTCTCTTTTTCCCTGATTACCTCCATGAATATGTTAAATTGTATGTTTATAAATCATGTTTAATCTTTTAACTAGAGAAGAGCATGCTTCTGTCTGCTGTTTTAAAAACTGACAGATTAATTCAGTTTTTATAGATGCCTTTTGCATTCTTACCTTAGAAGACATTTGGCAGCCCTAATGCGATCTTTGCCACTGTAAAGTATGTAGGGGCAACCTGGTGATTTAGAGCAGGGAGCTAGGGTATATTTATACCAACTTCAGAGTGAGTCTGGGCACTCCAGTGATGAACAAGCCCTGCCCACGTGTGTGCACCAAGTTTGCAAATTAGCTTGCGTAGATGGCTTGGGAGTGAGCCTGAGTGTATGCTTCAGTACTGTGCTGAGGCTCCCTATCCCAAGGTGTGCCAAGCCTGATTCTGAACCATCTTTGGCTCATTTGTGGACCTGGTTGTGTACAAGTGGGGCTTGTTTCTATGCACAGGCTAACTTGAAAGGAGGTATGGACATACTTTTTTACTAGGGCTGTGGCTAACTGCTGTTTCAATTCAGTTTCGGATTTGATTGTTTTGGAGGACAGTGATTTGTTTTGGTGTTTTGGATCACTGTCCTGTTTCGTTTTGGCCGAATCTCCTCCAAATCTGTTCCAAACGGTCTGCAAGCTTTGCACAGTCCTACCCAGCTGGGCAGGGCTTGGGGCCCCAGCGGGGAGCAAGACGGGAGCATGGGCACTCTTAACTGGGTGCCAGTTTCAGCAGGTTGCCACTGCAGGCTGGGACTAGCAGCAGCACTGCAGTCTTCTCAGTGCAGGCTGCACCAAGCAGCTGCTGCTGGCCCTAACCTGCCCATACCCCCTGGGAAGAGCTGGGGAAATGATCAGAGAGCTGGGGAATCGAACTGGGAGCTAGATGTCAATATTAGAGCAGTCCTTCCTCACCTTTTTCTCCTCCCTCTTCTTAGTTTTTGTTTCCCTGCAAGCCCGGCTCTGAAACTCCTGAAATTCTCCAAACCATTTCTGAAACATTGTGCAGTCTTCTGTTTCAATTTGGATTTGGTGTTTTGGGTGCCGCAACAGCCTGAAATGCCTCCAAAACGAGATGTCTGCTGAAATGTCACACAGCCCTACTTTTTATGTCAGCTTCAGGAATTTATAGCTGCTCTGGCAAACAGACTCCAACTTTGGGAAGGTCGCTTGGTTTGTCTCTCTCACTTTATTTAGTGACACAGCTTCTTTATGTTAAGGGTGCCCCGGGGTATCTTGTGTTCCTCCAGAATGGAGATCCAGCAAAGCTCAAACTTTTCAGAGTGATGGAATAAGGTCATACTAGTATGTACCCTAAATCTGCCTTCTCAGTCAAAGATTCATAATACACAGGATACACACCCACACCCCGCCTCCTAGTTAGTGCAGAACACTTGAGGAAAAGTGCATGTGACCTGTATAAGAAAAATCTAATTCTTCTATCCCTCTGTGAAGACAAAACTTATCTTCCCCTAGAGGGCACTGGGCATGAGGCAGACCTTTCACACAGTCCTGTCTTGTGTAGGTTTAGCATGTTCAGTTCTTAATTTTGGACTATTTTTTTTAATGCCAATCAAGAAGCACTTTTTTAAGGTATAAACTTACCACAGAATCATACGTTATACATTGGCATTGAGCAGCACATTCTAATGCTGATGTAGCAGTAAGAAGAGCTTCACCATCACATACAGTAGGTATTTGGGGGAGACTCTAATGCAGATTTTAAATATAGAGTAATGCTTTTTCAGAGTTATGGCCCATTTGTTGTGGTTCTCTTCTTTCACCTGGCTTTATAATGTGAGATCAATGAGGTTCTATTGTCAGAAGCAACAGTGAATTGTTTGTGTACTAGAAACATTTTTATGGTAGTATGGATTTTTAAAGCCTCAAGTAAAGTGACTTGGGAATCGCACTTGCCAGCCAAGTAGGCCACTGTTTTAGTATTAATCTCGTATATAATTGGGTGAGTTTATCACCAATTCTACAGCATATTAGGTACTTAACAGGATCCCAATGCAACTCTGATAATGCTGAAGCTTTTTCTTTTTTCTTTTTTCCAAGTATCCCCACACAACTTTGACAAGGCCAAGCACTGCATTGGCACAATGACGATTGAGATAGACTTTCTCCAGAAGAAGAGTATTGACTCTAATCCATATGACTCAGACAAGATGGCAGCTGAGTTTATCCAACAGTTCAACAACCAGGCATTCTCAGTAGGACAACAGGTGTGATGTTTGTTCATGGTTTCAGCCACTCCCATTCCCTTGTTCTCTTGCTGACAAACTCACTGGTATGTGCAGTATTAAGCATTCCCTTAATATTTCATAAGTAAACTGTTTGTGGAGCATTCCCATCGCTTGTTTAGAGCAAGAGGCTGTTTTGCACAGAGACTGTCTATAATGATAAAGTGTCAGTGCTTCAGTGTCTGCATTGGAGAATATGAACACAGTGTTGCAAAACCTGTCCTTTTCATGGTTTTCTCCTAAAGGAAAGTTTAAGGGTGTTTTTTTTAGCAATTTTGGGAGATCTGGACTATATTCCTAACTCAGTCATAGATTTTTTTTGAGTCAAAATCAGGCCAGATATAAGTGAATGGATCCCTTTTGTTATGCTGGGCAAGCTGCTTTAATTGAATCAGGTTTCTGCTTCCTCATCAGTTATTTCCTTATTAATGTGGTTTATTTTTCCCCCAGTCGGTCTCCTGCCGTGACTTCCTTGAAGTGTTTTTGTTCAGAATGCTATTTTGACTCTGAGAGAGTTTCATTGTCAAATGAAACTGCAAAAGGCAACATGCTGTTTTGTGTTGTAGAGTAAGATTCTAGTTTTCTTAAACTTTTAAGGACAGGAATGGACTAAATCATTTTCTCTTTGTGAGGTTGATAAACTTTTCCTTTGTAATGGAGTGCAAGCAGTCATTGACAGAAACCTGGAAAGTAAGCCTTAGAGTTAAACTACCCTCACTTTGCACAGCTGGGATGGGGTCTTTGCCTAGTTTGCAGAATATGAAAAGAGGTAGTACAAAAAGACAAGGTTGTTGTAGGGAAAGGGCAGAAGACTTCTCCTGAGAGAAAACACTACATAAGGGGGTGGGGAGAGGAAGAGCAAGTAAGGGAAAAGAACATTTGAAAACTAGAATGAAGAACTGAGCTATTTTCATGATCTGAGACGGTTGGTTGGAGGGGTCAAAACCAAAGGGAGGTCTCCAAGAGGGCAGCAGCTCTTCAGTTTGTAGTGAAGCATACTGTTTATTTTGAGAGAGACATCTTTGCCCTGGAAGGGGTGAGACGCTAAGAGAACCTGGCCAGAAGGCAAAGTCCTGGACGTAGGAGATAATCAGAAGGACCCACATGGGAATGCTCTGGGGATGCTAAGCTTACTGACAACTTCACTCAGAATCCCATTTCTCCCCCTCGAAACCATCAAAATGTGTGATTCCTTTTCAACAAGGTAAATCTTTGTTTTCTTTCTCTCCCCCCTTTTCTTTTCACAGCTTGTGTTCAATTTTAACGATAAGCTTTTTAGCCTTTTAGTAAAGGATATCGAAGCCATGGATCCCAGCATCCTGAGAGGCGAGCCCAGCACAGGCAAAAAACAGAAGGTAGGGATAGTGGGACTTATGGTAGAAACTAACTCTAAGGAAATGCATTATATTCTCCTCTTGCACTTACCAGCCTTATGCTGTCAATTTGTTTGGAGTGCAAATGCACAGTTAAGCCACACAAACAACTACATGGTAAGAAGAAAAATAAAACAAAAGGTATTTTAAACATCAGTTTAATCTGGGAAGTACAAATATCATGAGTTTATCATAATTACATATTGCTCTAGGGCAGAGCTTGGTTACTTGTGTATGCTGCTGGCTTATTGTGCAAGTCCATGTTTTAATATATGTAAATTTTATTAGATCAAACCTTTAATTCTGAACTTTCTCAGTTTGTAAAGCTTGCTTTGTGGATTTTTGTATTCCTCTAAAACTAAGATAAAAAGTTTAGTATATCAATAACTTAAACAATCTATTTGGGATTTGCTTGTTTTCTTAGTCAAATTCATCTTTCCTATTAAAGGAAGGTCTTCCCTACTAATTCATAGAATCTTCTCATTTTTCTGCTGGCAGGAAGGTGAGGGTTTGATTCTCCAACTGTATTGGGCTCTGTGCAGTAATAAAACATTAATACACATGCTTTCAGAGTTGCATGTTGAATTTGAAGTGTTGGCAACTACATTTCATAGCAGAGAACCAACTTTACTCTTTGCAGGACAGATGAGCTCTGCTGAACTAAACTCATTGAGGGTGCAAACAGAAGTGCAACTCCCTGCTGTAACTCATGGCACTTCACAGGAGGCCCTATGAGTTACAGCAGTCCCCCGGGCCCAACAGGTATTTGCTGTTGGGGGCTGGGGGATCGAGCTGCAGTTTTTAGAGTGGCTGCGAGTCTGCAGCTGCTCTCCCCTAGGTCTGCCCCTCCCCACTCCCAGCACCAGTGCTGTCTTCAGAATGGCGGGGAGGTAAGGGAAAGGAGGGATATCAGTCTGGGGGTTGCCCAGCAAGTACTGGAGAGTTGGGCAGATGGATTGGGATCAGGCCCTTTTTAAAGCACTTTGAAGCTGTGCAGTTCTGTAAAGGCACAGATGTAGAGCGCTTTCTGTGGCTGATCATATGACAATGTCGCTTGTGTCAGAGCTTTTAAAAAAAGAAACCAGCGTTATAGTTCTTTTTTATTATCAGGACTGTTTTGGGTATAAGAAAGCTTATCATTACAAGTTGTCACTTAATAGTGAGAGATGGATCTAATGGCTCTAATCTGACTATTCACATTCATTTGACAGCAAAGTCCTTCAAAATGGAGCTTGTTTTGCAGTGCTTCCCATCTCTTTTGGGGAAGTCAGTAGTGACCATCCACAGAAGAATCTAAAGTCAAGACTAACTTTGAAGTTTAACAGTTTGTGTTTGTCCCTATATACAGATTGAAGTGGGTCTGGTTATTGGGAACAGTCAAGTTGCATTTGAAAAGGCTGAAAACTCCTCTCTCAATCTGATTGGTAAGTTCTTTTGTACTCAAGCTTGAAGGCAGTGTAACACCCATTGCTCCATTGTTGCACGGAAAGCTAATATTTACTGACTATTTACTCGCTAGAGTAGTCATGTAGGCCTTTATACCATGCTCACCAAGGAGTCTGTAACACATGCAGTATAAAAAGGTGGGTCTGAGACTCTAAACAGTAAAAGGCTATTCAGCTTCATTGCTCTATTTGGTCTTCTAACCCCACTACGCCTGATTAGTGGCTTCTGCAGGTATTCATTGACTCTGAATTTTTTTTAATAATGTGGAGTTGAACTTATTCAGAAGCAGAATAATACAGTTTTAAATGAAAGTATCATCACTTTATTTTTCAATTAAAATTTCAATCAAATTGAGGGTATATATAATCAGATTTGAAAAATTGTACAGTCACAAGTTTAGAATAAAAATTAAATGAACCGAATTGTAAATGCTATTGTTTTCCAAAGGCATGGCTAATAGGATGTCTCAGTTAAATTTTATATTGCAGAACAAGAGGCTGAAGTTGTATTTTTATGAAAAAGTCTTAGACGCACAAAATCTTTTGTCACTTAGAAGCAAAATTTACTTCTGAGTCAACAACTTTTTCATTGTTAGCGGTCTCTTAAGGTGACCTTTTTTATACACACTAGCCAAAATTGTCAAAAGCAACAGCCTGAAATCATAGTTTGAAGGCTTTTGTAAATTTAATATCTACTTCACTTAGGAGAACAATTCCCATCAACTTCAAACTACAAACTCAATGTGATGGGGAAATGTATCTTTGTAAAAGCATCTCGGATCTCTGAGGTATCCAGGCTTGCAATTAATGATGATTATTATTACTATTATTATTATTTTATTTTATTTTTTTGCAAAAATCTAGTTGGTCTAATAAAAGATATCACCTGTACCACGAGTTCTGATTCCTTTTTATTTTCTGGATCTCTCAGCTTTTAAAAATTCAGTCTAGACCAGGGGATTGGCAACCTAAAGCCTATGATCCAGATCCCAAACAGAGCCATCTTACCTGGCCCTGGAAACCAGAGCGCTTCAGCAGTGTTTTGGCAGTGGGGGGCTTTGCCTGCATGGTAACAGCTACAGGCAGTGGAATTGTAAGTGGAAGGGGGAAAAGGAGGTGCAGGGGTAGGAGGTGGAGACTGGTCCCAGCCCTGGCAGCATAGGCCAGGTTGGAAGCAGCCTGTGGTTGGAGCTCCACTGCAAAATATTGCTGACGTCTGATTAAGGTGAAGATGATGGCAGAAGATTTGTCTGTCTGCTATAATTGTGGTTGTCATTTTCACAGTAAAGATGTTGAGTCTTATCTTTTAAAATATAATGAGTCTTTTAAATATAAAATTTCTTAGAAAAAGTTCTGTGTAAAACTTGAAATTCTATTGGCAGTTAAGAAACTAACTAAACACTTGCAAAATATCATCTTTCATACAACCTGAATTCGACTCCTTTGTGCCTATGTTTTATGATGTAGTTTTTAATCACACAGTCATTCTGGGTTTGTTTGGGTTTTTTTTCTACAAGCCCCTTCCTAGTTCAGAGCACAAGGTAGATATTACTCACTAAAAGTGCAGCAGCTGCCCAATGTGTCTTTTTCGGTCAGTGTGAGACTCCAGAAATTAGATACCATGTGTCATCTGCTTCATAAACTACACAAATTTGATTCATTCTCTGAACTCTGTTTGTCTTTTGTATTAAATAAGGCTGGGGTCCTTTTAAAGAATTGCATATGATCATGTAATAAAACACAGAATCATAAAGGGGCTGAATTGAATTTGCACAGATTTACTACATATGTAGTATGGGGAAAAATAAATAAAAGCCATCCATTAAAAAGAATTCATAGTGTACAATTCCATAGGAGAGTTAAAAGGAGATGCCTAAAAATTATACAACTGACTGCAACAGAGGAAGCAGTCATGTTTTACTAGTCTACTGTTCATGATCATTGATGAACAGGTTCTCTCAACTCTCAGGCATGTGTTTGTATGATCCATTAGAGAAGGAATTAGGATTTGAGATTTTTGACCCAGTCTGAGGTTAGATCATCACACTTTAAAAATGGCCACCCAGTCTAACTTAGTTTGCTCAGGTGTGGACCTTACACTAGTTAGGTGGATCCAAGTGTGAACTGTACAAAAGTTCAGGACAGTTAAATTAGTCTTTAAAAATGGCCAAGCCAATCTAAGTTAACTCTACCTCCAAGGTGTACCTAACTTGGATCAAGTTGGCCATTTTTAGACCGATCTAACTGTCCTGAACTTCTGTACATTTCCCAGGGCTGACAAAGCCCAGCCACTGGGCTCAGCCCAGGAGCTGTGCTTTTCCTACCTGCCTCTGTGTCACCAGCCTATTTGTAGCTCCCCTGCTCCCCCCACTCTGAAATAGCCAGCATGTCTCCCTGCCTCGACCACCTATCCTGCTGAATACCCCATTCTTCAAGCCTCTCCTGGTGCCAATCTTGTGCTGGGACCTGAGCAAGTAAATTGAGGGGTGAGGGAGGATGGTTTGCTGGAGGGGAGCAGTTGTTCATCTGGGGGTGGGGAGGCTTGGGAGGCTAAAACATCTCCTCGTCGTGGAGCATGGGGAGGAAAGCACACCTCCCAAGTCCCCCTGGACCCTGTGAGTCCTTTGATCCTGTCGAACCCTCTTGGACCCCAGCAACTGCCCTTCAGATGCCACCTACCTTCCTTTTCTCTTCCCCACCAACTGATTTCTTCCCCTCCTCCATCCCAACGTACCTTGGATCAGGTGGCCATTTTTAACTTGATCTAACCTCCCTGAATATCTGTATGTACCTTGGACAACTTTGTGCCTCACTGTACTTCCCTGTCAAATCCAAGTGTCATCATTTTTCTTCACTGGTGTATCACACAGTGTTAATCGTTTAATATAGTATGATCCTTTTGATAAGCACTTTCCAGTATGTTATGGATAACTATATTATTATATTATTGTTAAAAAGTAGGGCATAAAACTACAACAAATGTGTGCATTAAGGGTAACTGGCAACTAAGCGCTATTTTTTTTAAAGTTTGAACTGCCTTTGCTCTCTATTTTGAATTAATCCAGTTCTCTTCATTTGTTAATTTCAGTTTTATTCCTGTTTTCTAGCAAAAGTGTTTCAAGTAAATTAATGAGTTTTATCATTACAAAATCAAAACATGTCCATCTAGCTTTTTAATTTTTGAATATATTTCTGTAATAAATGTCAAATTAGGCCAGAAGGGGGCAGGATAGACTAAGAATAACTAATGCAGCCAGTAATTTGGGCAAAATCTGTGTTCCTAACTGCTAGTTAGATGTAAAGGGAGAGTATGTATACAGTAATTCCAAGGAATCAAAGAATTAATGTTCACTATTAATTTTTTGCAGCCCCATACTAGGCTTATAATTCCCTGTTTTTCCTGATCAGAGGAATATAACATTATTTTTCTGTGTTTTAAATAGTGAGGAACCATAGAGATTAATGATGGCACCAATTAAGACTCACTCCTAATGCTGGATTTTTCCCTCCAATATGCTAGCCTAATTTAAGGGGTGAGATGGTGTTTCCAGTACCCATGCCTTTATTTTTATGGTCTCTGTAGTTGGCTCTGTCTCTGATTTGAAGTCCACATGATTTGTACCATACAAGATGCCTCCTTGAATTCTAGGATTGCTACTTCTAGGTAGTTTCACAATGGATGTTAACAAAGCAAACCAAAATCGCCAGAAAATCAGTGTGGAGAGTAAAGGTTTGAGTGCAGTGTTCCATGTAATATCTGTTGCAATGCTTTTTGCAAACTGAATGGATTGAGCTTGAAATGGAACTACTTCTTTTGATTGGTGGCATCTCAGTTGTGTTTTTATTATAGTGTTTGTGCTTAATATAATCATTTTCTTCTGTTGAAGGCAACTGCCTAATGTGTGTGTGTTAAAAAACAAGCCAACTTCTAGTGAGGAGAGTAAAGGTTCTGTATATATTTATTTTAATAAACTTGTGGAGTTTATCACAATGGTGTTTGTAACAGTATTGTGTGTAGACTATAAAATCTATGCCGGTGTTTCTTCCAGCATATCTAATTTTGGCTGCAATTCTGTGGTGCCCAATCTATGAACTGTTTTCTTTTTCTATTAAGGTAAATCCAAGACCAGGGAGAACCGCCAGTCAATTATCAATCCTGACTGGAATTTTGAGAAGATGGGAATAGGAGGCCTTGACAAAGAGTTTTCAGACATCTTCCGAAGAGCATTTGCTTCTCGAGTTTTTCCACCTGAGATAGTGGAGCAGATGGGTGAGTATGGTACCAAGAAACATACCTATATGATAGGTATTCGGGCCTAGTTCTGCTTCAAATGGATCAGATACCAACTACCTATATGATAACTCTGTGTATTAATCAATTTATTTAGCTAAGGGAACCTGGTGAAATAGGAAATCATATTCTTCCCACTGTTTTCAAACCTCTGTGGTGCTTTATTTATTTAACTGACTAAACAGTGCAGAGTAAAAGTAACTGAAATGTTCAACACTGTAGGATACTTAGTTTTGTGTAGATATTTTTGTTAGAGTCCATATAATCTTTTTTTTTTTTCCCTCCAAGCGGACAGGGAACTTATTCATACTGACACTTTCAGCCTTGACTTATCAGCAGTGGACTCTTTGCTCAGATCAGACACAATAGTCTATCTTTATTTTTCTCAAGTTTGACTTGAACATGATATCCTTTCACATTCCCCATTATTGATCTTATTGCAAAACTACATTCTCATATGCCTGACTAGTTTTGTCCTGTCTGAATAAACCACGCAGGATGTAATGCCTGTTAGAATTTATAGAATCTACTAAACCCAAGTATAGCATTGTTTCGGGGGCAGGAAGGGTGGCTGGCTGGCTACGCTCTTGGTGAACAAACATGTCTGGCATATCACTTCACTCCTGATTTCGGAGGTAGCTGCTGCTATAGCAGGAAAGCAAGCTTGTAAGATTCCAGTTTTGTCAGCCATAGCTGCCGCTGATGCTGGTGCCATGTTTAGCTTTGGCTCACTTCATTATATTTCTGGACTGTTTTAAATTCTGGATCTGTCATAGCCCATGTTGATGCCTGTCTTTCAGATACACACTTATGTGTTCATCTGCCACTGCCTGACCTGTCTTTATTTCTAGCGCTCGTGAGATTGTGAACTTTCTGGTTTAGTTTCAGTGGGAGAAGCAGGAAGTTGCCATAGTAGCTGAGCTGTCAGGTTTTCTTTCATATCCATTCAAGAGTTTACCTGATGTCCAGTTAGGATATTGAGCAGTAATATTACTAGATTGAATGTACAGTGATATCCATCTGATACAGAGTGAGATGAGGAAAACCTTTAAGATACTGAAGACTGAACCAAGGTTAGTGTCTGATCAGGTGTTTTCCCCTTTACCTTTTTACTTTATACGGGACAGTAGCCAGAATTTGCTGAATTCTCCTTCTGCCTCTGTTGGATATGTCATTTTATTCCTGTTCTTCAATGTGAAGGTCTTGGCCCTACTAACATACATAGCTCTAGGAGAGTATTGTCATTGCTCTGCTACAGAGTGGAGGATGGGAGTGGTACAATAAGGGGATTGAGGGTAGAGGGAGGAAAACCTGGTCTGTTACCTTGAGCTCATCTTTTTTCTTCTTACTGAAAGTGGTGCAAACATGGAGTTGAGGCACCTGTTCATCAAATAAAGGTTAAGGTCTTAATGGAATGAAGAAAAATGATAGATGCTGGCTTTCATCACCTGAATCTTTACATTTGAAATAGCCATGATGCATTATCTTCACAGCAATGATGCATCATCACTTGGCCAATAGTGTTTCTGTGGCCAAAGAAGATTCAGGCATTGAAATATTTCCTCAGTTGAGTTTAAAAGAGATTGCATGAGGACTTTGACAAGCTAAGGAGGCTTGTCAGTGAGCCCCTAAAGGGCCACGACCCGAAGGAGAGGGGAGTTCAGGATGAGTGGTTGCAATCCTGGATGCGCAAGCAAAGTCTACCCTTTCTCGGAGGAAAGGCAGCAAAAGGGCACAGCAGCCCCCTTGGCTCTCCAGGGAACTAGTGGACCTCCTGCATCTTAAAAGGAAGACCTACCAAGGATGGAGGACTGGAACCACCACCAAAGAGGAATACTCTGCTCTGGTCCAGACCTGCACGGTGCAAACTAGGAAAGCCAAGACTGCGATGGAACTCCAGCTAGCTACAAATATCAGGGACAATAAAAAGTCCTTTTTTTAGATATGTGGGGAGCTGGAGGAAAAGCAAGGGCAACATTGGACCCCTGCTAAACCAGATGGGACAACTGAGAACCGATGTCCGGGAAAAAGCAAACTTGCTAAATGGGTACTTCGCATCAGTTTTTCACCAGTCCCATGGGATGCCCCTGCCCACTGTGGGTGAGGAGGATTCCTTACCCTCCAGCGAGGCTGACCTCATGAAGGAACACCTTGACAGGCTGGATGCCTTCAAGTCAGCTGGCCCTGATGGTTTACACCCCAGGGTACTCAAGAAGCTGGGAAGCAGCATAGCTCAGCCCCTAGCATGGATCTTTGAGAACTCCTGGTGCTCTGGTGAAGTGCCTGAAGACTGGAAGAAGGCCAATGTTGTGCCTATCTTCAAGGATGGAAGGAAAGTAGATCCAGCAAACTACAGACCCATCAGCCTGACCTCTGTCCTGGGGAAGGTCTTGGAAAAGATTATCAAAGAGGCCATCTTTAACAGACTAGCTGACGGCAATATCCTGATGGATAAACCCAGCATGGGTTTGTTGCAGGTAGGTCTTGCATGACCAGTCTCATTTCCTTTTACAACCAAGTGACCTATCACCTGGACAAGGGGGAAGAGATTGATGTCATATATCTTGACTTCAAAAAAGCCTTCGATCTGGTATCCCATGATCACCTCTTGGCGAAACTGGCTAACTGCAGCCTTGACCTCACCACGATCCACTGGCTGAGGAACTGGCTTCACGGTAAGACCCAGAGGGTGGTGGTTGACGGAAGCCAATCATCATGGTGTCCTGTGACCAGTGGGGTCCCTGAAGGTTCTGTCCTAGGGCCTATACTGTTTAACATCTTCATCAGTGATGTAGACACTGGAGTCAGAAGCAGACTGACCAAACTCTGGGGTAAAGCATCCACACCTGAGGACAGGAGGGTAATCCTGGCAGATTTTGATAGGCTAATGAAATGGGTGGATGAGAACCTGATGGTGTTCAACACTGAAAAATGTAAGGTTCTCCACCTTGGGAGGAAAAACCCATGACATGCTTATAGGCTTGGCAGTGCTACACTGGTTAGTACTACAGATGAAAGGGACTTGGGGGTCATGATTGACCACAAGATGAACGTGAGCCTTCAATGTGATGCTGTGGCTAGTAAAGCGAGCAAAACACTGGCTTGCATCCATAGATGGTTCTCAAGCAAATCCTGGGATGCCATTCTCCCGTTATACTCGGCCTTGGTGAGGCCACAGCTGGAGTACTGTGTCCAGTTTTGGGCTCCGCAATTCAAAAAGGATGTGGATAAGCTTGAGAGGGTGCAGAGGAAAGCCAGGCGCATGATCGGAGGTCAGGAAAACAGACCTTATGATGAGAGGCTGAGAGCCATGGGATTCTTCAGCCTGGAAACATGCAGGGTCAGGGGTGATCTGGTGGCTACCTATAAGTTTGAGGGGTGCTTATCAGGATCTGGAGGAACGTCTGTTCACCAGAGCACCCCATGGGATGACAAGATCGAATCGTCACAAATTCTGCCATGACTGATTCAGGCTGGACATAAGGAAGAACTTCTTTACTGTCCAAGCCCCTAAGGTTTGGAATAGACTACCGTCGGAGGCGGTTCAAGCACACACTTTGAACACCTTCAAGACACATTTGGGTGCTTATCTTGCTGGGATCCTATGATCCCTGCTGACTTCCTGCCCCTGGGGCAGGGAGCTAGACTCAGTGATCCTCCGGGGTCCCTTCTAGCCCGAATGTCTATGAAATCTATGAAATTTCAATTCCTCTTCCTGGTTTTGATGCAGCTACACCTACAGTTCCTTCAGCAGAATATTGAATGACAGCACATTAACCAATAAAACACCACAATAGGATTATATTTCTCCAGTGTTCTTATTGGCTTGAGATGCCTTTAAATGCAAGACACTCTTATTGCATGCAAAAATTGACTCTGCAAATGTAATGCTGAGATGGCAGCAGTATAATTCAGAGGTCAAGAACTTTGGCTATGTCTAGAAATTGGATAGCCTCTAGGCACAATCTGCTCTCCTTTGAAAGGCTGCCAAAAAGCGGGGAGAAAAACTGTTCTCCTCTGCTATAGAGGGCAGGACATAAGGCAGTGGATTTAATCTACAGCAAAGTAAATTTGGATTAAATTTTAGGAAAAAATTTCCAAGTGTAAGAATGGTAAGACAGTGGAACAAGGTGCCTAAAGAAACTGTAGAATCGCCTTCAGTGGAGGTTTTCAGGAGAAGCTTGACTGGGCATCTGTCTGAAATGGTTTAGGAATAGTACATCCTATGCTGTGTAAAGGCTTGGACTAAGTGGTCCTGGAAAATCCCTCCCAACCCTATTATGATTCTCATGTTTGGGCCTTTCTTTTTCTTCCTGTATTAAGCAAACCATGTTACTAAAATGGTTTTTCTTTGAATGAGTACTAGTGTATTGAATACCACTGGCAATGAGTTAGAGATTGCCATGTTTGTATAAATACATAGACCCTTGCCTCTGCATGTTTACACACATACTACACAAAGAGGTATTTTGCTGGGAAGGGAAGGTTAAGACTCCCAGCAGAACTTTCCTGTTCTCTCAGATGAACCCTAGGGCTAAAGAGCTTATCTTAAATTTGAAAAAACAAAGCTTTCTGACACTCTCCCCCCCATATTAGTCATAACTTGCTCTTCAGCTATGTTTCAGATCTCAAATGTCAATGTGACATCTGTTCAGGTTAACATATAATTTATTAGGAAAGGAAAAGAAAGCAATTGCTTGCTATCTACAACTGCAGAAGTTGCCCTTTTCTATTTGCTGTGGAGTGCATGCACATTGCCTTGTGTTCAGAAGGCAATAAATATGCCATTCTCTACTCTAACTGCATAGAGACTGTATTGACTCTTTAAGAATTGCTTGTAATGTGTGGTTTCCGTAACTTCCAAAGAATGTTTAGAGATGGACCGTATAAATTATCAGTAGTCACCCAGATCTGTAAAAGACAGGCCATACAGATCACTTTGAAATCTGGTGTATGAGAGCTGAAAACTTAGGAGACACATTTTGTCACAACTACTTCTGGCATTAAGAACCTCTGCTAAAGTAGTCCTGTGATTATTGCCTGGAAGTATGGGTTTAAAAGCATGCAGTTTGTCTTCCAAAACAGAATCTAATTTTTATATGGGTAAACTGAATGATGAGGAACTTTCAGTGTGAATTGCTAAGGGTGTTACCAACGTTGCATCATGCGTGGTGTACCTGAAGGTTTCCATTTAGGAGCCCCAGGCATGGATTAGGGCCCCAGTGTTGTAAGTCAGGGGAGCACGATGGGGAAAAGGAAATCAGAAAGTGGGACTGGTTGGGGTTAAGATGGGGAACCGGGGCTAGGAACCACTGGGTTGGGGCAAAGGAGACAGGTCTGACAAGGAGGTAGAAAGTAGGACAGAACTGGGAATGGCAGGGCAAAGACACTTAGGACTAGGACCTGGGGAATGCTAGGACATCATGTTTGGATGAGAACAACACACAGGCTGGGAGCAGAGAAATGGAGAGACCTGAGGAAACTTGGAATTTGTTTTGCAGATGTGAAATGCTCTATGATGCAAAATAGTGTGTAAAATTGAGTCCCAGGGGGATCAAATTAGATGCTCCAAATTAGAGGATACTTTTGACCTTAATATCTGTGCCTCAGCTTTCATCTGTAAAGTGAGGAGAAAATCCACTTACTTCACAGAGTGTTGTCAGAATAAATTCATTTATGTTAGTAAAGCTCATGAGCACCATGGCGAAGCCCCTGAGGAAATGAACAATTCTGTCTTGAAAGCAGGGTTTGTAAATAAGGCCTGGCACCACGCCTTGCACAATAGGGAGAAAACAGCATTTTGAGTAGTTGGTCATCCAGTGGTCACAATCCATTCTGTGCACTAGATGAGGCAGGGGTCCTGTGAAAAAGTAGCCTTCAATGATGTGGGTAAACATGGTCTCATAGTGCATATGCACAAGCAGGCTAAGTTTAGATTTTATAAGCTGCTTTTGAATATTTGACATTGTAATCATAATCCTGTTCTTTTACTGTAGCTTGCATGTAATTTTTCTCTGTGTAGGAATGGAGCTTTTCATAGTTCTTGAAACCATTATCAGTTCTAGCCATAGCCTCCTTTTAAATGTTGCACCACCAGTGCAGATTACCAGACCTTCCTTTTCAGAAGAGAGTGTTATTAGTGGTTAGTGCAGTGAATTGGAAGCCAGGACTCCATGGTTTATTGCTAACTTTACCATTGACTTCAATAATGAAACGTCACACTATATGTTTGCATTGCACTTTATGGAGCCAGAGATAAGGCCTGTTCTTACTACAAAGAAATTGCTGTTTAAGTAAATATTCTGCTGGCTTGATTGCAGGTTATTCTTGCACTTAGTTGTAAACTGCAGATTTCATGTAATTATGGCAATTGCTTAACCTCTGTTACATGGATTTAGTAAGCATACATGGGATGGAGTGGCAGCCACAATCTTTTAATTTGGGAGATAAAAATGTTAACCAGGGGAAAGCTGATGAAATGATTATACTGAATGTCCTGTGTAGTATGCCCCTGACCCTATAAAAATCAAGAGAGGATTGAACCCCTTCACTAGTGGGCTAAGAGTAAAGTGATCCTTAAATTGTCCAAGTTATTAGACCTAGGGAGACTGGCTTGAAAGGTGCAGGAGGTAGAATTAATGCTTCCTGAAGTAGAAGAAGCAATTAAAAAGCATAGGTTTTCCAGGGTGAAGATGGGGAGAGAAGAAAATTCTTCATTAGGGCAAAAGAGTTGCTCTGTAGTTTCATGTAATGGGAAATTCATGAATTGGGCCCCAAGCAGGTAGGAGAAGGAAGTACCTGGGGTGTTAACCACATTTCTTCAGTTGAATAGAGCTCTAATACAGCTGTAATCACAGAATAAAACTCCCCCTCAACTCCTGCAAAGAGACCCTTGGTTGCAGGTAGTTGCCCTGCTCTGTTTGTGTGGGCACACAGTGGTACTGTTAGGGCAGCCAGCAACCCATTGGTGTTCATTTGTTTGTAATTTTTTTAAAAGTTCATTGCATTTCCAGGCACTTGGCTTTCGAGTAAAGAAGTACCATCTAGCTTTTAATACTAAAGGCTGCAGAAAATTGCTAGTGAGCCTTGTGGGTATTAACAGCCAGATGCACAAGAATTACAAATAAATGTAAGCTCATCAGTGATCATACTTAATATTAAATTAGATATTTGGCTACATATTTATTATCAGGCTGTTAAAAGATGAGGTAGTTGCTCTTTTGCTACTGCAGTGGTGGCTAATGGGTAGATTAGTTTGTTTTGTATCCACTGTGAACTTGCCATCACAAATCTCATTTTGGATTATGTTTTTTGATTGTGTAGCCAAAGGCACTTTGTGTGTATGTTGGAAACTCATACTTAGGGGTGATTTATTCTCATTTTTATCGCATTCCATCTGAACAAAACTGATAAATGTCCTACCATTGCCATAAATTTAGTTGGAGCCTTCTGTATGTAATATATGTGCATTAAAAAAAAAGAAAAAGAAAACAAAATAAAAACCTTCCCTTCATGGCTATACAATGCATAATGAAGAAAAGCTGAGAGAGGTGGTTTTTAATGCCTTAGTAAGACCATACTGATATTTGTGGATGGGCTTTTTCTTTGTAGTAGCATGTGATTTGTTATGTCAAGCACCTGGTCTTTAAAATCTATTAAAAAAAATTCTGGTAGGTGAGCAATAGGTCTATGCACACTCCAGCCTTTGGAGTAAGAAGCAGGAGCAAGTTTCTTCAGTGTAACTTCTTGTCAATAGTACTTAAATCCCACAGAGGTTAACTAGAGGTAGTGTATCTAGGTAGGAATAATGGAAAGCTTATTTGATGAGGGGAAGGGGAAATTCCATCCAACTGTGTGTTAATGGAAAATTTCTCTTCCATGTGTGGCAGGTGAAGGCTTGGAACCATAATCATACCCTAACCTGCTTGAAGATTAATGTATAAAGATAAATATCACTCCTGCTGTATTCAGGGCTGGTACGTTTCTACAGATGTTGGTTTCTCTTAGGTGCACCTGAATGATATGATCACACCAGAATGCTTTGATTTTAAGTCAAGGGGGAATTACAGTGCTAAATAGGAAAATCCCTTATACATTTAGGCAATTTTGTGTTGATGTTTCAAGGAAGGCAATGCATTAGGAGAAATAAATTCATGGCTATTAGAGTTAGTTTAATTTTTGCTAACTTGGAACTCTGGTCAGAGTTTCCATTTGTGTTTCTATCACAAATGGCCTGCCATTGTCTCTTTGAATCTTCATCAGTGTCTCCTAATTTTATTACCTGTTGATGTCTTTTTTTTTTTTTTCTTGCCTATTTTGCCGTTTGGATCTACATATGTATTGTTAGAGACTGAATAGGTAATTAAATTGTGAGATAATCCAGTATCCTATTACATAAATGACCTTAAACCAAATGATAGTCCTAATACTTAGCCTGGTGAGTTGGAAATGCTTGTCTGCAAATAATCCGAGTTCATAAGATCCTCATAATAGTATTGACATTTGGTCATGCTGGTACAGTCTGCAGAGTGAAGATAAAACTTAATCAAAACTCCTCCTGGGTGCATGGAATTGCAGTGTGATTTGGGATGTAGTATTTTTAGTTTGTCATCACCTGTCTATTTTAACTAAGGCCTGTTTGTTTTAATATTTGGCCAGGTTGATGTAGCTGTGCAAGAAAATTGTCTGATCGTAACAGTATGTAACTTCCTATTTGAAAGGAACTCTTTGCTTTAGCCTCTACAGGCAGAAGTTGCACACAGACTGGTTTACGTGATCAGAAACTGGTTTCAACCTGTAACGGAACAGAAGTTCAGTGCACGTAAACCAGTTTCAAAATGTCTGAAACTGGTTTAAGATGAAGCTGGTTGAATGTAGTATCAGACTTAACTGATTTAGGTCAAACCAGTTTATGAAACTTCTGTTCCAGGCGCCTTCCTGGTTCACGTTAAATCAGAGTCACCCAGCATGCTTTCTAGCCCTGGGCTAGGCTGTGCTGTCTGCTTCAGAGAGCAGGGCTGGCCCCACCCCTTGGCCCCCTAGCCTGAGCAGTGAGGGCTGGCTGACAGTGGTTGTGGGGGCAAAGCCCAGCTGGGTATATAGCCCAGTCTATGGGAGTGGGGGAGACCGCCCTCCCCCAGGCAAACCCCGGTTGAGGTCTGGGGCCAGTGAGAGGGGTTAATCACCCCTTCCCCTGCTCAAACTTACTTCTGGCTGCAACTGTGGACTACAAATCCCAGAGGCACCTGGAAGCAGGAAGAAGTGATGAACAACCCTGCAGTGTCCTGCTGTTGTAATTCTGGACTGCAAATTCCAGAGACCTCAGGGGCAGCAGGAAGAGGAAGTGAACATGCAGCCAGAGAACATGCTCTAGCGAACCCCTGGCTTCTGGCCTAAGACACTGCAGACATGTGGCTCTGTTTCTTGAATCAAAGGTAAATGTCTCAATTTAATCTGTGCATCTTAGACTAACCTGCAAAGATTGAACTGATTTGGCCTCAGGCTTTTTGACTGTCTGTACCTAGCCCTTGACATCCCTGTGAAGCAGAGGATTAGCATTAGCCTCAATTTTCAGGTGGAGGAAAAGCAGAGATAGGGAATATTAAGTCACTTGCCAAGAAGTTAGTATTGGAGCTGGGATTTGCAGGACCAGGAATAGTGGTGCTGTATTTTTAGGTTAGGAACAGACCTTCCAGATAAGTTGTGTCTCTGTTTGTCCCAGAACAGAATATCCCTGAATTGCCTTGTTACAAACATTACCCTTCTAATCTGGGTTTAGTGAGTGGCTGAATGCACTGCCACTTTTCTGTCATTGATTCAGTGATCCCAATCCCTTCACTACATGCTTTGCCATTTTAACATGTATACTGTAATTTTACAGAAAGTAAAGTGTTGCAAAATGAAGGAGTACAATTCAGTCTTAGTAGCTTGTCTCCTCATCATGGCCCTTTATGCAGGTGTTCTATGTGAAAATGTATGCATTCAGTATAGCTGGCCTGCCTGTTGCAAGAGATTCCCAAACTTGTTTGTGTTACATGTGCCTTGACTTGTCAGTAGCTTTTTGTTAGCCTTTCTTGACTGAGCATGGTAGGGCTGTCTAAGCGTCAACTGGTTTCTGTGCTTGGGATTCCCCTCTAGAGCATCACTCATCATTCAAATCCTACCTTGCACTTTTTGGCTACATAAGAGATCATGTTCCCCCACAAAATGTGCTAACAATCCCTTTCTTGACACTAATTTGACAGGGATTGCTTCTAATTTATCATTGCTGTGCTCATTCTTGTGTAAAATTGGTCTTTACTGCCATTATTTTGTTTTTGTTTTTGACTTTGGGATGCTTGAAAGTTGACTAACAAATTCTTTCACACAGGTCTCTCTAATAATACCTTTCTTGTGGTAAAGCTTTCATTGTTTTCTCAGCAGAAAATGTCAGCTTTGCTGTGTTAGGCAATGTTTCACTTAGTTTCAGAATACTTTACAAGGCAAAATTCTAAGCATTGCTAGTGTTGCTCCATTGAAACAGTATACTTGTTGTTTTATTAAATGTTTGTGCATTCATAATGTGCGAACATCAGAGAGGTGTAAGAGAAAGGGAAGTGGAGAAACATACATGTCAGAATACCTTGCAAAGTATAGTTATTCAAATTGAAATTAACATGTTTAAGTATCCATCATAGTGCCAGAGGAGCAGGGAAATGAAACAGCAGTGTAATAATAGTATGTTGTTATAAGAGAGATGAAATTGCTTAGTAATAGGGCAAAGAGTAAAATTAACTGGCTTCTTTACCATTATAGATTTTTACGTACTTTAACATACGTTGCTACCATTACAAGTATGAATGCAAAAGTCCTATTGTGTTAGGTGCTATATGTAGCGTGAAATACTGTCTCCTGAAGAATTTGAAATGTAACTCAGACCAAACAAAGAGCAGGAGGGGAACGTATTGTTATCTGCATCTAAACTCCTGGCCATTTGACTTGCTCAAGCTCACTCTGCTCATACCCATGGTTCTAGAAGCTGAACCTGTCTTTGGGTTCCAGGCCTTAAGACCATTACCTTTTTTTCCTCTATTAAACCGGTAAATCGAACACTGCAAGAGTTTTAATTCAGACGTTACATAATTATGTAAAACAGGACTAATACAGAAAGTCCAATATTTGATAAGAGGATTCTAATCTCTAAAAATAGAGATGATTTACGAAGTGAGCAACATCTGACACTAAGCTGGTTCCAGCGAGTAATGTTTTTTTTCTTCACCAAACAATTAAACATCCAGGCTTCTTAGACTGATCTGATCTAATCTACTGGGAGACGAGCATAGCTCTTAAACAGGTTCAAGTCTCTCCTGTTTTCCCCCTTCTCCCCCTCCCCCCCACCTGTACCCTACACACCTTTGGCATCTTAATTTGCCACTGGAAATCCAAAGCAAATTACTTCATTTTATTGAAGGTAGATTCCAACAATTAGGGCTTCCATCCTTTCTCTGTCCCCCTGTCCAGAATGTATGTGGGATTGTCTGGGTGCAGCGGAATAAAATAGAACTGAGTCTAGTGAATCTCCCTACCTGTTTGCATAGGAATTCCTGAGCTCAAATCAACCATGCAAAAGAGTTTTCCTGTTTATAGATTGTTCTAGGCTTGTCAGTCTAATTCATTCATCATATAGGACCTTGCAGGAGCTTGCTTCATCATGGGAAGGTTAGGTCCTTCGGGTTTTTTCCTCCTTCAGCAATATGTCCTGGAGACCTGCTTGCTGAGTATAGCAAGAATGTGAAAGCACTGACTTTTTTATGGGGGTGAGAGAATCATCAGTAAAAGAAGTTTGATTTTGCGTTTAATTGTATTGAAGTGGGACTTGTTTAAATGAGTTGATCCTACGTAGTGATCTACATTTGCTTGGCACAACTGGCTTGTTCCTCTGCAAACTTGACTAGGACTGATGTGATATTTTTCAGCTAATGCATAATTAAGCTGTGGAAATCATTACCATGCAAATACAATTCCCTGAGGATGAGGAGAGGGAGTGGTAGCTTGGTCTCACCTCCCTTTGGCAGTGTGGTGGGTGTGCAGTTAGCTCTGAGTTCATTAGCGTGTCGGAATAGCTCCTGCCAGAGCTTTGAGCTCAGCAGCTAGTTGGACCAGGCTCTCATCCCATCTTTTCCCTTACCACTGAATTCAGTCGGCTGGGGAGGAAGAGAGGGCAGAGTGGGAGCATTCACCCCTTGGGCTTCAGAGCTGTATAAAAGCAGGGGCTCTCACCTGAGTCTGTGCCAACTAGCTGGTGGGCTCAGAGCAGATTAGCACAGGTAGAACTTGGGCGGATGCTACACTGACATGCTGGTGAGCTAAGAGAGCTCATTGCACACCTTTCAGACTGCCGGAGCGGGTGTTGCTGCACTACCTTGCACGATCCTGGATCTTCCCAAATTGCCATGGTATATTGTTCAGGCCAAGAATTTGGCAAAATTTTAGAAGGGGCTTTGGAAATTTATATAGCTCTCCAGAGTTGTCACATTGTCACTAACCAGAATTTGAGATGTATATAAATTAATGATTCATGTTCTAAGTTGTCTGTTAAGTTTTTTAAAGTCAAACCTTCATGACAGAAAGATTATGCTGGGTATTGGTACTGCAGGGTAGTGGTTCCCAACCTCTCTTATACTGCTGACTGGTGGGAGTGGGACTGGGCACACAGAGCCTGCTGCATCCCTTCTGAGGCTGCCCCAGTGCCCAGCTTTAACCTTTTATGTGACTGCCAGCTGCAGAAGCCTCTTGTCCGGGTGGACAGACGGGGGTCTGAGTTGTCATGACCCAGCAGCCAACCCCTCAATGCCTGGTACCTGGCCACGGCCCAGTGGTTGGGAACCTCTGCCGTAGGGTTTTTGCTTCTTCTGAAAACAGTAGCATGGGTTTGATCTAGGCTGATGGTTCTATACTCCCAGTTCCATTTTATTGATGAGATATATTATACTGGGTCAAAAACACATTTGTTACAGGACCCATGTAGAACACACTGGAGTGGGTGTGGCGATTCCCTAGTCACTGGTACATTTGTTTATATCTTTCAGTTTGCCTCTAATTTAATAAGCTTGTTTCTGTTTTAGGTTGCAAGCATGTGAAAGGTATCCTGTTATATGGACCACCAGGCTGTGGTAAAACACTCATGGCAAGACAGATTGGCAAGATGCTGAATGCCAGAGAACCAAAAGTGGTCAATGGTCCAGAAATCCTTAACAAATACGTAGGCGAGTCAGAGGCCAACATCCGCAAGCTCTTCGCTGATGCAGAAGAGGAACAAAGGAGGGTAATGCAAGAATAAATATCACTGTCAACATACATGCATGTGAAGAATAACTAAAGAGGAGGTTTAGAATTAGAAATTTATTGTCTTGAGCATTTATTGCGATTCACTGATCCATCTGTGGTCACACTTACCCACTGAATCATTATGACAGCAGGGCAGTAGTTTTCTCTGTTAGCAAAATAATGTAATCTCCAGGCTAATTATTTTCAGGCTTCTTCTCTGTGCTAAAGGTATAGCAGTTTCCCTTATCAGCTGCCGTAACTTATGTCGTCATCTTTTAGGCCAAATGATCGGGGGGGCGGTGAAGAGACAGCTACAACTACGTTGCCGTTGTCCAGTAGAGGAGTTCCAAGTAGAATAGAAGTGCTTGTTTAGAGAAAAGAAGCTGTTGATCCCTTGATTGGCAGTGTCCTTGTGAACCTGGGAGCATTTCAAAGTGTTTTACGAGCCTTTTTTTATGCTACTTTTGGATGACGTTTTCTCTGACTGTTTTGCATTATAGAGTGTGGCAGCTGCTCAGAATAGGATGTGAGCAAGGAAATGGGTGCTAAATGTTACCCTCAGGCTTCTAATCCTCTGCCATTGAAGTCGGTAGGAGTTTTACCCCTGACTTCAGCAGGCACAAGATAAAGGCATAAGTGTGGGATAAGCTTAAATGCCTAAAATTCACATTTCCTTGGTCCCAGGATTATAGGATATCTCAGTCTGTCGTTAATTATCATTGCTTAAAACAAACTAGCAAGTAGAAACAATATTGCAAAACTAGGTTAGGTACAGTGATTTTTTTTCCCCCCCCCGCCAGTGGTAGTGTTGGGGACAAGGGTGTAAATTAATATTTCTCTATGGTGGTTAAAGATGCAGTCAGTACTAAAGGTTAGGCCTTTTTTCTAGCCATCTGAAAATTAAAGGTCAAAATACTGTTTCTTATGTGCTGAGCAGAAGGAATAAGCTGTTAGGTGGCTCTTGGTTGTTTGTACCTGCTACTAGGAAAGTGCTGTACCTGTGATGCTCCTCAGCCAAATTTAGTACAGCCTTTTATGGTAGATGGTAGCAAATAGCCTCTTATACAGAAAAGATTTTCTAGATCCAGTGTTTCTAGACATACTTTTTAATGAAACGTGGTAAGAATTTGCACTTTAAGAGGCTTGTTGCTCAATTTCAGCTGTGCGGTTCTGGGAAGTGTGTTAATTAGAGCTGGTCCATCTCCACAGAGCTCCTTCCCTCCTGCTCTTGTAATAAAAGTAACATCTGTGGACTACTACTCCTTTGAGGTAACACACCTGATGAAATAGACCCTAGATTGGCTGGGGGAGCTTGTCCTGATGACAGGTTGTGAGATTAGGAAGGTCTTGGAAAGGTCAGTATTGTAATGACTTGTGCCTGGGGAAGATTGCCAAGGTGACAGTGTATTCGCACAGTGTTCACATTGTGGACAGCAGACACAGGAAACAAAATTCTTTTTGAGGAAGAATTTTGGAGAGGAGAAAAACTGCATGACAACGTAAGTCTGTGCTGAACAAGTATTCTGTACTGTGTTTTTTCCCAGTCATACCTGGTTAGGCTTTGAGTCCTGAAGTGAATGATCCTTCTATTGCTTGTATTTGAAAACATGCTTTGGAAGATGTAGCATGATACTCCTGAGAGTTGCACACTTCTGTAGGATGAATGCATTGTAGACACTGGGGCCTGCTTGTATTCTTCCACAAGCTCCCTATATGCCATTGTCCATTGTCCTCTCTAGTCTAGGGGGACTTGTTGCAGCCTCTTCCACCCACCCATGGTAGATGTTCTGTCCTCTCTACATATATTATGAAAGCTGTCTGTGTGCCTCTTCCCTCCCCCATATCTGGGGCCCTGTGTTTCCTCTTCCAAGCTTCGTCTTTCCTGCACACTGTTTTCTCTTACCAATTTTCATTCCCCCCCAATTCTGGGTTAGAGCTTCTGCATGTCTGTCCATCAATTTCCCCTGTCTGGGTCCCAACTTCTCACCACTACCACTCCAAAGCAATGACTTAAACACTGCTGAAATAAGGTCCACGTCTGGTGCCTGTGGTTCAAGGAGGAGGCTAGTAAACTGAAGAGGAACCAGAGCAGAGGCCCAAAGATGGTGAAAGGCTTGAAAAACATGCCTAATGAGTCCTGAGGAGCTTAGGCTAATTATCAAAGAAGCTTTTAAAGGGTGACAACGGAAGCTTTTCAGTCTCAGATAAGATATGGCAGCTGGAACCAGAGGGAAGAGAAAATGATGTGGAAAAGGGACAGTTTCTTTTTACCATTAGAACAATATACCAAGAGTCATAGTGGGTTCTCCATCACTGGCAATTTGTTAAATAAATGGGATCATAGAGTTGGAAAATTAGGGTTGGCAGTGACCTCAGAAGGTCATCTAGTCCAACCCCCTGCTCAAGTAGGACCATCCCCAACTAGATCACCCCAGCCAAGGCTTTGTCTAGCTAGGCCTTAAAAACTTCCTAGGATGGAGTCTCCACAACCTCTCTGGGTAACATGGTCCAACACTTCACTACCCTCCTTGTGAGAATTTTTCTTAATATCTAACCTAAATTTCCCTTGCTGCAACTTGAGACCATTGCTCCTTGTTCTGTTATCTGGCACCACTGAAAACAGTCTCACTCCACCCTCTTTGGACCCCCCCCCCCCTTCAGATGGTTAAAGGCTGCTATTAAATCTCCCCCTCAGTCTTCTCTTCTCCAGACTAAATAAACCCAGTTTCCTCAGCCTCTCCTCAAGTCACATGCCCTAGCCCCCTCACCATTTTCATTGTCCTCTGCTGGACTCTCCCCAATTTGTCCCCATCCTTTCTGTAGTGGAGGGTCCAAAACTGAACACAGTACTCCAGATGTGGCCTTGCCAGTGTCTAATAGTCACACAATCACTTCACTTGATCTGCTGGCCATGCTCTTATTAATGCAACCTGGTATGCCTTCAGCCTTGTTGGCAACAAGTGCACATTGTTGGTTTATATTCAGCTTCTGGTCCACTGTAACCCCTGGTCCTGCAAAGCTGCTGCTTAGGCAGTTGGTCCCCAGCCTGTAGTGGTACATAGGATTGTTTTGTCCTAAGTGACAAGTGCAGAGTCCAGCCTTATTGAACCTCATGAGATTTATTTTGGTTCAGTCCTCTAGTTTGTTGAGGTCTCTCTGAATCCTAGTCCTACTACTCCTGCAGCTTGGTGTCATCTGTGAACTTGCTGAGGTTGCACCCCATCTCATCTTCCAGATCAGTGATGAAAATATTGAACAAAACCAGCCCCATGACCAACCCTTAGGGCACTCCACTTGATACTGGCTGCCAGCTAGAATTGAGCCTGATCCTCTGAGTATCAGTCCAGCCAGGTTTTTGTCCACTTTACAGTCTGTTCATCCAGCCTATATTTCCTTAGCTTGCATGTGAACTCGTGTTGTGGGAGACTGTATCAAAAGCCTTGCTGAAGCCAAGCTATATCACATCCACTGTTCAACCCACATCCACAGAGCCAGTCATCATCATAGAAGACAGTCAGGTTGATTAGGCATGACTTGCCCTTAGTGAGTCCATGCTGACTGTTCCTAATCGCCTTCACCTACAAGTGCGTAGAAACTGATTCCCTGAGGACCTGCTCCATGATTTTTCCAGGAGCTGAGGTGAGGCTGACTGGTCTATAGTTCCCTGGATTCTCCTTCCTCCCTTTCTTAAACATGGGCACTATATTTGCCCTTTTCTCCAATCATCCCTGATCCTCCTCTTGTTGCTGACATACTTGTAGAAACCCTTCTTGTTACCCTTCATGTCCCCTGCTAGCTGCAGTTCCAACTATGCTCTGGCCTTCCTGACTTCATTCTTGCATTCCTGAGCAATATTCTTATACTCCTCCCTAGTTGTTTTTCCAAGTTGGTCTTCTGCCATATTGCTCATCTTCCTGCAAATCAGGATGGTTTGTTCCTGTGCCCTCAGTAAGGTTTCGTTACAGTACAACCAACTGTCCTGGGCTCCTCTCCCCTTCAGACTGTTCCCCCAGGGGATTCTGCCCATGAGTTCCTGGAATAAGTTGAAGTCTGTGTTTCTGTAGTCCAGGGTCTGTACTCAGCTGCTCTCCTTCCTTCCTTTCCTCAGGATCTTGAACTCAGTTGTCTAAAGCCCCTCCCAAATGCACACGTTTTGCAGTGGTCCTTGGAAGGTCATCAGATTAAGGCTAGTTTTAATTGAAGAGCCAAGAGCAAATTCCATGGTAAGAGCAAGCCCATGCTGATAATAGTCAGCTAGCCTCCCTCTTTCATGGCAAGGAGGATCCAACTCCAGTGTCCCTCCTGACAGACAACAGCACTATTAATATGGGAGAAGGAGAGGCAGTTTCTTAAGTAAAACAGTCTCAAGCTCATAACTAATGCCCTAACCTCTACTCGGTCCATTTCTTTCCTTTCTCACATCCTTGTGACAAGGTACAGTACATCAGATTCCAACAAAATCTGTGAATTTTGCTAAATACCAAGAATGCTTGTGCTTTGGCCTTGAACTTACGACCTCTTGGGCTGTCAACTATATACCTTGGCACCCATGCCATCCTGCACCTTCCTGTCCCTCCTCTTCCCCCCCCCCCCCAGGTGTTTTTCTAAAACATGTCTGTGGTTCAGACAAAAATTCTGTAACCTTTTACACAAGAGGTCAGACCAGAGCATCCAGAGCATCCTAATGGTCCCTCTAGCCTTAAAATTTATTAATCTCTCCCACCTCCACCCCTCTTGGTCTGCCTCCCTCTGGGCCTCTCTTCCCCCACAATGAGAGCTTGCTTCCAGGCCTCTTGAGGACCCTGTCTTTTCCATTTCCATCAGCTATCCCTCTGATCAATGCTGTTTACCTTCTCTAGTCCTCTGTCCCCCTCTGCTCTGTGCAGGCAGTATCAGGGGAAGGCAGAGAGTGATTACGCTGCCTGCAGCACTAGGTAGTCATGGGGCTCTGATTTTCTTTTGAATGAGGTTTATCTGGTGGCCTCACCTGCAAGAAAAATTGATACCTAGAGCATTCCTAGGTTGTGATTGGGGGCGGGGGGGTGTTGGGTTTTTTGGGGTTTTTTTGTTTTTTCGTGGGGGGGGGGAGATTTATTATGTCAGCACTTTAAAAATTGTTATGCTACAGGCAAACAAAGAAATGCTATCAGGTTGTGTGTAGGTCAGCCAGTTGCTGAGCCAATTATGGCATGCATCTTGTAATCATGGCTAAAACTCCAGAATACAGTTACAATTGGTCAAGCTTTGAATCTCTTCCCAGCACAATTATAGACTGTAATAAAGTTTGTATACATTTCTGCTAGTGACATCTTTTGAACCTGAGTTTTGCTTTATAGCTCAAGCTGTAATATGTAGAAGGTTTTAAAATGGTAGTCTTCTTTTGGTAAGCATTTGATTTTTGTATCTAAATAAATGCTCAATCCAGGAGAGCAGACTCTATCAAAATATTATTTTTGCTCATAAAAATATACAGGTTACCTATCTGCATTTAAGCCATCAAAATAACTTTTGACTTTTTGTTCTTACTACAGAATATATACTGACTGAGGTATTTACACATAAGCAGCTCCAGGGAGGGTTGTAGTCCCACTCTTTGTGCAGAATATGAGATCATATCTATATCTAGCATCTGCAATCTTAAAAGTGCAAGTTTATGATGCTTTTGTGATATGAGCAAACCAAGATGACAGTTGTGCCTTTTTAGAAATATGGAAGTATATTAGGAGAAGCCAAGTGGCAAAAAAATGTATGCTGCTCTTAAAGGGCTTCTGGTATTCTGGGCATTGTCTAGACATGTTTCTCTCTCATTAACTAGCATGTCCTATAACATTTTAAAAGCCTGATGTAGATATAGCATACACTGTGACTAGCCCCTCCTCACATGGCCAAGTTAAGCCTAAATTAGCTCAATTATGTTAGGGGCAGCCTCACCTAGTCTTGAAATGTATGTGTCAGCACATGCTGGCTAAGGTGTAGTTAATAACACTACTTAAATCCTAGTTCAGACAGGCCCCTAGAATGTTTTGTTCTGGTAGGATAAGAAGTAGACCTAAGAGATCTGCTGACCACATGCTGCTCACTGATGAAATGTCCCCATTTGAGTAGCAGGAACTCAAGGTAGCACATTCACTGTTTAGCTGGAGTCTTTTTAGGAATGAATTATCAGATTTTAGCACTGCTTTTTTTTTGTCTTTCCAATAGCTTGGAGCAAACAGTGGTCTGCACATCATAATCTTTGATGAGATTGATGCCATCTGCAAGCAGAGGGGGAGCATGGCAGGCAGCACTGGAGTCCATGATACTGTTGTTAACCAGCTCTTGTCTAAAATTGATGGCGTGGAGCAGCTGAATAACATCCTGGTCATTGGTATGAAAATATCAAGTTTGATGCCAATTTGTAAAAGAGCAGGGTGTGTAAGAGACATGAGACCTGGATGTTTAAAGGTTTGTTTTGGAGATTAAGTGGTATGCTAAGGAAGCTTTCAGTAGCGGAAGAACAGCATTTCATCCTTGATTTGGAAATGTAGGTCACTAGGCCTGCTTTGCAGACATGGAAGAAAAAAAAGAAACACTTTACCGGAAGGAACAGCATGTTACGTAGACCCAACTCTGCAGCATCTGTATAGATCAGGCGCTTCAGTGGGGGTTTTTGGTGCTTTTATCTAACAGCTGATTCAATGCACCTACTTTATACAGGTGTTGTAGAGCCACATCCAACTAAAGCACTGTCTCTTCTGGGCATGTGCTGGGCTCAGCGAGGGAGCGCACCAAATTTAAAGTAAAGCATATTTCTTTTTTCCCCCCCCATGTCTGCAGGCAGTGAAAGTGTACCTTTTCTCACCAGCTCTAATGGAAGTTGTAAAATTCCCCTCTTACCAGGAGGGAGAAGTGGAGGCATGGGTAAAAGGCTTCCTATGCATCCCTGGCCCTGGTGCATGCAGATTTAGGGAATGCATCGGGAGTCTTTCCCTCTGTTCCACTTCCCTATCAAACCAGTTTAGAAGATGCAGTGGGGCAGAGCCCCCAGCCCACTCCTCAGACTAGGAAGTCCTTGTTTTGGGGAAGCGTAGGAAGCATTGCCCCATTGCCCTGGGGAAGGCTTCCCTGGCTCCAGTTCCCAGCACTGCAGGCTTTTAAATTGTATTGTGCATTGCCGAAGCGGGCAGCAGGAATGGCAGCGTGAAGCTGGAGGCATGGAGAAGCAGGCTTGCAGAGGCTGGTTTCTGATCCCACCAGCTTTGAAATCACTATCCCTGCTGCCCACCTGGGTGACGTGGCTGGCAAAGGGAAACTGATGGGGCTGGGAGCCAAGCTTGGGAAGAACCTCCATGAGCCTCCCAGCTTGCAGTCCTTGGTTTTGGAAAGAATGAGGGGACAGCAGCAGCAGCTGCTCCCCTCCCAGACCAGTCCAGAAAAGAAGGGGAGCAGTAGGGGAAAGACCCCAGCCCCTTTCCCAAACTGGGCAGTCCTTAGTCTGGAAAGAGGCTCAGTGCATTGTCCTGCTGCTTCTCTCTCCTCTGAGACCAGGCTGAGAGAGGAGAGTACTAGTGTTCATTTTCATGGGAGAGAGTTTCTCTCACAAGGGAGATCTTCCATGTTGACACCTGAAAGATCTTTCTCCTGGAGGGGGCATGTTTCCCCCAGGAGAAATTGAATAAATGTTTGTATTTTCTGCCATTTCACCTTGTAGAAAGGTGTTGCCTTTATGTGGCTTTTGTGGAGTGTGTGACCTTTCAGTGCAGTGTTCTGTACTAGGTCTGTGCAAAGCTTTGGTCACTGATTCAATTCAGAGGAAATTCAAGTGGCCAGATCTCCAAATCCAAATCGAACCAGGAGACCTGTTAATCTCTCAGAATGGAATCGAAAGCCTTTGATTTGATTCGGAGACATTTGATGATTCAGCCATAGACACAGCTTTATATGTTTTGTTTTCTTACATACCTCAAAGTACCAGGTACGGCTCGTGAACGCTGAGATGGTGGGGCAGATGGAGCGTCCCATGGGAGCGCAGGAGGGTCCCTTGTGTGCTCAGTGACAGACCCAGAAGTGGACCAGAAGTACTTCCAGTTTGCTTCTGGGTCTGCCGCCAAGCACGTGGGGGGATGGGGAGGGCAGTGCTCCTGTGGGACATGCCATCCGCCCCACCATCTCGGCATTCACGAGTCATGCCTGGTACCTCGAGGTATGTAGTAAAAAAGTATAAGGCAGTGTCTATGACCGAATTGCTGATTCTCCAAATCAGAATTGAATCTTCAGATTCAGCTAAATCGAATTGGGATAGTGACCCAAATCGACGAATTGTCACTCTCCCAGAATCGGGCTGAATCTGAATCAAATACTGCCTGCTTTGCACACCTCTACTCTGTACCTATGCATGGTATTTGCAGGGGCTGATAAACCTTCCATAGTCTCAGCTATAAGAGCAGTACATTTTAATTCAAGCAGAGAAGGAACTTCTGTTTATATCCAAAGTTAAGTTTGACTGCTGTTGCCAGAGACCCACCGTGATGTTACATAGGCCTCCAGAAGTGCTGAGGTCTTTTTTGTCTGTATTTTCTCCCTCTAGCTGTACAAAATATGTTTGATATTCTGTTGTTGAGTAGAAACTTAGTGAGCTTACATTCTGTTCGTGATTTTATTTTTTTTTGTTTCCAATTTTGTTTTTAGGAATGACTAACAGACCAGACCTGATTGATGAGGCACTGCTGAGACCTGGGAGATTGGAAGTGAAAATGGAGATTGGTAAGCAGTTTGCTATGGCTCAGTATATGACATCAAATTGACTTACTGCTGCAAAATGGGGCTTGAATTAGAAATCACTAGCTCATGACCAGAACACTGCTGCACAAAATTTGGCAGCTCTGTTTTATGAAGATTATTTAATTTGTCAATTTGCATATATGCTCGGTCATAAATATCTCTCCTGAAAATGGTGTGGTGTTGATGCTGATAGGGAGGTATGGTGGCAGAGCTGTTAAGGAGCTTTACTGTGCCTCCAGAAGCTTGAATTCAAGCCCTATTTTGGGCTTGTTCCAAAGACTGCCACCAGTCCACTGTGCAATTCAGCTAGAGAAGTGATTCTCAGCCAGGGTGTTGCAGCACCCCACCCTAGGGTGCCATGAGATTTGTTTTAAGAGTGCCACAGGGTGCTGCACAATGTTAGTACTGATAGGTGTGCATACACCTACACATGATTCACAAGATTGAACTCAAGTTTCAAATGGGAATCCATAGTGTCAAAAAAACATTCTGACCTGCTGTAGTCTTTATGAATGTGTTGCAGCAGAAGAATTGCTCTTTTTTCTGTAGTCAAAAAATGAATGAATCCAAAGAACTGGCACTTTTGGAGGGGTGCTTTGGGTCAAAAGTTGAGAACCACTGAGTTAAGAGGTCAATGTCAGCTGGCTATGCTGCTGGGTATCCTTTTGTCAATCCTTTGAGTGCCATTAGTAATAGAGACAGGCATGCCTTAACTATGCTAGTGCAAGGGTCCACTAGACTTTGGAGAACTTTTGACAACTTTTTTTTAAACTTTTATTACTGGTAAGAAAAAAGTGGCTTGACACCAATTTTCTATCAAGAAGTGGGAGTGATGTGGGTATGTAAGACCTTGTTCTTTGCACCTTTCAGAAGACCAAAAACCCCTAATAATGTAAAAAAATGGTTGAGTTTTCAATAATGCAAAAAAGACAGAAGTACTTAATAACTATTTTTCTGTAGTTGGGGGAAGAGCTAGTGGTTATATTCTTATCAAATGGTAAGATGTATTTTATTCCAGTAGTTACTAAGGAAGATTTTAGGCAGATACTAAAGCTAACTATTTTGTAGCCAGCAGGATAATTGAACAGCATGCATCTTAGTTTTTGAAAAGTGGGCTGAAGAGCTGCTGTTAATATTAATGGCCTGTTGATATTGGTTTTTCAATAAGTTTTGGACACCAGAGAAGTTCTGGAATAAAGCTAATTTTTGTGTCAGTGTATAAAAGGAGTAAATGAGATCACCTGGAACATTATAGACCTCTTAGCCTGATATTGATCCCAGACAAAATGAGAACAGCTGATATGGGATTCATTTAACAAAGAATAAAAGGTGGGCAATATAATAAATCAGTGTGTGCATGGAAAATTGTTTTTGTCTGACTTTTGATATTTGTTTTGATGAGATCTGAAAATGTCATTGGTTTAAGGTAATAACCATGTAATAAACCTTTGTAAAGAATGTTGCGCTTTACCCTACAACATGGTTTAAGACACAAGAGCAGTATAAAAGAAACATGGTATGTGTGATGTTGATTTACAAGGAAATTAAATAAGTTTAAAAACATTATTTAAATAGGGAGTCTGTCTCTGGTACCACAAGGATCTTGTCTTGGCCATATGCTGTTATATATATGTTGTGTGTGTGTGTGTGTATGTACGTATGTATGTACAGTAAAAGCTCTGTTATCTGGCATCCCCTGGGAATGGGGGATGCCGGTTAATCAAGTATTCCAGTTAATCTAATGTGCACTGTCTAGTGCACTCCCCGGTGTCAGTGTGCTGGGGGACAGACAAACTTATGGCAAGCCAAGGGACTGAAGAACCTGAGGACTTGAATGTGAAGGACCATGAACAGCATGTGCCCCCGGCGACTGGTAGGGCATGGCTGCATCAGCAGTGGGGTCCTGGTGGTCATGAATGGGGAGCTCCCATAGATGCCTCTGCCACTGTCAGCCGGAGGGTGGTAGGAGGGCAGGGGGTGTTGACCAGGGGTTGGCGACCACCCACGTGCTCTGCCAGTGGCAGCCAGGGGCAATCGTGGACTGCCTGCAGATGCCGCCAGCACCACTGGTGGTTGTGGCAAGTGGTGGCTGCCAGCAGGTGCTGCCAACCTTGTCAGCGGTGCCTTTTTGCAGAGGGTGCACTGCCACATGCAGGGGGTGCACATGCACCCCCTACGCGTCGCCCTTGTGAAGGAAGTTGGCAATTTGTCTTTAAATCAAAGGTGCAAATATCATTTCGGAGCTTGTGTCCCTAGCTACTGTTAAAAATGTGCAGAAAAGGCTTCATGAATGACCACTTCAAAAAATGTATTGGGAATAGTTAGAGCAAGGGTTGGCGGTGTTTTTGGGCAAAGTGCCAAAAACACCTACAACCTTGACTCGTAAGATGTTGGTATGCCAGGAGCAGATAGCGGGGGAGCTGCAAGGGGTCCAGTCCTTGTGGCTGCATGCCCTTCCCCACAATCTACCCCAAGGCACATGTGCCAATCAAAATGCCTTTGTGCCATGCTCTGGCACCCATGCCAGGGGTTTGCCTATCACTGAGTTAGAGGATTTACAAGGAATGAAAAAAGGACTGATAAGCTTTGGAGAAAAAATGCTAGAAAGCTGTCGTAAGGGTCAGAAAATGTAGGGACAAAGAGAAAAAATGCTAGACTTCTGCACAGGATACCAAAACAAATTACAAAATGTTCTTCAGCTGCATAGATGAGCAGAAAGATCAAGGGAAAAAGCAAGGCCATTGTGCAATGAGGACAGGCATACATTAAAGAAAATGTATGCATGACCCAAAACTAAATATATACGTTGCCTTAGATATTCAGTAAAACATTGTTGTTAAATATGGGCACTAAGGCAGGATGGCCAATGAAAATAGTGATATGGAAATGTATATTACCATATTCAAGGTGGAAGCAAAACTTGAATATGCTAACATGCTTAAATTGGGGAGAATCTATTATTTCTACCTCAGAATTCTGAAAGAACTGACACATGGAAGCCCAAGTCCAGTAGCAAAGACTTCTTAATAAATGTAAGTAAATGGTGGTTGTATCGCATGACTGGAGAATAGCAAACGTTGCACCTTTTATTTAAGAAGTGTTTTAAAAAAAATCTAGGCATTAACTTGACTTTAGTTGCATGCAAGATTATAGAACAAATTTAGTTGAAAAGAATAAATAAATACCTGGAAACAAATGGAAAATGCGATAAGATACAGTATGCATTTACCAAAGGTATTTTGTACCTAACCTATTAACGTCATTTAAGATAACTATTTTTTCTAGACAAAGCAAATGCAGTAGACTTTTTTCTTAAAGGGCTGGAGCCGCGGCAGGTGGGACAACCACCAGGGCGGGGGCAGTGTTGAGACAGGGGAAGGATTGGGGTTCTCTGGCAGAGCCCCCCTGCAGCGTGGGGCAGTGAGGGGCAGCAGGGATCACTGCCCCCTGCCCGACAGCACCCACTGAGTCGGGGCTTTCTTTAAATAAATGCTGGGAGCTTGGGCGGTCAGGGCAGCCATTGCCGGGCTGGGGGGATGGGCCTAGCTGATTCAGAGATTCAAGAGCAGCTGAATCTCCCAATCGATTCAGGACAGTGATTCAAATCACCGAATTGAATCACTGTCCCCCAAACTGGCCAATCTAAAGCGAATTGTAGCCACTTTGCACAAGCCTAATAAAGAGAGTATACTCTGAGGAGACTAGAAAGAGCTTGCCTTCGTTAGTAAAATGAAGTTTTAATTTGGATGCGATTGCTACTAGAGGTGCATTGATACATTGGTCCCATATTGGATTGGGACTGATATGAGAAAAATTAACTGTATTGGAAATCAGCTTTTTTAGGTTGATGTGGCTGATAATGCCACTGGTAAATACCCTGTGCATGGGCTCAGCTGCAGTGGAGCATGCAAGTGGTGAGGAGCACAGCCTGGCAGCATGCAGAGCATCTGGGTCTGGCTGGTTGTGGGGAAAATGGTGAGAGGGGAGGGAAGGGGCATGGTGGGGGACAGATTGAGACCCCTGTGGTGAGGGAGGGAGTGGGGCTGGGGTAGGAGCAGGGGTAAGAGCTGCACAGTTGGGGTGGGGTGGGGAGGGGACAGAGCCGCAAGTGGCTTATCTGAGGGGCTCAGGGAGGGGATGTCAGATCCCACCATTGTACGTGCCCTGGGGGGGCATGTACGCCAGATCTGCATGGGGCAGTCTGTGGGCTGAGGCTGGGGTGGGGGCTGGGCCAGGCTGAGCTTGGGGTAGGTGGTGGTAGCACGGTGGGGGAGGAGGAGGGGGCTATAGTGAATTTTGTGGTGGCTGCAGGTCCTCCACATAACCCCCTCCCAGTGCTGCTGTGGCCTGGCCCAGCCCACCCCTCCCCACCCTGCTCAGATCCAGGGGTACACACCTACCCACCCACCCCATGCCCTCTCCATGTCTCCTGTACAAGCTACTCATGCCTCTATCCCATGCTTCACCCTGACAGGGCAGTCCCTGCCCCTGCTCCAGCCCAAACCCTACTGCTTCCCTCACTGTGGGGGGTCTCAATCTGCCCCCCACATGGCCCTTCCCTCCCCCCACAGTAGACTTACCAGCCAGTCGCTGCTTTCCATGCTGCCCGGCTGCATGTTGGAATTGGGTTGGTATCAGCTGATATGGCTCGCTAAAAATCAGCCATCAGTATCTGCTCAAATATTCTCTATCAGTGTATCCCTAATTGCTACATATAAATGTGTTAATGATTGTCAATCTTGGCAGGAAAAGTGCTATTTAAGCTAAAAAAAAATAATAATATTGATATAAGAATAACTGAGTATAAACTGTCTAAGTAACTTTAAGCTGGAAATTACAACATTTCTAATCATCAGAACAGTGGGGGTCTGAAAAAGCCTCCCAAAGTAGTAGGAACAAAGACAGTGTGGGAGGCAGGAATAAAAAACAAGAATCCACTCTGCAAATCACTTGCTTCATGATCCTTGGGCAAGACACTTAATCCTTGGGTGCCATCTGTAAAATGGCAATAACTGTAAGCTGCTGGAGACTTTAATGATTGATGTTCCTTGAGTTCTCAAATGAAAGATGCTATAAAGTACTCTACCCTGTGAGAACAGGCTGTCCATGCTGATGAGCAGCCCTGTATGCAGGGACTCTAAAGAAAGGAGAGGGCTCCCAGTCTTACTTTATCCTCAAGACAGAGCATTGAGGCAATAGTATGATCATAGTTCAAGGCCTGACATGCTCTCTCTCTGTATATCCCAGGTTTACCAGACGAGAAGGGCCGGACTCAGATTCTTCATATCCATACCTCAAGAATGCGGGACCATCAACTTCTGGCTGTAGATGTAGATATTACAGAACTGGCTGTAGAGACCAAAAATTTCAGTGGTGCTGAATTAGAGGGTCTTGTGCGAGCTGCACAGTCCACTGCTATGAACAGACACATAAAGGTTAGTCATGATTTCCCATACAGGCATCAAATGGCAGTAATGGCTGTACAGTTTGTTCACTTCTATGATATGTTTTCTTCTGAATGTATGATGAAGTCTTCAGGTACTTCAGAATTTGGGTATCTTGCATGAATTACAAGCTGCAAGCTCATAACTCTTATGTGGACAAAATGTCTGTTTTTCCATCCCCTGCACATGTCCTTTAAATGCCCCACATGTAACCCTGTATGAATGTGCAAGAGAACTGGCTTACTTATAAATCTGAGAACGCTGACAGATGTTATACTTAATATGTGATGAATTGGTTAATCATGTCATAAGTAGTGACCTGACCAGACATTCATTCAAGTAATGGCACAATAAAATGAAGAATAAGCCACAAAATTATTGCACAAAATATGTGTACTAACTTTGTGGCTGGTTCCTATTGCACCTTTAATTAAACAAGTGGCCAGTGCTCCCAGTCTCTGCAGTATGCTGGAGCCGTTCAAGACTCCTATGTGCTCCAAAGGCTGGGAGCACTGGTCAATTGATTGGAGGGTCCCAGCCAGGAGAATGTTGGAGCCTTTGGCTCCTATGTCCTCCCCTGGCTGAGGGCTCCCTCAGCTGATCAGAGCTCCCAATTTGAGAAGTGCATGGAGCCTTTGGCCATGGCTTTATGTGCTCCCCTAGCTGCTAATGCCCATCAGCCGATTGTGACTCCCAGCTGGTGGAGAGTATGGAACCTTTGGCTCTATGTGGCCCTCTGGCTGGGAGCCCAGTCAGTTGACAGATGCTCCCAGCTGGAGGAGTGCATCAGGGATAAGCTTGCTACTTTCTGGTGTAGGGGGAGCCTGGGTTCGTTATTCGGGGTTCCCCCTGCACTGGCAATATGGCACAATGGGATCCGATTTGGGATCCCAGAGTCATGCCTGCTACCATGCACATGTGGTGTGGCAGGAAGCATAATTACATAACTTAAGAATGTAGCTACCATTTATTGGTTCTACCATTTATTGGGTCAGACCATAGGTCCATCTTGCCCAGTCTTCTATGTCACACACTGACAGAGTCAATGTTGAAAGAGTGAACAGAGTATTACCAAGTTTTTTCCACTGTTCCTCTCTTACTAGAAGCCTCTAACATTTAGGGCTTGTTAGGATCATGCATCAGGTTCCATCACACCCTTAATTTAATGTCTGATTCATCAGCATGTTCATAAAAAGAATGCAAGGAAACTATTTAAACTCGATGACGCTGTTTTGGAGACACATGGGCTTGTATGTTTGGGTAGCTCATGACACTAATGGAAGTTCTTTAGGGCCAGTTTGGATCCCATGGTAGGTGTATAAGATAACACAGTCCTTTTTATCAGGGTGGAGCTAGCAGGTGTCAGATATCCTCTTTAGAGCTTAAGACTGTTGTTGCAAAAATTGTGAAGAACCTTCATGCCACCCACTCCTTTGATTTGGACACTTTGAAATAAGAGGAAGAATAGACTTCTCTCACAACTGGTTCCCTGCCCTGCTAAACTCCCTTGAGGGGTTGAGGGATTCTATGACACTTGTGACAAACCATGCACCAAGCAGGCAGGTTTCATATAGACTTCCTGTCCTATAATAGCCTTATCTACCTTGCAGTTGGATGCAACTGATGTCTGTTCTGTTTGGGGGAGAATTATACCTTTGAAGGGTGGTCTGTGTGCTAGCCAATTTCTTCAAAGGCATTCTGTCTAGGGACATACTGTTGAAGCTTCATCTGCCAAAGAAGTCTGTACTTGTCACTTCTGACCTACAGGAAGTGCTGTTGGGCCCTGGAAACCAAAGAAGTCAGTGCTAGCTGGGTTCCATCAAGCAAACATCCTGTTGTGGGGTTGGAAGAGAGAACTCTGTGGAAGGTACCAGTAACATCACTGACAGCTTCAATACCAAGAGCTAGCCTTCTCAAACCTGACCATTACCCTTACCCTCATAGTAGTGGCTATTGACTCGCGTCTCAGAACACCACCTCTCCCACATGTCAAGTGATTCTGCTCCCCAGTTCTTCATAGGCCAGGCCACCCAGTCCACAGCTACGTGTCAGCCTCCAAGAGCAGGCAGAAGGCCAGCAACAATCTCTGTCTAAGGAATCATCCTTATTGCCTGGTGATGCAGTGGTACTGCCCCTTCTGTTAATGACTTATCTTGGGGTTTCCCAGACTTTTTCCCCAGCATATGGATCTCTGGATGTTGAAACCACAGTAAGACAGGGAAAGCCACGCAAATTGGCTTCTATATGTGATAGCATCTGCTAGACTTCTCCTGCAAACCCTACACCTCTGACGGTGCATGAACAGGAAGGTCTTGAGATCACTACCTCAACCCTTTGCAGAACTGGTGGCTGGTACCCAGGTGTATTTGAGAAGGAGTACTGTTTTCAGCTTCTCCCTGACGTGGGCCTTAATTATGGATATATAAGGGATAGATTGGAGAATTTACCCGACTTGCCTGAAGATTAAAAGGAGCAAGCCCTCTGAAAATGAAGGTGACATAAGAATTCATGTACTGGTAAATATCCTGCAACTCAGAGTCATTATACTAGCCTGTAGGGTATTGCTGCTTGTTCTCACATTCCTTGATGCATATTGTAATGCACATTCCTTGATGCAGTATTGCTGTTTGAACTAAACAGATGAGAAGAGAGGTTCCTGGTTCCATTACCTTTCACTGTAAGCCATCAGACTCGGTACATATTGAAGTTACTGTGTGTTGATAGCAAGAGTTATCTGCCTTCTGAATGGCTTCAGTAATTGGGCAGATTTCAGCGATCAGTCTGTTACCAATCCCAAGGGATTCCTGCAGAGGACCATTAGGGAGCCAGTGTTGCATTTTGAAGGCCTGGGGGCAAGATCTATTCAGCGACAAGAAAAATGCCAGACTTTCCTTGATAGGGCAGGAACCTGGTTATCAGATGCTTTTCTGTCACAGCCTCCTGTGTGTTTTTCAGCCAGTTTTTTTTGTGTTATCCAGAGTCAGATAAGAAATGCATGATCATCCTTGTAGTTCGTAAGTGACACGGGCAGTTCTGGGTGATAGACCTTCTATGGAAGTCCATTCAGCCACCAGTTCAGGTCATAGAGTATTCATACTTAATTTCAAAGCACCCACAGTCAGATGCTCTGACCCAGATGCAAAGTTGTTTTGTTTCTAGAGACTGGACGTTGGCTAGGTTAAGTACCATGGACAGTGGCTTATTTAGCTGAGTCCAAGGGTTCCTTTTATAAAGAGAACTAGCCAATTCCCTGTCAAGAATGGCGGGGGAGGGCAGGCAGGGACAGAGTGTCATGACCCGCCAGCACAGAAGTGTGTCCCCTGCCCTGCCACCACCTGTCCCTCCTGGTCTGGCTCCCTCGCCCCCTCTGTCCATAAAGTTCCGGGGCCTCACAGCCAGTCACCGCTGGCCCTCTCGGCAGTGCATGCGCAGTTGGCCCGGAGCGTTATGGACTGACAAACTAAGTCCTTTATTATATTAGAATAAGACCTCTACCAGAGAGACTTTTTTTCAAAATTGCAGAGGCTCTAGGTAAGAATGGTTTAGCATAACATGGACCCTGTGCAAATTGCTATATAGAAGATAAAATAATTGCAGCATTTAAAACTTTCCTATTCTTTTTTTTTTTCCCCCTTTTTTTAAGCTCTGTTAAGGTCTACCTCACAGCATTCTTGGTTGTGAACCTGTCCTTGTCTGGAACCTTGATATCATCCTCTTGAGAGGAGACTAGATGGTCACCTTGCTGGGGTCACCTGACCCTCAGTTATCTTTCCTGCTTGGTGCAGGGGGCTGAACCCAATGATCTTCCAAGGTCCCTTCCGGCCTTACAATCTATGAGACTTATGGGCTTCACTTTGACCCTCTTTCAGGCTGTTCTTTATTTTCTGTTTTTCTGAACATGATCTTCCCAGTTGCTGTCATCTCAGCTAGGAGACAGAATGTAAGCTCCAAGTACATACGGCTTACCATCTCTGCACACCATTTAATGAAGACAAAGACAGGGGTGGTGTGTTTAAAATGTAATTCTAAATTCACCCCTAAGTGATCTCATCTTATTAATTTGCATGTAACACAGTCAATTAGGTTGTCTTTTTTCCAAAAACTCTCTTCTGGGAGAGAAATTGAATACATTGAATGCTTCTGGAGACTCTGTTCCCTTGTTGAGAGGACAAAACAATTCATATGGTCTCCATGGCTGTCTGTTCTAAATGCCAAGTCCTCTTGCCCCCCAAAATATCTAAATAGGTAATACAATGTATATTGTAGTATAAGCAGATGGCTGCTATTCTTCTCCCAATAAAGACAAGGGTTATTTTGCCATAGCTCAAGTGACATCCTCTTCCTGCTTCATAAATATGCCAGCTTGCAAAACCTGTAGCCAGTGACAAGGAGTAACCCTTTGACCCATGTCAAACATTTTTTGAACTTAACAGCGAAGGCTGGCAGAACAGCATTACAGTTACTGTTCAGCTGATGTTCCTTGTCCCACAGTACTGCAACAACACAGCTTGTCAGTCATCTGCAGCAGGGTCCAGACAGATTCATAGTTGAAAAAAGAATGGTTACTTACTCCAATTTAACTGGGGTGTTTTGAGATATTGGTCTATGATCATTATTTTGCGATTCCACTCCTTCCTACCAAAGGCAAAAGCTAAACTGTAGTAATTTGGCAGTTTGTGTCTATAAGAGTAAATTGCCCTGGTATATATTCCTGGTGGAATACAGTAGATGCATAAAACTTGCAATGGATTAGCTGATGCACAGTAAGTCACGCCCCTCACTCCCTTGCCCCAGTCTCTTTTTAACTTGGCATAATTTGTTTATCACTCTTTATCCTGTTATTGTTTCATATCTGTGCACTAGTAATTCCCTGATTGTATTCCCCACCCCTCCTTCTAGGGAGAAGAAAGTGTCAATGCACGTGCGCAACTTTCTTCTACTGCTTTGGACTAGTCACACTGGCTTCTTTCCTTCTTGTGGGTCATCAACCAACTTGAGTTCTCCATGGAACTCATGTAGTCCATGTGTCTTCTGTGAGTTTGCAGAGATATAACTGGGATAACTAAGTAAGGACTTGTGATGATGCACAAGAAGTATAATCCAGCATTTTCTCCCTTATATCTATAAAAACAGCATAAGTCTGTTTAAAATGTTACTGAAGTCTTTAAAATCAGTAGCTATCTTGTACAGAGTGGAGTCATTTTTTGCTAGACTCTTTTTCAGAGCAGAAGCACACTAATACGCCATCTTGGTATATGTCAAGATCTGAGATATTGACTAAGTTTATAATGAAATGAGTTCTTGCTTTTCCAGTGTTCATCACTTATTAAGGTCGTTGCATCTTTAACTGGACAGAAGAGATAAGAACCACGAAATGTCAAGTTAGGAGATGAATCAAAATGTAAAAAGCACTATTTGACAGTGTTGAAATGTGGATTAATTAGCTCATACAGGTGTAGGCTGAAAGACATGGCTCCTTCACTTCATCGTCCAAAACTGGTGCAAATATAATGCAAATGAGAGCCTTTCTTAATTCCATATATGCTTGCCACTTGTAGAGGGAAAATACAAGGTGAATAAAAGTCTAATTTATCTTTTAAGTACAAAGATTATGATAATGTATTGTCTTCCATTTTAGTATAGAAGACGCACATCAGGCAGTTTTTTCTAGTTACAAAAACTTGTAATTTTAAAAAAAAAAAAAGAGTGTATTTAGATTCTTCAACTATGTATGCTTTTCTCTATGGCTGCAAAGTATTTTGAGATTAAATGTTAGGGATGGAAAAGACTTCTTACATTAGATCAGTGATTTTTCAACCAGGGTGCCATGAGATCCTTTTAGGGTTGCCACACAATATTAGCTTTGTTACATGTGCAAACATCTACATATGTTTAAGCTTGTGAATCCAGAAATTTCAAATAAGAATCCATAGTATCAAAAACACTCTGACCTGTTATGATCTTCCTGAGTTCTTTGCAACAGAAGAATTGCTCTATTACGTTTAAGTAGTCAAAAAAGGCGTGAAAACTAAGCTGATATTTTCTGAGGTGTGCCTTCAATCTAATGAGAGGTGCTTTGAGTTTAATTAGGTTAAGAACCACTGAATTTGATTATCTAATAAATTCCTCTAACCACTGCAAACTTTAGTCCCCCAGCATGTCAAACTAATCAGAGCTTTAATAGTATCAAGCTCTGCTTCTCTTTTTTAGGTCAGTAAAGCAAACATAGTTCAACATCCAGTGCTCTTTCCCCTTTTTTTGGACAAGGTATGTTTAACTTAAATATCACTCACCAAAATATAGCTAACACAAAGTCATTTTTTCCTGGAGCTAAATTAGTTTAGTTCAGACCTCTATGCCATTTTTAGCTGTTTCTGATGAAGTTTTCAAATCATGACTTCAGTGCCAGGCTTCTATTTCTAACCCAATAGTGAGCCTCCACAATTTGTTTTGGGCGTCTGCATCTCCTCTGTCAAAAGGTTCTTAAGCTTAGTTTTAGTAGGTGGAGTTGGAGTATAAATGTGCATTCAGGCAGACAGCCATTTTTAAAGACCTGTTCTTTTGTTATGTTTGCCTATGTCCTTAGACCAACATGGCTACAACCTATACTCCTGTTCATTTGTTATCACTTTATTAGGTTCATATCCTAGAGGTGGACTGTTCCTAAGTTGCTGTTAAGTCTTCTGCCCAGTTTACTTTGAGAAGTTCACCTTTTGTTCAGAGATGGTTAAAACCTAGTTAAACCTTTTTCCAACAGCTCTAGTCTTCGAGTTCTTCCTCCTCTAGTTTCTCTAGAAACAGTTAGGGACTCATTGTAATAAGATCAAGACTTGCTACAAATTGCCTGAAAGGCTTAAGGAGCATGGTAAAGCCAGTGTAAAGGTTCAAGATTAGACTAGTAAAAAGAACTATGTGCTCTGTTACCATTATTGAAAGCAAAATGAATGCTGAAATCTCTCTTCTTTCTCCTGGACAAGTAAATTGCCTGGAGCTCCCAGTGAAGACAATGTGAAGGTTTTAAGTTTTTTAATCTTTTTTTCCCCCCAGACTTATTGAGCACCCACAACTGTGGCCGAAATCAGTGAGGATGCTCATGTACCTGTACCTGAGCTAATGATTTTTTCTCCATGCTGTGCCATTTTTCAATGATCCCGGTTAGGTGAATTGTAGGAATCTAATTCAGGCAACTGCAATTCCCTCAATGCATGTACTATAAATACAGGGAGTCCTAGACTTATGATTGTTCAAGTTACGATGAACAGCAGTTGCAACATTTGTAAATTGGCACCTAGTTTCAAAGTTCTGGCATGGGTTTCAACTGGATATAGCATCTGTCATGGTGAAAGGGAAGGGGCATGGGGAAGCAGATCAAGGCCCCTGTGGTGAGAGAGGGACTGGGGCTGGGACAGGCTGGGGCAAGTGCTGCCCAGCCAGGGCTGCACCAGGCTCTGGGAGCTGGGGTTATGGGTGGGTGCAGGAGAAGCTGTGACTCATCTGACTGTTCCTGCCAGTGCCAGGTGGGCAGTGCTGGGGCTGTGCTGGGTTTTTGGTGGTGCTGGGAGCAAGTGCTATGGGCAGCCATGGGAGAAGCTGCAGCTCATCCAGCTGCTTCTCCCCTGCTGCCCCCGTGGCGAGGTGGGCAGTGCAGGGCTCAGCTCCGGGGGCTGTGGGCAGCCTTGCCTTGGCACGGGGAGTAGCAGGGGAGCAGCTGGACAAGCCGTGGCTGTGCTCACGGGGCTGTGGCCAGCCATGGAAGAAGTGGTGGCTCATCTGGCTGCTCCTCCCATGGCGAGGTGGGGCTACCCATAGCACCTGGAGCATTGCCCGCCTCACTGTGGGGTGAGCATCAGGGGAGTAGCCGGATGAGCTGCGTCTTTTCCCACGGCCTCCCATAGCCCCAGAAGCGCAGCTGCAGCTCGTCCAACTGCTCCCCCACTTCTGCCCCGTGGAGAGGCGGGCAGTGCCGGGTTGTGCTCCAGGGGCTATGGGCAGCCACGGGAGAAGCCACAGCTTGTTTGGCTGCTTCTCCCACGGCAAGGCTGGCAGTGCTGGGCTGCTCCCACAGCCACCCATAGTCCCCGCTCTGGCAGTGCTTGGAGCAGGGGCTATAGGCGACTGCAGAAGAAGCTGCAGCTTGTCCAGCTGCTCCCACTGCTGCTCCCACTGGGGCAAGGTGGGCAGTGCCGGGGCTGCACCAGGCTGAAGGCTTTCATCGGGCCCAGAGGAAAAGAGAATTGGGCCTGCAGCCACTTTTGCATTCTGGAGGCTCCTCTGGCTGTCAGGGACCCTCTGGGAAGGGCCAAGTTGGCCCAGGGGAGCAGCACAGGGGTGCAGCTGAGGCCACTGGGGGCAGTGTGAGCTGGTGGGGACCTGGCACAGTGGGCTGGAAGACTGGGAAGGCTCCCCCCCAAGTTGGATCAGGTGAAAAAAAACATAAAATTTTTTTTGCTATTAATATTTTTCAGTGCTAAAGGTTTGCAGCCCCTTTAAAATCTCTGCAACCAGTGTTTGATATGTTATCTTGCATTATGTTCATCTCATTGCAGCAGTCTAACTTGTCAGTCTTGCTTAATTTCTTCATACAAAATGTTATTAGGCTACAAAGTAAGATGGTAGAGTAATCTAATTGCTTTTGCTGCTTTCAGGGCCACATGCAAGAATAATCATCCTTAGACTTTTATAATACCAAGAATGGGCCTTCCTTATTTTTGTCCATTCAGTGTACAGTACCATTGTTGGTTAAGCTTAAATATATATATTTTTCTTATTAATGGAGCCAGATATGCCTTTCTGGAATCTGTAATATTCTACAAGCCCTGTATGTGGGGAGAGGTGTGTAAAATTTGCCCCCTTTGCTAATACTCAGCTGTGGTCTATGGTGCCATCTGTGTCATAGGGAAGTTCAGACCCCAGAATCCATTGTTCTCTGTGCTGAGAGAGTCAGTGAGGGAGTGAACAACTTGAATTATGAGATGTGTCCAGAGTGTCTCTGGGCACTTGCACAGAAACCAATTATTTACTCTCACCTACAGGTACCCTGTACTTACCCCATGAATCAGTGCTTCTTTCGGAGGTCCCAGTCTGGTGGATTAGTTGGGTATCTGAGATTGCATTGGCCAAAGTGAAAATTTTTGAATTCCAAATACTAATTTCTTGAGTGATCCAGCTGCATTGGAGCATTTAATGACCCTGGAGACATTAATGCAAGATGCAGTAAGACATGAAGTCACTTTCATTGCAAGTTATGCCTGGTTTAAAAATAAGGAGAAATTTTGTTTAAATTTCAAAGGAAATAATATGCACCTTATGGGGTAATAGAGAAAGTTTCATAAAGTCTGTCAAGGCAACACTTGGATGGATCATGAATTGTCACTTATTAACTGTGAGTGAAAAGGAGTCATTGTTATGCCACTTGTTCTCTCAGAGTTGGCTACTATTCTATCACTTTACCATTAAATACATTTTCTTTTGCAGATCTGTTCACTTCTGCCTGCTTTTGTACTTAATCCTTCTCTTTGTGTCTGCAAACCACGGCTCAGGATCTGAAAATAACTGTGGCAGTAGTGCCAGTGGCAAAAACTGAATCTTTTATCTATATGGTCTTAAGGTGTGAGAAATCACCCCAAATCCATTTATAATTCCTGATTGATGCCCAGGGCGATCGAGGTTTCAAAGTACTGTAAACCTACGAGCTAATCCTCATAAATGAAGGAGCTTTGCATTTCACTGTTTGATGAAAACATTCTGCAGCCTATGAAAGAGTTTTCCTGAAAATGATTTGACAGAAGCTTAAAATGTACTAACAGTAGTGTTGGCAACACAGTGTGACCTATCAGCACCATTTTTGCTTTTTGTTGCGTATAAGCATCCGTTCTCAAATGATGAGAGAAGCCTCTTGTGTCCCTACCAGTCAGAAATATACACTCTTCATCACCCATTTCTAAAGGTTGCCTATTTAGAGGGCAGTGAATTGAGGTTGAAGGAAAGGGAGTCATTTGTCACCTTGAAATGGCAATTCTTCATGGAAAGGCCTGGATGTGAAATTTTCCACTTATTGGCTCTTCTAAACCATATTGATAGTGTCAGTTTCCGGAAGGCAGTTTGATCCAAGAGCAAGATAATAGGCTCTTAGGAATTAGCAAAGCCATATATATGTGTGTGTATATATAGGAGAAACAAATAGAAATCTAAAATTTTAAGATTCCCATGTAAATACTACTGTTGAGGAGGGAGCGGCATGACTGGAGCACCAAGCTAGGATCTAAGAGCTCCAGGGCCTGACCAAAAATAGACTGGAGCATCTACAGGTTGTGTACTATAATGCCTAAATTTTAGATGAGTGATTCCTATTCCACCTGTGCCCAGAGTAGAATCTAAAACCCAGAGCTAAGTGCCTAGGCTCCCTTTGTAGCATATGAGGAGAGTCAGGCATCTGGAAGGGTGATCTATACAGCCTGTATCCTGACTGGGGGAACAGCTCAGAGCTAGCCAGTAGGAAAACTAAGCAGATGGGTGTTTTAAACCCCATCCCTCTTGGGCTTTAAGCAACAGAATCAAGTGTCTAAAGAAGGAGCCTCAGGATCCAGAGCCCAGAACCCCCTCTTGAAGGTAAATTCCTGCAAGTATTTTTCGAAAGCAAATAACTGAAAATTGTTCTTTTAAAATGTGGCTGAAAGTAGGGGTGGCATGGTGGCTGCCTTTGTATAAGAGTCTACTGGGCAGAGCACTCACCCAGGACAGATAGCTGGGGTTTAGGCCTTCTTCAAGCCAAGGAGAATGAAATCCATATTTCCTTCTTCTTAGGATAGTATCTAAACCACCAGATTAGAGAAAAGTTGGGGGTGAGGGGTTACTTTTTACTCTTCTTGTTATAGTTTCATAGTTGGTAGGGTCAGAAGCGACCTGAGCAGATCAAGTCTGACCCTCTGCTATGACAGGAAAGAGTACTGGAGTCAAATCACCCCAGCATGTTCATCTAGCTTCCTCTTAAAGACCCCCAGGGTAGGAGCCAGCACCACATCTCTTGGAAGTTGGTTCCAGATCCTAGCCGCTCTGACAGTGAAGTAGCGCCTCCTGATATCTAGCCTGAGATAGAAGTTGGGCAACCAAGTGCGCATAATTCATGGGGTCTAAAGAACAAGCAAGAAGGTACATGACTGTGTAAGGTAATACTCGCATCATCTAACTGGAAGAGTGGAGACCTGAGCTCCAGTTTCTGCTCCTAGGATTTTTTTGTTTTGGTTTGGTTTTAGTCCAGTGAATGTGTATGGGAAAAGTATATAACATTCAAGAAGCAAAGACTGGAGCCCAGGGTGCCCACTTCCCAGAAGAATGTATCAACTATTGGGCTGTTTTGTGCTCTGCAGAGGTGTTCCCTTAATCCTCCTTTGTGGATTCACTTTAAGTCATCGAGACCAGAGGAAAACTAGGATGCTTATGTGGGAGGTGGGGTGTTTCCAGTAAAACAGAATAGTATTAACAGGAGAGATTGAAAAAGACCCTACCTTCGTAGATGGTCTGGCTGTGGCATCCCCATGAATAATGGGGGAGATGGGTGCAGATCTCAAGCAGAGGATGGATTTGAGCTTACATGTCTTCCAACCCAAATGAATGCTCTAACCATAGAGGTATCAAATAGAGGGTACATTGCCATTGATGGCTTTGGAGAGTTGTGGAATCTAGTGCCCAAAATATGTTTCAGCCAAAAGAGAATTTAACTTGAAACTGCAAATAGCTTTGGAACCAAAACTACATTTTTCAGCAAACGTTGTTTGCTGAAATATATTTTATCCTGTTCTATTCCTGATTTGTTTTTCCAGTTTGAGCATTAACTATCTCTGTATCTTTGGGTAACACACTAGGCTATCTTCTTGTGAGATGAACATCTTACAGGTTCAGTCTTCTGAACTATGTGCCTTTAGTTTCCCAACTAGTAAAATAAGACTACTGCTGCTAAATGGTCTGATATGGGCTTTAAGAGCAAGTAGAGTTGTGATTCACTTTGGAAGTGAAAATCGGTAGCAGCCTGTGCCAAACAGATGTTGAGTACTAATGTAGAATATTTTCATATTGTGTTTTTTGGTGTATGGCATGTGTGTCAAATCCTCTGAATAATGGAGGCTGATGGATGTCTGGAACAAAGTGTAACCTGTGATCTGTTGCTGTTCTTTTAACGTATTTTCTTTTGTCTTTATTAGGCCAGCACCAAAGTTGAGGTAGATATGGAGAAGGCAGAATGTCTGCAAGTGACAAGAGGAGACTTCCTTGCCTCTCTAGAGAATGATATAAAGCCAGTAAGTACTTACTGCCTAACCCATAAAATAAAGTGGAGAGTGCAGGACTAGAATAGCTGATCCCTCATATAACTACTACATTTAATGGTGTATAGCCACAGCTTGGACTTTGGGATCATTATGATGGCATCATAAATTCAGCCCTGTCAAACAGCCCTTCCCTCCCCCCCCTTCCATCACAACGGACTTACTTACTAGACGTGTGCAGCTGTATCGGAAGTCGGATCAGTATTGGCCAATATGCCTCCTTAAAAGTCGTCTATCGGTATTGGCCCCCAAAATCTCTATCAGTCCACCCCTATTCATAATCTTATAATACAACTGGTGATCAGATTCCAGAGATTACTATATACAGAATACTCCATAACTTATACAGTAAAAGCTCTGTTATCCGGCATCCCCCAGGAATGGGGGATACCGAATAACAAAATATGCCAGTTAATTGAGTGGCCCAAACAGGCATCCTTGTCTGTTCGGTCCCCGCTTCTCCTGCTGCATCTGGGGCATCACCAATCCTCCTGCAGGCCTGGTGGGCCCTGTGGGACAGCAGGCGGGCCCTGCACAGCCTGTTATGCCCCCAGGCCGTGGGGGCTCAGCAGCACAAGCTGCATTGCCTTGGGCCACAGGGGCTTGGGGAAACTGGAAGTGCCACAGTGGGCACTTCTGGTTTCACTTTACCTTACAAGCTGGAATGCCGGTTAACGGAGCATGCTGGCTTGTAAGGTGCTGGTTACCAGAGCTTTTAGTGTAGTAAAATCCTTTAAAACATCCTGCTCTGTCCTTGTCATGTCTAGTGTTTTAACTCCTTACTTAGCTGAGATGTTTGAAATGTCTTAATACTGATACTGATGATCTTAATAACTGAAGTATCTTAATTATTATTGAAAGTGTCCACTATATTGCCTGTCACTCTACTGATGTCTAGTAGGGCTGTGCAAAGGTTTGCTCCCCGGCAGACCTGGAAGTGGACAGGAAGTACTTCTGGTCCACTTCCAGATTTGCTGCCAAGTACATGGAGGGCCCCCTGTGCTCCTGGGGGACATTCCATGTGCCCCAGTATCGCAACAATCAAGAGCCATGCCTGCTACCTCAAGGTATGTAGAAAAAACTTTTAAAGCTGTATCTGTCCGAATCGTTGATTCTTCAAATCAGCATCGAATCTTCAGATTTGGATATGACCAAATCAAATCGGGGACAGTGATCTGAATCAACGAATCAAAGTACTGTCCACAATTCTGGATGAATCCGAACTGAATATGGCCCACTTTGCACACCCCTAATGTCTAGTGGCCTCTGCCCTGTTTTTCCATTGATTCTTACCCCTGATGATAATTTCTTCTTCTCTCCAAATATAGGCTTTTGGAACCAACCAGGAAGATTATGCAAGTTATATTATGAATGGTATTATCAAGTGGGGTGACCCTGTAACAAGGGTTTTGGAAGATGGGGAATTGCTTGTCCAACAAACCAAAAACAGTGACCGAACTCCATTGGTTAGCGTTCTTTTGGAAGGTAAATTTAGAGAAATTAATGTATGGTTCTGTAATTGTGAATACCGTAATTGTACTAGATACCCAGACATGAAACTAAAAACCACTAATCAAAATGAAAAACATGATTACTACTTGAAAATGTGATTAGATGGATAAATGTTGCTTTGGATAATAAAATTGACTTCTGTAGTTTTGAGAGACAACATTACAGGAACATCAAAATGGTGTAAATGCTCATAACTAATACTCTCTGACCCCTTTATTGTTTTCTTCCTAAACGGGTTATAGTTACCTTATTTGGTTTGTGTTTGTTTTGTGTTTTACTTGCAGCTTCTCTGAACAGTTCCCAAGAATAATTTTTTATTTATTGCTTATTTTTTTAAGTTTGCTGTTCTTGACCAGTACCTTAAATTACATTATTGATTCATTTGAATTGAGCTCATAATGTATGGTATGTTCATGATACCATATTAATTTAGGATTTTGGTGCAGCTGTTTGCAATTTTTTTCCATAGTTATGTGGAGTTCCACCAGCCAGCTTTTTTGCTACAGCATTCACAGAAGTCAAATGAACAAGAGCATGAAAACAGTTCAATAAAATTCATTTAATACCTAAGCAACTATTGGTTCTGTTTTTCACTAATTTCTCTTCCTTTTGTACAGGTCCCCCACACAGTGGGAAGACTGCCTTAGCAGCAAAAATTTCAGAAGAATCCAACTTCCCCTTTATCAAGATCTGTTCTCCTGATAAGATGATTGGCTTTTCTGAAACTGCCAAGTGCCAAGCTATAAAGAAGGTATTTATGGGTATTACTGTAATTGACTTGAATCTGATTCCCAGGCTCTCCAACATGAGATTGAGAGGTTGTGCTCTCTGCACTGAATATAAATCCCCTGCCTCATTATTTGTTCAGAAGGCTGTGTGGCTGTTGATGCAGGCATTGATCCAACAGCTCCGTTTGTGAACTGAGAGACTTGCACAATGCAGGTGTTGCCAGAAAAGAGGATAGTACTTAAATTTGTGGACACCAACTCATCTTTCAATTCATAATTTAAATGTATACAAAGTGTTCCTTTATGTTTGCAAAGTAGTTTGATTGATCAGACATCACTGGTTGAGTCCGTTTGAGATGCCAGTTTCCTATTTTAAATCTCTCCATCTTCCAATTTTTATATATAAGAATAAGGTCAGTTTTGTTTCTTAGATAAAACTGAATGAAGAAAGATTTGTATTGAGGGAAAGAAGTGATATATCACTTATCATTTTTGTACAGCTGTCTGCTTTATTGTGCTATTCTGTTGTGAAATGTAATGGAAAATATTGCTGTTCATCTTGCATATTGCTTGCTTATAAACAAATGCAGTAACTTTCTGCTGGTGTAAGTGAGCTAAAATGAGCTTTGGAGAGATTTTGAGAGATGGCAAAATATTAAATGCCAATTCAACATATATATGTACAATTGATGGGTTAAAAGGCAGGGTGTCAGCTTCTCTGTGGTATTTCACATGCCTGCTCCTACCATGGGGTGAGTAGAAGCTTAAACCCAAATAATTTTACCTATCTTTCAAAACTAGGCTTGCCCCAGGTGGGCTGCTACTTATAGGGGGTTTAAGCAGACATGTGAACAGCTATAATGGAGCAACTGAAATGCAGTACAACTCCAGCACCACCATCACCAACCTTAACTGGCTATGATTTTTTGGCCTCAAGTAAATATTTATTTATTTAGTGAATAAAGTCCAGTTTCTTTTGGAGACATACGATTAAACATTTTTGTTTTTACTACAAAAGTGATGTTTTTGCATATGTAATCCTGGTGCTAATTTAAAATTAGTAAAATGAGTCATCACAAATGCTATATTCTTATAGTTGAGATTTGTGCCAATAAAATATATTTTTTTATATAGATTTTTGATGATGCATACAAATCCCAGCTCAGCTGTGTGGTGGTAGATGACATTGAAAGACTTTTAGGTAAGTCTGAGAGTTAGCTATGAAGCTGATTCAAAAAGCCATGGCAAGCACTTTGACTTATATATGGCCCCACCTAACTTGAAGAGCACCTGGTCCAGGTGGGTGATTTCAGAATGACCTGGTTGGGCACCTAGGATCCTAGAATGTAGAGACTCCACAGACACTAAAGAGAAGTTTGGGTGCAAGCTTTCAGCTTCTTTTTATAGAGAATGAGGAGCATTAAGCACCTCCAAAGGGCAGTTCTGAAAGCTTAGAGATGCCTAGAGCAGTGGTTTTGAATCAGGGCATCATATTGCTGCTGTTGCTTTTCAGCGTGACTACAGAAAGGTGCATTTAACACATTAGATTATACAGACAAATGTGCTGCTTCTGCAGCAGCTCTTTCTGGTTTGATTCTGATGACCTCTTGAAAATCAAAACTCTTGAAAATCAACAGTAGTTCTACCTTGTGGCAGAAGCATCCATCTGCAAGCTGTCACTACCATGGGTAAAACTTTCATGTGCTTTTTGGTTTTCAGGAGACACATCAGGGCTAAACTGGGAAGAGCTTACAGCACCAGGGAAGGGAGAATTGCCTTGGGGTTACTAAAAAAAGAACTTTGCCCAGTAGTTCCCAAATCCCATTAGTGGCCAGGAACTATTGCTGTAGGAGCACTGGGCGAGCACAGGGCAGTGGGGGGCAGCTCCTGCTGCTGTGCGCACCCCTGGGGGAGAAATGGGGAGCATGTGCCCCCCGGATCTGTGCCTAGGGCGTGGGCAGGCTGGAGCCAAGGCTGGTGCCAGGCTTTTTCCGGCGGGAGGGCTGGGCTGGGGCTGCACTTGGGGTGGGTAACAGTGGTGCTAGGAGGGAGGTTACAGAGGGGCTATGGCTGATTCTGGGGTGGCTGAAGCCCACCCCTTAGCCCCCTCCCAGTACTGCTGCCGCTTGCTAAGTACAGCCCCAGCCCATCCTGCTCACAGAGAAGAACCCAACACCACCCCTAGCCCCATCCTGCATCGGCAGCCTCTTCTTACCTTGCAGACGGATCCAGGGGGCACGTGCCTCCCCCAGAGGTGCGTGCAGCAGCAGGAGCTGCTTCCCCCCACACCCCAGACAAGTTGCACACAGCTCCGTCTCACTCCCTGCCCTGTCCCAGCTGGGCAGTACCTGCCACAGCCCCAGTCTGACTCCATCTCTCACCACGGGGGCTTCAATTTCCTCCCCACACATACACCTCTTCCCTCCCAACAGACTTACTAGCAAGATGCTGATCTCCAAGCTGTTGGGCTGACTGTATGCATGCACACAGCATTTATTGGCAACACTTGGCCACATCAGCCAAAAAAAGCAGGTTTCCAATAATGTAAATTTTCCTTTCATCAGTGCTGATGCAATATGGGCTGATGTATTATAATGCACCCCTCATTATAATGCTAATGTTACAACACTAAGTATATTTTATTAGCTTTTGTAATGGGGTGCTACTACATTCTGAAAAGTTTTGGAGGGGTGCTTCAAGTCTAAAAAGGTTAAGAACTACTGGCTCAGGGGCAGCCGATGGAAATTGATAAGCATAAGAGTGTATGTCTGAACTGTAGCCTTCACAGGAGTTTAGACACTTGACTCTAGCTACCTGTTAATAGTGTCTTTTCAGTACTGTTAGTTCTTTTTTTTAAATGCTTGTGTTTTGTACAACTGGATTTTCCCAGTATCCATATTTATAATAAACCTATGGAATTTGAAAAACTTGGTTAATGTGCTTCTGTGGCATAAGCATAGCTCATCTAAGTGAATTAGATTTGGGCTCCACTTTGTCTTCTGACTAGTTTGCCCACAAGATGTCAAACTATTTTTTAGCTATGCGTTCTCTAGGACAGTTCCTGAGCCATTCTAGATAGCACAGTAACATTAAAAAAAAAAAAAAAAAGGGTGAGGGTGGGCACATTGCATCAGGGTACCAGTCCCGGATGTTACCCCAGATGGGGGTGGACCAGAAAAATAGAAGTGGCTGCACTGCCAGGCCATCCACTGCCATGCTGGCAGCAGTGCAGCCAGTGGCATTGCTCTGCCCTTGTTCCACTGCACTTGGGGCACTCAGGCACTATGTTAAAACTCTGGAGTAGCAGTTGTGTTTTGAAAGAGAGGCTACTTATCCATAAGGAAGCTTAATCACATTGTGTTTTGTGTCTTTGCCATTTGGGAAACACAAATTTTAAAAATCTTTTTTTCTGTTGTTTCATTGGACTCCAAGGCTGAGTATGAAGGTTTTCCTTAAATCACCTGCTGTCATTTAAGAAGAAAATTTGGAATTTCAATTCAGTCAATCTGAGCACAATATAAACTTAAATATACCTCCCCTTTTTACTGAAGTTTGTCCCTCTTGATTAAGACATGATTTTATTGATGGTTGAATTAGGAAAGGTAGGCATCTGAAATCTAATTTCTAGCAGTAGTAGCACCTCATCTTCTAAAATGATGTTGAAAGGATTTCCCTAGTTGTAAAACTGGTGCATGAGGGGAAAATGCTTTTAAGACCAATAACTTTTTTCCCAGCTCTTATTTGGGAAAAGTTCGATTCTTGATGTTTACTGTAAAATCTAGGGGCATTGATGCACATGCTGGGAGGGGTGTTGCTTTTAATTAAAACGGCCCTGAGAGCTGCTCTAATTAAAATGTCCAAAGTGTCTTGTGTATCAGCATCCACATGCTTCAAAATGGTGATGGGCACTTTAGATGAATATTATTAAACAAGCTTTAGATAAAGTACTCCCCCCCACCATTTTGAAGTGCAGGGATGCTGATACACGAGAAGCAGGAGGCTGCTGGAGTGCGGTAGCTGCCACGCTCCAGCAGACTCAATCAAGTCCACTGTGCTGCACTGGAATTAGTGTTGGGGCAGCCTCTCTGATCATGTATAGGCACCCTAGAAGTTTAGATAGATGCATATGTCCATAATCTATAAAAAAGAAAAATATTTTTTTTTAAATCGGTGCTTTTTTCATTTCAGATTATGTTCCAATTGGACCACGGTTCTCCAACTTGGTGTTGCAGGCCCTTCTTGTATTGCTAAAAAAGGCTCCTCCTCACGTAAGTGTTTTGGTAGTAATAGAGCATTCTCTTTTGTTAGGACTCCTTTTGCAGTAGAGGTTTTCATACTTTGCTGACAGACCAGTGCTGAAGGTGTGTCCAAGTACTGTTGCTTGAATAAAGATATTGGTCTCTGAGTTGACCATTGAATATTGAAATATTTCCAATATAACCCCAAAACACTAAACCGCCCTAAGAAAGCAGCAGTTTGAACGTGTCAAGTTTACAGGATGAAGATGAAAACTCTCTTTGGTCACTGATTTTCCCCAAAGACGTAAGCCCCGCTCCCCCCAACCTGCGCCCCTCCTCCAGTCTAATTTTACCATTCTTTATTTTCTCATTTAAACAGAAAAAAGACAGTTTTCTTAATTGTATTTAAGGTTTCTTGATTGAGCATGGATTTTTAGAGCTTGTGTGCTTCAGTTGAAATCCCCACAGACTAATGCAGATAGGGGTTGGGAAGGGCTGCAGTAGAGAATGGTACTAAAGGCTGACAGATCATTCCTAGTTACAACTTGGTTTCAAAGGGTCCTTGTACTTGCATTCCCTGACATGAAGAAATGTTAATGACCTTGTAACTGCCACCTTTATTTGGTGTGTATTGCAGGAAGAAAGCATTTCTTCTGTTCTCTAGCACTCTTTCTGGCTATTCATAGATGTTAGGGTCGGAAGGGACCACAGTAGGTCATCAAGTCTGACCCCCTTCCCTGTGCAGGAAAGAGCACTGGGGTCAGATGACCCCAGCTAGGTGCTTGTCCAGTCTCCTCTTGAAGACCCCCAGGGTAGGAGAGGGCATTACCTCCCTCGGAAGCCCATTCCAGATTCTGGCAACCCTTACTGTGAAGAAGTTCTTTCTAATGTCCAGCCTAAATCTGCTGTCCATCAATTTGTGGCCATTGTTGCTAGTTACTCCAGAGGGTGCCCTAGTAAACAGAGCATCTCCTATTCCCTGCTGCCCTCCCCTGATGAATTTATAGGCAGCCACAAGATCACCTTTCAGCCTTCTCTTGCAAAGGCTGAAGAGATCCAGGTCCCACAGTCTCTCCTTGTATGGTCAGAGGCCTGCAGGCAAGCCTTTACGAATAGCCCTCCTCTGAACCCTCTCAAGGTTCTCTGCATCCCTCTTGAAGTGTGGCACCCAAAACTGGACACAGTACTCCAGCTGTGGCCTGATGAGTGCTGCATAGAGGGGAAGCATCACCTCCCTGGACCTGTTCGTCATGCATCCGCTAATGCATGATAAAGTGCGGTTAGCCTTGATGATCGCTTCATCACATTGACAACTCTTGCTCATCTTGGAGTCAACTGTGACTCCACTGCTGAGAAGGTCATCCCCCAGCCCATAAGTGTGTTGGTCATTCTTTTTGCCCAGGTGCAGCACTTTGCACTTGTCTTCGTTGAGTGGCATCCTTATTTTGTTCTGCCCATTTTTTCCAATCTGTCCAGATCCTCCTGGATCTGTTCCCTACCCTCTGGTGTTTTAACTTTGCCCCATGATTTGGTATCATCTGCAAACTTGGACAAGGTGCTCTTCACACCCTCGTCCAAGTCACTGATGAAGACATTGAATAGCACCAGTCCAAGGACTGAGCCGTGCGGGACTCCACTGCCCACATCTTTCCAGGTCGATATCGACCCGTCCACCACTACTCTTTGGGTGCGTCCCCTAAGCCAATTTGCCACCCAGCTGACCATGTAATCATCTGCATCACAACATGTCAGTTTATTTACGAGAACAGAATGAGATGCCATATCAAAGGCCTTCTTAAAGTCTAGGTAGATGACATCTACCTTGACTCCTGTGTCTCAGTGTTTTGTGACCTGGTCATAAAAAGAAAGAAGGTTAGTCAGGCAGGATCTACCTGCAATGAATCCATGCTGATTTCCTTTTAGCATCATTTCCCCTGGTGGGCTCCTTATGTGATCCTTAATGATTTTTTCCAGAGTTTTCCCCAGGATAGAAGCGAGACTAAATGGCCTGTAGTTTCTTGATTCCTTCCTCCTCCCCTTCTTGAAAATAGGGACCACACTGGCCCTTTTCCAGTCCTCTGGGAGCTGACTGGAGCACCATGAGTGCTCAAACAGCCGTGCCAGCAGCTCTGCTATGACACTAGCCAATTCTTTCAGCACCCTTGGATGAAGTTCATCTGAGCCCACTGATTTGAATGCATCCAGTTCTTCCAAGTGCCCTTTCACTAAGTCTGTGCTAACAGTTGGTGGGCTGGTGTCCCTCCTGTGTCTGTCTGTGATCCAACTGGGAGATTTGTCTTGGTCTGTGTCTAGGAATAGAAATGCAAAGAACTCGTTGAAGAGCTCTTCTTTGTCCCCTCTCTCTGTCACCAATAGCCCTGTTTTGTCCTGTAGGAGTCCTGTGCTACTCTACACCTTCCTTTTGCTCCCTATATACCTGAAGAAGGACTTTTTGTTGTCCGTACATTTTTATTGCCAGCTTAAGTTCTAATCCTGCTTTGGCTTTCCTAGCTGATTCCCTGCAAGTGCGAGTCAGGGAGGTATACTTCTCCTTGGTAGCTACCCGATTTCCACAGCCTGTATACCTCTTTCTTTCCTCTTAAGCTTTCCTGGACTTACCTGTTCAGCCTTGAGAGCTCTTTGGCTCCTTTACACCCTCTTATGCGCAGTGGGGTTGTCTCCTTCTGTGCCCATAGAATTGCTCTATTGAGGAACAGCCACTCTTCCTGGACCCCCATTTCACCAATGTTCTTGAGCTTTAACGCCTCCTGAGCGCACTAAAGTTAGCTTTTCTGAAGTCTAGTACTTCACCCCTGCTGGTTAGTTTACCCACCCTTCACCGGATAGTGAATTCAACCAATTGATGGTCACTATCCCCTAGGTTACCTTGTACCTGCAGATTCCCCACCAGGTTATCCCCTGTAGCTAACACCAAGTCCAACAAGGCTTTTCCCTTAGTCAGATTGTATACCTCCTGCGTTAGCTGGAAGTCCTTTATGCATGTTAAGAACCTATGTGAGCGGTTAGATTCAACAGATGTCAGGGTAGTTTAGGTCACCCATGACAACCATAGCTCTTGACTGTACAGCCTCTGAGAGCTGTCTGGAGAACTCCAGTTCTAGCTCATCCTCTTGGTGTGGTGGTCTATAGTAGACCTCCACTGCCAAATCCCTTTCTCCCCTGCCCCCCTTATCCTTACCCACAGTACCTTGGTTTAGCCCTCCTCTGATTCTGTCTTGATTATAGAAGATGTATATTTTGTCTCTTAACATAGAAAGCAACCCCACCCCCTTTTTTTCCCCACTCTATCCCATCTGTACGCCTGTAACCTTCAATGCCTTTGGTAAGCTGCTTTGGATAGAGACCTTTTCTTATCTGTATAAATTGCTAAGAAAATAATTTATTTAAATTATTAAAATATATAGCATCCAATGAGAAGATGGATTGTTTCAGTTCTTTCTAGCATTTGGAGAGATTTTTTTAAAATATCTATTTACTATTAAATTGTATGGAATTATCCTGACGTTAGCATTTCTTACCTTGGTTCTGAGCTAAGGAGTTATGTACTTGATACTGCATCCAGGCTTCCTTATAGTTGGAAACTGGTTTCTTGCCAATTTATTGTTTTAGGGTCTTTTCATAATGCCATAAGTGTTATACCTTTCATAATTTTCTAACATGGCTATGAAAGTAACAACTTAAAATCAGAAGAAATGGGTATATAAGATTTGTGTTCCTAGATAAACTGAATGCATTTCCACTTCCGCAAGAAGCTTCATTACCATTAAAGATCTCATAGAAAGAATGATAGCCAGGTCCCTGATGCATTAATGCTAACTGGATTAAAAAAGAACTGTCCTTGCAACTACTGTTGCTAATATCTCTTAATTTATACTATAGTTATTAATGTGGAATTAGTAATGGAAGTTAATACTAACAGCCCATGGTTTACTGGAGGAAGACAAAAAATATATTTGGATTTGTATGCATGTACACTGCTTATGATTCACTGCTAGGTGAACTCCTGTTAGCACAGTAGGTCTCATAGGCCAAGATGTAGTGCTTGGGTCTCTGACCTTTATATTTGCTCCTAGGGATTGTTACTCTGATATTTCAGGTACCGTTGAGGGTGAAGGTCTTTGGTTTGATCATGCATATTGTAGAGATGATCTGTAGCATGTTTCTGATGCTTTGCGTATTCTTCACACACCTGCTATGGTGCATGGAGTGGAGAATTTTTCGTTTTTCTTCTTTTTTTCAGACACAAACTAGGGCAGGAGAGGGACATCCTTCCCCCACACCATGATGGGTACCTCTTCTCTGAAGGATGATGTTTGTAATGTGGGACTTTGATTTGGGGAAACAAAGGGATGGAGAGTGTCTCAGAATTTTCCTATGGAACAAAGTTCAGGCAAGAGAAGTGGGAATTTGAGAGAGGAAATAATTAACAGGCAATATTATGTGATCAGTAGTTCCACAATTAATAATTATTCTGAACTAGCTACTGCTTTCACTGTTTGGTTATGATTTTGCAGACTGAAGTACATGGTTAATTTGTAAGCAGCAGCAGTGGAACTGCTTATGTGCATTAAGTGAAGCCAGCAAGTATGTAAGCCTCTGCAGAACTGAGGTTCAGACTCAGCCCTAATAAATATGGGAATGCCCTGACCCTTACCAGGCACATCCAAAGCACTGATGAGAATTGCTATTGAATAGCTGAAGAGGCAACATTCATCTCATGCACCGCTGTCAAACAGGTCTTTTCACTTTATTTCTATGTCAAAAAGACATGAAATATGCATAGTATAGTTTGACACAGCTCTAGAGCTATAGGAACCACAAAGCAGTTGAAACCACAAACATAGGGTGTGGGAGACAGGCATAATGTCTCAGCAGTACATATTTGTAGTGATGAGTTGTTATATATGCCAAGATTACATATTCACACAGTGTTGTCACATCACTCACGGTATGTACTCTTAATCTGCAAACAGCTTCCCACAACTATTATGGGTAAAGTGAGTATGGAAGAGGGGCATTTCTGGGCCGCTGTATTATTATGCACCAAGATGCATGGCTCTCTGTTAAATTGGCTTATGAAAGCTGCCTCCCAGACTCCCCCTTTCCCCATTGTGACTGTATTTAGTCTTTGCACTTCTCATGTGGGACTGAAAATGCAAGTCAGACACTTGCCTTTGGGTTACTGAGCTTTCTGGCTTGTTCACTTTTACATTTACTTCACAAAAATTTTTAAAAGATTTTAAAGAACTATAATCGGCTCCAAGTTTGCTTTAAACTCCCTGTTGCATTCCATGATTCATAGGTTTGGGGGGTTTTGTTTGTTTTTTGAGCAGTGTCTTAAAAGTGGGATCTATTACTAGTTCAGGAAGACGGAAAAACATTGCATTTAGTTTAGCATCTTTTTAACACTAATTAAAAAGCTTTTCTAAAATGGATTGAAGAGAAGAAAATAAACCATGTTCTCTTGGGTCTTTATTTCAATCAAGTTTCCCTGTGTTGTGCAGGAGAAGAGACTGGGGGGGATAGAAAGATTGAAAGGGGCTGTCTCAGCAGGGAGCCAAGCCGGAGAAAAGGACTTCTCTGAGAACTAAGCAGCAGCAGCTCTGAAAGCCTAAGAGGCTGCTTCATCTACATGCAGAGTCACACAAGGCATGGGGACGCTCACCAGCCTCACAGAGGTTTCACATGTGCTTCCCTGCTGGTTCCTATGAAAAGCTAACAATCGGCTCAGAGGGTGAAAGACCATCGCAGCATCCCCTTGCTAAGCTGGACGTACAATTTGTTCAGTGTTATGAAATGTCCGGCTTAAGGAGATGCTCTTGGGCACCCTTGCAGATGCTCTTCCAGTACCCCCAAAGGCCCCCCAGCCTCACTTCTTTTTGGGACTTCTGTTTTTTGCAGATTTATGAAAATTATACTGGGTGGGGGAACATACACCTTGTTTGGTGCAGTCCCCATGCAGCGTATTGATGCATCAGCATTGCTGAGTGTGAGTATGTGGGACACTACATTTTTTAAAAGGAGAAAAAATTCAATCCTTTTTACGCTTATATTGATGCACTTTTATTGGTGCACATTTAGAGTAACTCTTAGTTGAATTATTCTGGGTTTATATCTGTGCACCTGAAAGCAGGGTCTACCTTACTATGTGACCTCCCTAGTCCCTATCATTGGAAGGATTACAGTCATCCCTTAATCCATATTAAAAAGCTGTAAGGACCAAACAAGAGCAAATAGTCTTTATTCAATATCCAGCCTAGAAGCTTAAAATGCCCTAGCTTGTTTTCCTCTCTACTGTTTCCCAGCTGTAATGTAGCTACAACTCCTCTGTTGGGCCTGGGAATCCTGGGAATGGTAGGTTTTGTTGAATTTGTTACATACTTTGGAGCCCTGTTTTGTTCTCTTGAGAATGTAAATAATCCTTGTGTATAGCAGAGCCCCCATGTAACTTACATAGAATTCCATTGAAGTCAGCAAAATAGCGTGATGAACACTGAAAAATCTCCATTTCTTCTGAAGAAACAAATAATTTTGAAAATAATTACCCCTTTTCATCTTGGGTCTCAAAGTGCTTTACAAATCTAGCTAAGTATTATCTCTATTATATTGATGGGCCATTTGAGGCAAAGAGAAAATAGGGCAAAAAGGCATACCCAAAGTTATCCAGAGGCAGAGCTAGGAAAAGGACTGAGGTTTTCGGACTACAAGCCTTCTAAGTGATGAGATGTCTTAAACTGTACTTAGTAATGCTCTATATTGTCTTGAAACTTTTTAAACTTTCGTTGAAATTTTGAGTTTTGGATTAAACAATTTTTTTCCTAAAAAGTGTCTGCTTGCTTTGACTTTTTCCTGTCTCTTATTTTTTTTTAATTTGCGTGCTACAGTTACAGCAACTAACTTTTAATTTCCATAACTGATTTACCTCTGTCACATACTACTTTTGAGCTAGACCTCTGATGAATCTTTTGCCTGAATTCAGTTAGTCTCATGATCTACTGATCTGGAAGGTTTTTGCAGTTGCTCAGATGGCGTCCAGGAGTCTGGATCTGTGCATACAAAGGCTAAGGTTTAATACAGACAATGAAAGTCTAAGTTTAGATGAAAATTCTGTCTGTGGCCTCCATCCCTCTCCACCCCCTCCCCCTAGTATTGTAGATTTTGATTGAGTCTGTGTTCCTGCCCTACTTCTATTCCAAGCATGTTTTGCATGTTTTGAGCGAGTTGAGGACACATGTTCAGTCTTGACTCTGAAACTGCCATCTTGGGACAGCATCAGGGGCCCTCTGCATCATTTGAATATTATGTTTTGTGGTTCGTGGTGGGGGGTGATTTTAAGTTTCCTTTTTAAGACTGAATGCATCATACAGCTTCCAGGCCTTTGTTTAAAATCTGTTTTATTAGAACTGAGACCCACAAAAGGGGCAAGGATTAGTCTTGTCTTTGTGTAGCAAAGGGCTTAGATGTCTCTTAGTTTCTTTTATTCTTTTCAGTCTCTCTCTAAGTGCTTTAGCTGAAGGATAAACACCTGACTGATTTGCTGGCCGGTCTTTCTCACTTTAATTTTTTTTTACCTGTGCTGCCTCTTGTAGATTCAGTCCCACTTAAATGCTGTTGGACATTCCTTATGTTTTTAGTCTGCACATGTAGGACCTATTTTAGCTGGGGATTAAACTTGTTTTACAGATGTAAATGAAATACATTTTCTTACTGAAAGCTCTAGATAAGTAATCTTTAAAAAAAAAAAATGAATATGAATAACCGTATGGTAATGCCTTTGTGCACTTCTGAAGATCATATCTTACAAGTCGAGACGTGTTTGCCCTGGGTCATGACCTTCCTTGTACTGTTTTACTCTTGTTTAACAACACTAAAAGCAAAGCTGAAATTAGCTCCTCAGTTAGTTACAAGTCTCTATATTTCCCAATCTTTCATCAGCCAGGGGAGGAATCTAATCTGTTAAAATATGAAAATGAATTAAGTAAAATAGTAGTTGGTAGAAAAATAAGTCTGTTTGGTGTGAAAAGACCTCTCTCTTCAGTGGAGATGTGTTCAGATTATAATGGTTTTCATCCTTTCCTCGGAGGTTCTGAAAAAACCTTCATAAAATGAACTCACCTTTTGGAGCTAGACTAAGACTCCAAGAGAAGCTTGTCCAGGGATGTACAGGAAATTGAAAGCAGAGCCTAAAAGAGAGCCTGGGTGCACCTTGCTGTTGCTGCTTGTCACAGCTAGGCTGTGCTACAACAGAGACATGTATAATAATGAACACTTTGTGTGAACCATTTGAAAACAAGCAGTTCACAAAAGCTGCTGAAGGACATTGCCTAATTGTGTACTGGGTATTTTGGAGAACACAGATGCTTCTGCAAAGAGCTTGTAATCTCTGAATTTAACTGAAGCAGAAGTGATGAAAAGGGGAGGAACTGGTTAAGAGATGTATGTATGTATGTCCCAGCAGTGTGTTCATACTGGCATTCATGAGATGGTTATTGAAATTATGCGTTGTCATATCGCCATCTCATAGTAGATTTATCCATATGCTTGCAAGAGGCATTGAAAGAAAGCCTGGGCCTCAAAATATGACTGTACCAACAGGTATATTATTGACAAGTCTATGGCAGTAATTAGTACCTCTTTAACCTTCTTCAGGGTTCAAGGTCCTTGTTTGTTTTGGGCTAGAACTAGTGATAGCTGAATATGACACTTTGCTATGTTTCATGTTTTCCGAGTTTTTTAAATATTAAAGGAAAAGTATGGAGGAGGCAGGAAAGTTGAAGGGGGTGTATCTAACAGCCATGTCCAAAATAATATGAATTATAATACATCCTGAGATTGATTAAACTTTTGACTAGCTGGAATGACCATTCTTAGTGGTTACACCTTTATGACCAGTTTTCCTCCATGTTCTGTATAAGCTGTTTTTTATATATATAGGTGTGCGGGTATATATGATATATAGGTGTGCGGGTATATATGTATACATTATAAGCTCTCCGTGTGTGTGTGTGTGTGTGTGTGTGTGTGTGTGTGTGTGTGTGTGTGTGTTAGCTACCACTGGAATTCAGGGATATAACCAACTTGCTAATGGCAGGTTGCAGTTGCTTGGTATCTGAAATTCAGCCCTATGGTTCTCAAGATTGCTTGTCCACTAAGTACATACTCTCTCTTGCCTGCCAACCAAATTCTACCTTAAGTAATTCTGTTGGTAACTAGAAATATTATTAAAATGAATGGTTTTAAGAGTTGTTCACAGTCTATAAGTGTTTGAATTTTGCTCTGAAACGATCCTTGAGTCTGCAGGTACATAGCAATGTAACACCAAGCTGTGGGGAGAAGGATTCTTGCTTCAGTCCTGAGATGCTCACAGATGAATATGTCCCTTAATTCTAGGTATGGCTCTTTAGTTAGTTGATGAGTGGAACAGGCTAAATACTTAAAACCAAGTCCCCAATTAACCAAACTTATTTGGATAGCCTGGTGTGCTGACACTGTTTATAAACCTTATAGTTCTCTGGGAACATTCATATGCGTGACTTCTCTTGTTAATAAAAAGTCTGTGGAATGTGCATGTCTCTCAACTTACTTTGTAGGGTATATTTTTAAGAATAAAATGTTTAAGATTTTTTTAGTTAACAAGCTAATCTGACATGGAATGGAAAAGTTGTAATTCTGATATGTTAGCTGGTTGAGGCAAGCCCTAGGGCTGATCATTTAATGGATATTAAAATATAGTCTTGCCCTGCCTAGGTTTGAGATGTGCTTCTACCATATAGATATGGCACTTGTGGTCTCCATCACTGTCCTACCCTGATCACAGAGTGACCATTAGAAGTATTCTCTGGATAGCAAATAAAAGCCCTGTGATCTGGAGGTAGAAGCTGTTGCTCTGAAAAACATGCATCTCCCAGCTCTGCTCAGTGGGAGTTAATTCTGAACTTTAAATAGCAACCAGAGCCTGAATACATTGCAGACTTGTCATTTTACATTGCTTTTGTATAAACTCTGCCACTGTTCAGAGTGGACATGTGACCAACTCACCCAGGGTAGCTTTTGCCTTGGGCCCTGTTACAGAGCGTGGGTGGTGGGGGGAACCTGTTTGTATTAAGTAAACCCATAATAGGAGCAAATGCTCTACAAGTGCACTAAAGCGACTTACACTGGTGTAGTTTTACCCTTGATTTTTTTTTTTTTTTTTTTCCTGGAACAACTTCATAGGATTCTAGTTGACTACATGGGTAGGACTGCCTGTCATGTTGGTTTTCTGGTTACACCGGTATAAATGTGTATTGTGTCCAGCCCCTCTGTCACTGAAGGCCATTATAGCAGAAAAAAACTGAGATACAATGGATCATAGATGGGGCTCCACTTGTCAGAAGGCCCCTGAAGTGACGGTCATGAAACAGTATACTTTCCATAGCCTAACTAATTTCCACTGGCCTTGTGCCTGGTTTTGTAAAAAGGTATGCTGAGGAATTTAAGTGCTAAATATGATTTTTCTCCTCATCTCAAACAATATTTTTTCATTTGCCCTAAAAAGGAGTTTGTTTTCCTTGAATTGTGCCTAAATATCCCAACGCTGATTCCTGTGCTTCTTCCTGTTCTCAGATTTTCTTCCTGTTTTTATGAACAGGGTCGTAAACTTCTAATCATTGGAACCACCAGCCGCAAAGATGTCCTGCAGGAAATGGAGATGCTGGATGCTTTCAGCACCACCATCCATGTACCTAACATCGAGACAGGGGAACAACTGATGGAAGCCTTGGAGGTGAGGAGAAGCTCATGAATGACAGACAAGCTAAGAGATTACCTGAAAGTCCTCCCAGCTGGTGGTGTGAATAACTCCATGCAGCAGAGGACTTAATGAACTCTAAAAGCTGCCTGTAAGGGACAGTGCAGCAGATCTGCATTTGCTGACTTTGATATAATGGCACAATACCAGGTTTTGTTAAATGTAGTGAATTAAATTTTGTGAGGCACTGAACTTCCATTAACTTGAATTATGGCAAATGAGGGGTGTGCAGCATTCTACAAATGAGCTGCTCACAGATTTGAGCCCAAGGTGGGTTCTGGACCCATGCTGCATAGGACCATAGTTTGTGGTAGTTATTGATGGTGCTACCAATAACCTTGCGTCCAGAGCTATAGCACAGCCTTGCAAAATTTATACTTCACATAGGCAAGTGAAATCATTAGCACTTCTATTTTCATTGAACAGAGGTAGGCGAGTGTGTGTGTGGTTGGTTCTATACAAGTTTTTCAAGTTTGCTCAAGCACATAACACTGCATAGGGAAAACTAGTATAGTAAATAATATTCAGAAATCAAATCAGTCAAAGATCAGCTGTTTATCCTGTTAGTTCAAACAGTTATGCTGTGAAAGGGAAGCGTGCAGGGAAGTGTACCATTTAATATCCCACATCCAGGCATTAGTCCTTACCTCTTTTCAAGACTAAGCTAAGGAATATTTTTTTTACCTCTTCACTGCCTTTCTAATGCTTCTAGCTGCCTTGTGATTTTATTTTCAGCTTCTGGGGAGCTTCAAAGAGAAAGAACGCAGCACAATTGCACAACAGGTCAAAGGGAAGAAAGTCTGGATTGGCATCAAGAAGCTGCTAATGTTGATTGAGATGTCACTACAAGTAAGAGATTTTTTGCTTGCAAGGTATACTGATATGAATAGAACATTCTTAAGGGTTTCTACAGGCTTTTACTGTATCTGGGTCAGTTGTGCTTTGAATGTCACATTTCAGATTCCCTTATAACAGTGTTCAGCTCCAGTCAACAGAGAGATCACCTGAACTCAATTGACTTGAGGTCTTTAAAAAACAAAAAAATGGCTCATAGGCTATGGAAAATTGTAGTTCAAAGAAGAGGAGCATCTGCCAACTAGAGAAACTGGAACTTTGCCTTTCATGAACTGCCTTCTCTACTGCATGAGCAATGCATTTAAGATTGCAGATAATGATAATTTGGGGTGGGGGTCATGAAAAAGGTGCTTATGCAGGTGTATAGGCTCTTTCCCTGAAAGAAAATAAATCTGTCAGACCGTTCAGCTGCTCTTCTCTTTATTTTCCACTTCCAGCACTTAAAAGGAAATAATTGCATAGAGTACAAATATGTGGTGCTTAACACTCCCTCCCCCCCACACCCTTTATCTCCTGTGCCTGCAAGCCAGTCATCAAGCTCATGTTCGATAGTATGTGTAGAATAGACCAAAAGAAAAAAGAGAGAGGGTGTAGCGTTTGCGTCTAATCCTCAGTGGCTGAGGTGTCATCACCTTTTTCCATGTGAGCCCTTTCCCCAGCTTCTCTTCTTTCACATCAGATGGATTTGGTGCAGGTGAGTGAACTATTTTTTAACAATTCCTAAGAGAGGCTGAGCATAAGCAAAGAGGCATGTACTTTTAGTACCGTATAAGTCATGTATCCTTTCTGTTCACTATTCTCAAGTCTGTTAAAACTTGCACAGCACTAAGGATCTGCTCTGACTGGATGTCACCTAAGGGAATAAAGTCATTTATCTAGATTACTTTTTCCTCTCTTTCCCTTGACTCTTAATTCCATACCTACAGGCAAGTCAGTAAGTCATTTCTCACATACACTAAATGTATTTAATGAGTGCAGACCTGCAGGGATTGACTGGCTCAGTTGCAGCCAGTTTCACTTTGCAAAATACCCTTGGCAATACAATTCCCTATTTCTCTTTTCAGAATAGTTATTTATTTCTTTTATTAGACTTTTCCCTGAACACTGGTGCTCTTAATGCTCCAGGGTGAAAGATGTGCAGCTCAAGGGCCATTCTGAGACTGAGGTGAAGGTGGAAATAAAATTGCACCCAGTTTTTCTGCCAGCTGCATGCCAAGATGGTAAGCTGTGTTGCTGGAGGGTCAGGTTATCATTAGTAAGCAGGCTGCTGTCCTGGAATGTTTCAAAAGTCAGGTTTGTTTGTCGCAATCCAAGTACATGTTCAAGCATTTCAACTTATTTTTGTTATCTACAGAATGAGCAATTCATTAATAATGATTCCAAAACCTGATGGACCAACTGTAAGGGAAGTCAGAAGTGTTGTATGTTGGGTTCTGATCACTACTTGTATATACTCCATTGCAAGTCTGAGCTGTTCCGTCTCCTCTGATGCACTTCGTTGTTCTAAATACAGCAAATCTTTCATATGTTCACAAGAGATTAGAGATTGGTCATGATCATAAATATTAAGCACCATAATGATGATCTTATCTGGTCTCCTCCATGGACATTCCATTGCTTATAAGTGAAGGGAAGCCTCTGAGCTTGGTGTGAGTGTAGCACTTCTACAAAGAATGTAATCCCAGTTTAGGAACTCTTAAGTGCTGGAGAATCTCTCATGTTCCTTGATAATTGGTTACATTGGTGGGTTAACCTCACTGCTGAAAAAATGTGCACCTTCCCCATAGTCTGAAATGGTTTGGCTTCATTTTCCAGTCACTTGCTCTAGTTATGCCGCTCTTCTGCTTGATTTGTGTGGTCTATTGGAAGTCATTTACCTTTGTAGGTATTCATAGACTGATCAAATCACCTCATAAGTCTCTCTAGTACAGGGGTGGGCAAAATGCAGCCCACCAGGCTATTCTATCTGGCTCATGGGGCCCCTAAAATATTTAGAAAGTTAATATTTCTGGGCTGCCTGTCATGCGGCCCTAGATGGCTTGCCAAAACTCAGTAAGCAGCCCTCCACCTGAAATAATTGCCCACCCCGATATAGTATGTTCAGTAGATTGCAGTTCTTCATCTCAAGGGCTAAGTCCAGGCAGTCAAAAAGCCTGAGGCTGAATCAATTCAATCTAGGCAGCTTCCTCGAAGCTGCGTAGGTTGAACGGCTAATCAACTGAACTAACATTCAGTTTTCAATTGGGAAAGGTGGAGGGAGGCCTGCACTGACCCAGGCCAATAAACAGGGGTGCTAGAGCACATCTCCCAGGCTGCTGGCCACTGCCAGCCCAGCCATGTGTCCCTGACCCCCTGTTGTCCCCTCACAGGAAGTTAGGTAGCCCCCTGCCTGGGTGCTGGCCCACCTTCAGAGAGCCTTACCAGTCAGGGGGTTTCCCCAGCCTGGGGTCCCCAGCCCCCAGGCAGCCCTGGGGAGCTGAAGGGAATTCCACCCCCCACCTTCCCAGCTGCTAATTTGCTCCAGCCACTGCCCCAGGAGAGAGAGAGAAGTCCTCCCAGCGGGGTACCTACCTGTACAGCCCATCATGAGGGCTTCCCCCCACCCCACCCCAGGGTCCCTGAGCCTGGGGCAGCCCCAGGCAGCTGAGGGGAGTTCATCCCCTCCCAAACCCCAGAGCTGCTTGCCTTAGTTCCTGTGAGTCTTGTGGATAGCCCAGGGAGCAGAGGGAAGTTCCTCTGCTCCCCTGCATTAGTTCTGCTTCAGACTCAGAGCAGATCAGGCAAAACCATCTCGGGAGGAGCAGAAGAATTTCCCTCTGCTCTGAGGCTGCCTGAGACTTGCAAGGTAAGCAACTCTGGGGTTTGGGAGGGGAAGAATTCCCCTCCACTCCTGTAGGCTGCCCCAGGCTGGGGAAAACCTGGGCTGGGGTGGGGGGAAGCCCCCCAAGACAGGGGCACCTTGGTGTCCCCATGCAGGGCTGCATGGGTAGGCGCCAGGCCCAAAGGACTTTTCCCTCCCTCCTGTGGCAGCTGTCAAAGCAATCAGTTGCTGGGAAGGGGGAGGGCTGCTGAGGGTCTGAAAAGGCCCCACCACAGGGGCCTTCCTTCCCCATCACATGTGCTGTGTAAATTCTAGTTACAGAGGTCTGGGGGTCTGTTCCCCTGTCCCCTGATGGACACAGGCAGGAAGTAGGCTAAGGAGCAGCAAGGCAAGGCAGTCCCTGTTCCACTGGAGCAGGCAGCATAGCCCAGGGATGCAAAGCATCCTGGGATGCTGGAGGACTGTGAGTTAACTTGAACCAGGAGGTTACCAGTGCTTGAAACATTCTGGTAGCTCCTTCCTTTCCTGTTTTTTTTCAGCTTGTCAACTTGCTTTTGGACACAGGAAACTCCATAGTTTTTTTTTCTTGCTAGTACCATGTATGGTGTCAATACCAGCTTTTTACCCCCACCTCATTTTAGAGGTAGAGGTTATGTTTGCCTCCTTAGCCCCTTAATTGTACTGTGCAGTTGTTTGGTTTCTAAAATGATCTTTAATGCCTTTTCCAAGTCACTACTCTCCCAGATACGTCTTTGTCCTAAAATTGTGACGTACATACTTGGTTCCTGGATTATAGCTTTGCAGTTAAAATCTAGGCCCCTTAAGACCCATGAGTGACATGGCCTACTATTTAAATCATGCAAATGGAATAAGATATTTGGGAAAATCGCATCAATTTCTATATATAAAGGGCACCAGCTTAATCCAATCCATAGTGTTCCAGGTTATTTGTACTGGATCAGTGTGGCTCAGTTGTTCATACCTTATTACGGCTACTTTCCTTGTTACTTAAAGGGGGGCACTGAGCTTGTGCCAAGCTGTTTATACCTCATTAAGGTTTATTTTATTCTTCGGACCACTGGCAGACAATCAAGACATTTGTCCCCAGAGTCTGCAAGTTGGCTGCAGGAGCAGACATATACCTGAGAAAAAAGCATTCAGCCTTATGGTACCCAGTGCTCATGTTGAGCATTTCATGGCTGCCAAATGAGCCTGATTATATGCAGCTTAGACTATAGTTGAATTGAAATGCGTGCTCAAGTGAGTCTAAATTGCTAAATGATGCAAATTCCTCTATATAAATAAGTTGGCCTTATAATTATTTACCATTCCACTAATCTGATTTATCTGTAGACTTTATTAGAAATTACTGTCAAAGATCTGGAATGAAACATAAGGACACTGAATAGTATTTGACTCTGTATACTGTATAAGAGAGTGCCTCCCTACTAATTGCAGGCTGCCTTTGTTTTGTGTGTAGATGGATCCAGAGTACCGTGCGAGAAAATTTCTGGCACTCCTGAGAGAAGAAGGGGCGTAAGTAGTGGCCATATTTTAAAAGAGAATTTTAAATGCCATTCCATCCTCAGATGCATGGATATTTGTATGCATCTGAGGCAAGTGTTGGGCTCTTGAACATCAATGAGATGTTTTCTGAAATTTCCTTTTAGAACTTGCTCCACCTTCTATAATACAAGTGATTTCCTAGTGCTGGTAAAGACGTCTAAATACATTTTAATCCTATCTTTTTTTTTTTATTACCTCGGTTTCTTGGCTTGCTTGTTGATTGGAGATTAGGACTGTGACTTGGGTTGTTTGTTTGTTTGTTTGTGTTTTTTAAATTATAGAAAATCAGCTGTAACCCCCATGTGTCCATCTAATGTTGGGCTGCTACCTGTTGGCCACAATATTGTCTCCCTTTCCTCACCTTATGAAGAGGAAGTGTCCTGTCATGAAATAACTGGAAATATGGCTAAGCCCAGTGTTGACACCCTGACTTCTCAAAAGCCTACTCAAATGCACACAATGCAGTCTCTGTGCTGAAGGGTAGAAGCTTGCAGGACTGTCAGCCATGTATACTCTAGGTGTTTCAGTGTGCACCTGAGCTGCTTCAGATATCTCTTTCAAATGGTTTTGATCTGTTTTATAGTAATCTACTTGGCTGAGTGAAGATGGACCATATGCAGAGATCAGTGGCTGTGGAAGTGACCAAGCAAGAGAATACACACTGGGATCTTTGTTCATTTGTACAACATGCTGGATAAAGCAAAACGCTCACCCACCTTCAAAAAACCCACTTGCAGTTTGCATGTTTAGTGCAATACAATGTCCTCTTTTACTCAGTGTCTTAAATATTTTGATGTTTTGTGGAAGGTTCAGTCTCTTTTTAGAATTCTGTGCTTTTGTTTCTGTGCAGGCTAGGGTGCATTCTCACTCTGGTTTAGCATGGGAGAAATGCCCTATCAGCCCTTTAAGTCTTGGAACTAAAACTCATTTATGTCCAGCATTACGTTAATATCATAATCTGATACTGTTCCTATAGGAAAATAAGACCTACTTTTGACCTACTTCGGTAAAGTCTGTGGGTGTATTGAAATGCTACTTTGTGATATCCCCATTCTGACAGTAAATGCTTTTCTGTATAGTTGTCTTGTATGCTCTAATGAGATTGACTATCAATCCACATAGACAATACCATAACATTAAACAGTTGTTTTGGGCAAACAAAGAACTAGGATTGGCTTTTCTGTGATAATTCCCAAGTGCAAGGCAAGGCTCGGTGATATCCTAGAGGTTACATCCCTTTTCCTCTTGACATTGTACTTTTGTGGCCCGGTAGGAGAGTCTCCTGCTGCCACCAGTAGTGACTGGAGGGGGCAGTGATATACATTGATCAAAGCAGGGGCCCTGCTGTGAGTAGATGCACAAATTTAAAAATATCCAATACTTACAAAGCTTGAAAGAATTTTTTTCAGTGTAGAAATCTTTAGAATCTTAACATCAATTGAGTTTCAAAATTTTATTAAAAATAATTGATTGCAGTATTTGTGACTAGCACTGGTATTAATTAGTATATTCAAATTCTGCTTTCCTGGTGAGCTGCTAGGGCTGAAAACAGTCATGCTGTCTTTCTTCCCTTGCAAAGCAGGGTTCCAGGCTCTCCTTACTGAGCTTTGTATATGCTGCAGGAAATGTGTTGCCAGTGCATTCGCAAGTTTCCATTCTTGTACTGAAATAAAGGAATGTACCAACCTTGGCTATATAGCACCTGGCCAAGATGAGCCCCAGATGCGTTTTGCTGAGAACTGAGTGAGAATGTTCTTCTCTTGTTAAATTTAGCTCAGCTTATTTTGTACTGAGGTATGTGGAGCATGCTGCTGCATTTTCTTCACCCTCAGCTGGGTGAGGCAAGCAATCAAAGCCATTTTCAGGAACTTAAAGCCAGTGTGGCTTCCTGAGTTGCCTAGGCATGCTGCCAAGAGCCAGCAACTCAAACACCCAAAGAGGTTCAGAGCACCCTCCTTCTCTGGGAATGTCCTTTGACCCCATGGTTGAAGGCAAACCATTCTCTAGACCCTGCTGTGTATTTAGAGCAGAGTCGGAGAACCTGGTTGTGTATTTTAGCCTCTGTTCTTGATTTATTTTCCCTCAGTCAGCCGTGTTGTATTATGGTGACTTGTGAGTTCCAGTGGCCAGTATACCCTCTACCCCTTGTGTATGATCTTGCAACTTTCATTTGTTCCCTTCTTCCCCCAGCGTTGGTGAAAGCAGCACACATTAACTTATGTCTCAGAATAAATGATGTAAACATTTTTATTGTGTTTCTTTTGTCCAAAGCTGTATTGAGAAGCGTAAATATATGATTTAAATGCAAATTAATGGATGCAATAAAAGGCACAAATACCTGGAAAGACTTGGTAGATTGAACTGTCTTTTGGTGGAGGAGTGGGCCTGTGTCAAAAACTGGACACATGTAATGGTGAAGAAGTACTTGCCAGTACTAAGAAGGATGTCAAACAATATGTCCTAGCAGTAAATATTTTTAACTCCAGCAGGCCCTGCTTCCTTGCATACAAGAGTCCCAAAAGAGTTGGCTGAGAAAAATCACTGTCTCCCCCCCCCCCCAAAACTTAGTATTTAGTAAATCTTTGAATAGGGGTGGGGGGAGTCCAAAAGACTGGAGAAGTGCTAAAGTTGTAGCAGTGTTCAAAAGACAGAAGCAGGAAGACCTGCCTAATATAAGCTGGTTAGCCTGACATCTCATGCAAATTAAGAAAAAAGCTGATAGAGGATTCAGTTGATAAAGTAGTAAAGGACAGGAATATAATTAATGCCAGTCAGCATGGTTTCATGGAAAATAGGTCTTGTCAAACAAACCTGATTTCATTCTTTGAGATTACAAGTATGGTTGATATAGGCAACTGCATAGATATAATAGGCTTAGAATTTTGTAAGGTGTTTGACTTAATACTGCATGACATTCTGATTTTAGAAAAATAGCATTATACAATAGCATTGAAGCACATGTTAAATGGATTAAGAACTGGATAACTGACAGATCTCAAAGAGTACTTGTAAATGAGGAATCATCATGGCCTGTTAGAGTGTGCAGTGGTTCTAGAGGGACCAGTCCTAGGCCAGATGCTATTTAATGTTTTCACCCATGATCTGAATATAAATATATAATCGCTACTGATAACTTGCAGATGATGCCCAGATTTGCAAAATGGTAAATAATCCATACAGTCATATAGCAACAGATGCAGCTAGGAAAAATGGATGCAGGCTGTCTTTACAGAATGAAGGAACGTACTCAAGAGAACATGATACTGAAAGGCTTAAGGGATTGAAGTGGACAAATAACTTGATGTAGGCTCCCAGTACAATTCTGTGGTAAAAAGGGCTCACACAGTTGTTGAAAGTACAAATGGGTGAATCAGGGTTGGGGGCAGGGGATGATTTTGCCTTTGCATAGGACTATGGTGAAAATGATACTGGAATACTATATCTACTTTGAGTGTCATCATTGGAAAAAGATGTTGAAAAATGGGACGGGGTGCAGGAAAGGCTTGCAAAAATTAGGCAGAGTTTAGATAGCGAACAGCATGCACATTCACCTTTTTGCTGGGGGTGCAAATCTTAGACTGGGTTCTGCCATTTTTAAACCAGTTTCTGTGCAGTGATCTTCTGTTATGAGTTTAGACTGGTTTTGTGTGCTGAGCTTCTGTTAAGGGTATGAACTGGTTTCCAATCACTTATACTGGTAAAAGTGTAGTGTCTGTATCTGGCCTTAGATGTCAGTCTGTAGTTTATCCAAAAGAAGATCAATAGGCTGCTTCATTACAGAGAAAAGATGAACGGGTTCTTTAGAATTCAAGGGTTCTTTAGTCAAGCAGAGAAAGGCAAAACGGGGGCTAATGGCTGGAAGTCAAAAACCAGAGAAAGTCACATGAGAAATCAGGGAAAATGTTTAACTTTGAAGCTGCTGAACCTCAGGAGCAAACCACCAAAGGCAAAAGGTGGGCTCTCGCTCATGCATTCTCTCTCCTTCCCACCCCCCTCTCCCCTGAAAATATGCTTTAAGTCAAATACAAGTAAGGAGCTCACCAACAAGGGTAAACAAGTAAAATTCTCTGGCTTCAGATACAAAGGAGCTCAAAATAGTGATTTAATGGGTCCTGCTGACCTTAAGCTCTATGGGCATCTATACATGTGAGCTGGGGTGCAAGGGGTTTGCTTTAATTAGAGTGGCTCTGAGAGCTGCTGTAATTAAAGTGTCTGCAGTATCACGTATTCAGCTTCTCGCGCTTCAAAACGGCTTGTTCGAGCTTCAGTTACAGTACCCCCACCACCATTTTAAAAAGCAGGGGTGCTGAATAAATGTTATGCAGAGGCTGCTGGCACACTAATTAGCACACTCCAGCAGACTCTATTAATTAGCATGCATTGGAACAGAGCTTCATCACGTGTATAGGTGCCCTATGAATTTGAGCAGTCTATACACTTAATTGCTGCACAGGTTTAATCTGTTTGACACTTGAAGTTACTAAATAAGATCAATTTATCTTACTTACAGGTCTTTATCTGTGAAATTTCACCATAGAGACAGAGTTGAGGGGATCTCAGTAAGTTCTACCACCATGGTAGATTGTTCTCTTTAGCATCACTTTATAGGTCTTAATTGATGGGGTGATGTTTTCATGCAGCTGCCTATCTAAAGAGTTGGCTTCTCCTGCAGATACAATTTAGCACTGGCCTTAAAGAACACAAAGGCTCCATAACCAGTAAATCACACAGGCTCTCAAAGTCAATCAGTTTAAGATCATTTACCTTCTCTTTAATGTCTTACACAGAAAAAAACTGCAAGTTGAAATATATTTTTCTCCAAATATATATATTTATATAATATATACTCTTAGTTAACTCCAAGGTATATACATTGTGTAATAAATAAGGCTTATAAAAAGAGAAATTTTCTGAATATAAAATAAAAAAAATCAACAACTTCTACAATTTTGTACAAAACTTTGGATACAGCAGGTTGATGGGAAGGATTTTTCATTCAGTGCTAGAATATCTGGCTACAGTGAAAATGATTACAAGGTAATAAATGTGTTATTAAATACCTTTTTCTTGATTAAAACAAAAAGAAAAGACTTTTCCTTAAAGTTGGGTACTTGAAGTCTCCCCAGACACAAGATTTTAACGTATAACTTTTAAATAGAATGCACATTATAAGGCTGTTTATTTCCAAAATATGGAGGATTATTTTTATAACACTCCTGTAATTTTTTTCTTTCTTTTAAGGTAGAAAGTACTGTTGTTGGACTCCTGTGGCTTTGTTCTCATCTACAAGGGAATTTTCCAGCATAGCTATATCTGTTGCACTATAGCTATTCCAGTATATATTCCCATTTGGAACACTCTTCTGAAATAAAATGATGTTTATTTTAGATAGATAGATAGCTTAGCTGTAGTGGAATATACAGCCTGCTCTAAATCCTCTTCTGTGTCAGAAAATGTCCCTGAGCAGACAAGTCCTTGAAAAGCATCAGGCTGTTAAAGGCTAATTATATAACTTATCAGAGGGATCAGTGAGCTCTTCACTGGGAAGCACCTCCTTACCGTCACTTTTGAGGACATCTGCAGGAGCCCCACTAGTTTTTTGTCAGCAGCAGATTTTTTAAAGGAGGAGCAGAAAAGATTTTGGTCTGATTTTCTGGCCAGTCACAAAATTGAAATGAGTGGGCCATCTACTGTGTCCATCTACTATGTTCTGTGAGAACTGGATTTCTTCCCTTCTGCGCTGCCCTGAATCAGATAATGTACTACTTTTTTCACACAAGGGAAAGAAATTGGTGGAGAAGGGGACATTTCAGCATTAAAATGAGATTTTTTTAAAAATAGTTTCTGGGACAATTTGTCAAGGTTGAAGTTCGTCAATTTGCCAAGCATCAGATTGAAAAACGGAAGGTGGAGCAAAAGCAGTTCTACCAGGGAGGTACAACCTGGCTAAATCTTAGTGCCTCATCATCCATTTCTTGATTACAGGAGTAATCAATCTACCAGGCTCCTATAGCTGTAACAGGAGATAAGCTTTCTAATGTCAAGGTTTAATGTACTGTGGATACCTAGGGTTTTAGTTCAGATTCATGGCAATATGGTCCAAGGGAAGGTCAGAGGAATTCTCTGATCCATTCTATCTAGCTACTCCATGTGCCGGTAACATCTTATCTGCATGCCTTGGCTTCTGCAAAGTTGTTGAAATAGTCTCCAGCAGTAATATGTCATGGAACATGCATGTAGTCACGCATGCATCTCAAAGCTATCTATAAGGTTATAGATGTGCTAGCATCTGGGCTGAAGCCCTCATGTGAATGAATTACTAATGTTTCCATGCTCTACGCTAGTCTAATAGAAAGAAGACGACAGGTCTATCACTGCACCTCTGGTCCTAGCAATCAATTGTGCATCAGCTGCCCTAAATCAACATTAAGTGTTTATAATTCTTTCCTTTTGCTGGATAAAGTTGTGGATTGGTTATGATAGTTTGATGTGAGATGAGTACCAAAGAGGAATTTTAGGCCAAAGGGAGCCCCCATTCCATAGTTACTGCTACCCAGTCTTTTAGATCCCAGCATTAGAGAACATGTGGTATGTTGAATAACAGACTGGGGTAGGATAACCATTACCCATTGCTCTGTTAGTAGAAGATGGCTGGCAGGAGCCCAGGTAGAATGGGTAGTAGTACTGTTATTTTAAGAACTTTTGTTTTTTGTTTGTTTGTTTTTAAATATGTGCAAAGAAAAGGGATGAATTTATACAGATCAGACCTTGGACAACCTGGAAATAGAGTAACCCCTTCTTAAGAATAACATATATCAGCTATAGCATGGAAAGAATCCCAAAGCGGTTAAGGGAAAAGTTCCCATTTAGTGGGTCACGGTTTTACCACATATGCTCTGGTTTTTAGTCCATTTGTCCTCTGTCTGGTACCATGAGCACAAGCCTTGGCTCTGGAGTCTGTTCTTCCCAATGGAATTAAGGTGAATCTTAGTCATTTGCTTCACCTGCTTCTAGGAACCTTTAAGGTGAAGGGGAAAAAAATTAATAAGCCAACAGTTGTTGTTCACATGCTCACTTCAAACAGAAGCTGTTTTTCTATAGTGACTGCGTGGGATTCAAAGGATACCAGCTGAAGAGAACCCTGAGCCGGCTATTTGCTGCTTTACAGAATCTGTATGTTTTTAGATCATTTGCTCCTGCCATATGGAATATCCAGGCAAGGCAAATGGTGCTGACCCATCTCCTTGGGCCTCTTAGCACAGCCTAAGCATCTATACCGATTTGAATGTGCAGAAGCCGGAGAAAGGAGGAGCTAGTTCAATCAAATTCCTTTGCCAGGAATACCCTGACCTGAGAGCAGCAGAGGAGTTACGGATCCATAAAGCAGAAGCCTACATTTTTTCCCCTTGTATTTAGTTAAATCCATTCCTGCTTTAATACTAGGCAGTAATAAAAGGCAAATCCAGACCCCATAGCTGTGTGATAAGATCATCAGGCACTTATACCTGGAAGACTGTGCTATTGTCCCAATGCATTGCTGTCTCGACTCCAAACACCCTAGACTTGGGCCCTTCTCACACGTTCACTTTCAACCATTGGAAATCGTTGGAATATTATGATTATATTCAAGTGGGCACCTGCTATGGTGGTGTTACATGTTCACTTGCAAAAGTTACACGTCATTGAAATGTAGTGGCTTATTAAAGTTTGTGCATGTTAGGAGATAACCCTCACCTGAAAGGGAACAACTCTGTCATGCCATGGGGCACTTAGCATGTGTTAAACTGCTTGCATGTGCATCTGCTTGTGTTTTAACTGCACTGAGTGGGTGTTCAGTGTACAGCACCATCTTTACACTTCTCTGCAAATACATTTCCTGTTGATTCAGACCAGCCCCCTTCCCATCTCTAGAGTATGCTGTCTGTCATGACAGACAGAGCAGAACTAGTAAAAGTCCATAGATCTAGGCAGTAGATCTAGGTGGATGTGACTGGTCTCAACGCTAACTTGTCTGGTACTAGCCTGGAAGGCATACTGATCTTTCCTCTGCAGAACTAGATTTGTGGTTAGTGTCAGTTTTGAAGGGAATGTTTCTTTCTGCTATAACTAGCCAGGTGCTTTATGTTTTTCTATGACATCCTTTGAAGCGTGAGGGTGCTATATGGAGAAAGACCCCAGTGCCCCATTGCTCTGGCACAAGCTCCTTTCAGCTGGCCACCTACCTGTGGTGTTTACTTGCAGGTATGAACATCATAGACCCGGATGCATTCCTGGCAGCTCACATAGCAGCACCAGTGGAAGATGCAGTGGCACTTCTCTTTCCGCTTCTCAGTCCTGGTGTTGTGACCACGTCCACAGCACAGCAAGTCACAGCCATCGATCCCATGAGAAGTGACATTGCATGTTCTGTCCCGTGTCCCAAATGAGCCAGTCTCTGGGTTGGGCTCACAAAAGTTGGGAGAGTTCTCATAGTAAACCAGGTCCCGCTCTGTTGGAGGCTTGAAAAGGGCATACTTGGCACGCAGCGTTTCCACCCAGCCCCGGGACTCCCGGTGTTTCTCCACCACCATCTCTGAGGCACTGTCGTACTTATCCTTCAGGTAGTCACCAATAGCCCGAAAATCTGGCTGTGCCCACCAGCAGGTCTTAACCTCACAGCTTCCTGAGAGGCCATGACACTTGCACTTTAGGTGCATGTGATCCAGGATAGTCTGTCCAGAAAAAGCAGACAATCACACAAACTAACCCTCACTGACCTGGTTTTGTGTTCTCCCTTTTGTGACTGCATGCATTTAGACCTGAGGATGGATATGAGCTTTGCTCTGTGGTGATAGGGGACAAGACAAAAAGCAGTGGCCTCAAACTGCTGCAGAGAAAACTTAGGTTGCCAATTAGGAGGGACCTTTTTACTGTGAGGGTGGTTGAGCATTGAGACAGGCTACCTAGAGAAACTGTGGAATCTCCATTCTTGGAAGTTTTCAAGAACAGGTTGAGCAGACATTTGACTGGGCTGGTCTAGTCAAGGATGATCCTGCCTTGAGCAGGGGCTGGACTAGATGATCTTGTGATGCCCCTTCCAGTCCTACTTTCCTATGATCCTATAATATGAGTAAGGTTTGAGAACTGCAGACAGATTTCTAACCTCCCCTCCTCCCCCTTTCCTCCCCTCCCCACCCCGTGCCATCTCACCCCACCCCTGTACACTTAGCCCATCATAGAATTTAGCTGCACCAAGCTGGATCTTGGCCTTGCTAATAAGGGGCAGACAAGGAGGTAGGAGTCTGAGTCCCAGCTCTGCAGCAAGCTTACTGTGTGTCCTTGTGCAAATCATTTTGGGTTGAAACTTTCAAATTGATCCCTGTGTGGGAAGACAGGAGGAACTCCATCTTTGACTCATACTATTAACATTTTTAGTACTAAAAACCTATTTTAGATTTGGCAGAAATAACCCACATGAGCTAACTCTTAATTTTGATAAGTGAAGGGTGAAAGGCAAAAACATTTTCCCATTTTGGAAACACAAGTGCTTAATATGCACTAAAGGTCTGTAACTCCAGTGAGTTTGTCAATTTTATCCCCCTTGCACAGATGGGAAAACTAAGTCACAAAGCAGTTTAAGATTACATGATGAGGCTCCTGCAGTTCCCAGCCTTCCTACACACAGAGCCTGCTTTGCTTCCTGGATCTGCTGTTGGATCAAAAAGGGTTATGGACTTCTGTTTCTAGTTATGAGACTCTGCAATACATTTTCAAGATTGGCTCCAAAACAGTCACCTCAGTGTGGATCAGAAAATCACTGGTTTCTGTTAAAGTTGTGAGGCCTTTGGTTTAGGAAGGTTCTGCCAGTTTCTTGTAAAGGAGAAGATGACAAGTGAAAGCATGAATTAAATTAATTCAAGTGCCTCTCCTTGCAGGCATTTCTGTCTTCTGTGGCTGGATCATTAAAACCTGCACTGGAGCAACATCCTGCATTGTGTAGTAAACAATTTTGAAAACATTTGGGAACAAAGCATAACCAATAGTGGATTTCTGTATTCACTAATGCAGTGGTTCTCAACCAGGAGCCCAGGGTGTGGCCAGATCCTTTGAAGGGTGCACAAGGTGTGAGGAGATAAGCCAGGCTCATGCTTGTCCCTACCTGAATGATCCCCCACCTGCTGTTGCCCAGCCAGTACTGTAACATATAATATTTGTTTTTGAAATGAGGTGCCACTCAAGTCACAAACATTATGGAGGTGCCTCAGGTCCAAAAAAGTTAAGAACCACTGCACTACCTTTTTGGACGCGACTCCTTGCTTGCAAGAGATTTCACAAACTCAGTTTCAACAAGTTCTGTGTCCTTGAGTCTAAGTCTGATGATTTGAAATGAGGGAGGGCTCTGGTGACTACAGCTTGAGGATGGGTTGAAACTGAGTTTGTGAAATCTCTTGCAAGCAAGGAGTTGTGTGCTCCAGCTAGCACAGAGAGGAGTCATGCAGACTTCTCTCTACCACTTCCAGCCTTGCCACCTGCAGCGCTACAAGCCTGGCCTGCTGGCTGGTCATTCCCAACTGGGAAATGCTGGGGATGCAAATCATTGTGCTCTTCAAGTTATTTTTCCCTTGCTGACTCAGGAGTTAATAATCCCTTGGTCATTACATGGGGATATGGCTGACACTGTCTTGCAAGGAGAGTCACCCAGTCTCTCTTAACTGACGGAAGAGAATAGGGTTAGCATAGCCAGTTGTGCCAAACATATTACTCTGCTTCTTTGTCTCAATCTGGATGTGCCTGAATAGAGAGCAGCAGTGGGTCCATGTTCAGGGATGCTTATTGCTAATCCGGGGCTGCATGCAGAGCTCTCCAGTGCCCATTAATGAGCCAGGCCCTGATCCAACCCCCAGGAAGGCAGTGTTCCCATTCTCTGAAATGTTGTAGCAGCTGGATCAGGCCATCAGGTGTACAAAGAACTACAGTCTGCTCTGGTTTGTCACATGGGAGCTGGGGGAAAGGCACTCACCGTTCTGCCCGCTTCATTGTTGTGTCTGTTCATGGCAGATCGGGCATCTGGACGGTTCTCTCGGGCATCTGCAAACTCCCGGGAGACCAGCACGCCGAAGTCAGCATCTTCACTGCAACCACCCCATTTCCAGCCCTCACCCGGAGGTCCCTTGTGGTGCGAGTCACACCCGCAGATGGTGGAGGTGCCCTCAGCACAGGAGCGGGTGACAGCAAAAGCCACACCAGCTGAAGCAATGGCATGGACAAAGGCAGATTCTCGTGTGGCTGGGAACAGGAAAGAGCCCACAGGATTATCTGGTAGGACAATATACAGCCATTTCCCTGCCCCAGACCCAATCCCAAAGCCTGTGGATCCTGTTAGAAAGGGGGTTGTGTTTTTCACCTGTAATGGAAAATTAAATCCTGTTCCCACTCCCCTACTTCCCCCCAGATTAGCATGGCTTGGTGCTAGGGAACAGACTGGTGCTTTGGATATATGCAGAGGGAAATATCAGTGGGTGAGACAACCCCACGAAGACTCCAGGTCTGGAGTTCACACTTCCCAGTTGAAGTTCACATATTTGAAAAGTTCAGAAGAAAGTCACAAGAACAATTGTGATCCAGAAATCCGCTGTCCACGGGAAAAAGAAAAGAGCTCAGTCTGTTCAGCTTCTCTTGGATCCATTTAAGCGGTGACTTGATCAGAGTTTGTAGGGTCCTAGACAGGGAACTGATTTCTGACAACAGGGGCTCTTTAATCCCTCAGATGGAGGCAGAACAAAATCTAACATCTGAAACCAAAGTCTAAGCAAAACCAGACTAGGAATCAGCCCCACATTTTTAGCAATAATGGCTGTTGATCATTAGAAAACATGTGACTTAGGAATTCTCTGTCCTTCAGAGTCTTTAAATCAAGCCTAGATGCCTTGCAGAAAGACTGGATTTCATCCAGAAATTATATAAACCCAGCATCACAGTCCAAACGCTAAGATTCTGTGTTACATTGGAGGCTCAAATGGAGAGTTGTTGGGCTCATGGGCACTTGGTTTGTTTTAAGAAGTGGTCTTTCATATTTAAGTCTTGGACATCTCATTGATAAAGTGGGATCCTGAAGTAAAGGAGCTGATGGGAAAATATCTTCCCTGAAACAGAATACAAGTAGGTACTTGGAGAAAGTGCATGTTCTAGGTAGAAGGCCAAGGAGAAGCAATCTTCTGGGCTCTGCAAAGGCTTTAAGGTAAAACTCCCACTGCTTTGCTTCCATGAATGCTTCCAGATACTAAGGGAATGCAAAAGGTTTATGCAAAAGCCAGAGAACAAACTAAACCTAGTGCAATGATGTTTAAACTGCTGAATACCTGTGGTGAAATGCTAATGAGACATCTCTGAATCTGAATCAAGCCAAGTGAGATCAGTGAGGAGGGGCAGAGGGGTTGTCTTGCTACTGCTGTGTGATGATGACATCCAAGGGCAAGACTACTGGCTCTCTTGCTCCCTAGAAAACTTGAGATGTCAGTGCTCTGTAGTGCTAGAGAATGGAGATGACAGTGTCACTTGGAGGGAACAGTGTGGGGACAAGAAGTTCAGCTATGGCCTTGGGCAAGTCACCTTCACTGTCTCATCTCCCCTCCATGGTTCAGAAATACACATGGAATTCCTGTGTAACCCCAGACAGAGTCTCTCTTAGCTACAAGGCTCTCACAATGTTGTTAAGCTAGTCACATCCATGAAACAAAACTCAACAACTGCACAGGAGGCTTCAGCTTCCAGAGGTCAGCTAGTTCCTGTTTGTTGCTAAGGTAAAGCTTGTTGTTTCACAAAAAGGACTAATTTTTCCTCACCCAGCACGAGGCTGACCTAAGTCTTAAAAAATGTTTCTGCACAGTCAAGGGGAGATTATGCCAAGGGATTTCTGGGATGCCACTGTGGGTAAGAATGTAATGCTATCTCCATGCACTTTATACTACTAAATGTCACCCCCTATCTCCTACTCCAATTCTCAAGGTAATCCGGTTCCTCCTGTATAATATACTCATCCTCCCATGTACCGCTGTATTAGATGCTTTGTTGAAGTCCATATAGACTAGCAATCCACCTCATTTCTCTTGTCTAGAAAATCAGTTTATTTTATCAAAGTGAGAGATCAGGTTAGTCTGGAATGCTCTATTCTTTATCTCACGATTCATGAGGTCATGGACTTCATGTTGTATATCATACCTGTTCCCCTTCAGTCCATGTCTTCAAGTATTTTTTCCTTTGTTCTAAAGCCTTGCCTAGCACTGAGGGCAGACTGAGCCACAATCACTTTTGACCCTTCTTAAATGTAGGCACTACCTTTACTCTTCTCCAATCGTATGGTGCCATATCTAACTTGAGGAATTTATCAAAAATTGCTCCTTTTAAACCTGCTCTTTCATGTGCCAGCTCATTCAGACCTCCGAAACAGATTATCTGGTCTCCCAGACTTGAGTGCATTGAGCAATTTTAGGTTTTGCTTCCACCTCAGATGTACTAACTTCCATATATATTCCCATTAGTCATTTGACTTCCTCCCTTTTGCCCACCTCCTACATCCTCCTCACTGAGGTATTTCTTTAGTGTCTGGGCAACACTTGTATTATCTTCTGCCTACACCAAGAAGATTTCTGGAGCTAAAGTAGTGGCTTGTGTCCTGGCCTTCTGATGTCCGCAGCTACCATTCACTGTAGATATTAGGGCCACTGAAGCTGGCATAGTGCTGTCTTGGCTCAACCATGTGGAGATAAAAAGGAGTAAATGTATATGAGAGCAAAACCTTGAATGAAACAGAGACGGATTACTCCACAACTAAGAAAGAGCTGCTGGTAGTGGCGACCTTCTCCAGATGCCATCATTTCCTGGGTAGATCATTCATTCAGAAGGTTCCATAATTTCTATGAATCCATAAGGATTCATGGAAATTAGCTAGCTAGTAGCCCAGTACTGGCCCAGTAGCTTTGAACAGCTGATTCAGCTACACTACTGGATTAGATACCAGAGAGGCAGAACACTAAGCTGATGCCCTGAACAGGAACCCAAGCCTGGACAACATCAACCAGGAGACCAGAAATAGAAAAATACCAGCTTAACAAAAGCCTTTACCCCAGAAGACAGGGTCATCAGTGATGGAGGAGAAGCCCCACTTCAGGACAGAAGGAGCCAAAAGTTTGAAAGAGACACAAACCACAGACCCAGTGGTTTCCTGTCTGAGGCACTGGAAGGCAGGAGGGATTTCTAGATCTTCTGGAACAGGTCCTGGCAGACCTAGGCACCTCTCAACAGAAAATCCACATCTGAATTCCACCAGGAGCAAGCATACTTGAAAGCTCTGGTGTATATGGGTCAATGCACTTAACCAGTGATCCTGAGGGTCAGTTCCTGACACCCAGAAGTCATCACGTGGCAGGGGCACTGGCATTAGAGAAGCTTGCCAAAAGTGTTCAGTCTTGGATACTGTTGGCCTGGTTGGTGCAGGCGTGTCAAGGACCAGGTCATTCTACATCGGCACACTGCAGTTACCCTCTCTTGAATGATGTTCTAGAAGTTCTTCTTCAGGTAGGCAGGGATTCATCCACTCCCTGATCATAAAACACTAGATGGTTGCTAATGCGCAAAAGAAGCTTGTCTATCAGTACAGTACTCCTCCTCTCCTGCGGAGGTCTCAGAAGTTCAGCTTTTTAGTCCTGCATATTCCAAGAGATGTGTGACATCCTGGAGGTAAATAAGACCGACACTACACCTTATCACCGACAGTCAGACAGCCTGGAGAAATATCCCAATTGTACACTGTCAACTGAATTGGCATCTCTAACAGACATCAGCAAAACTGGGATAGCTTACTTCCCTGTCCTGATAACTGACAGGACTAGTGTGTGATGTCCCAAGGTACACACCACATGTGATGTTTGGGCATGAGCTTACCCTCCCTGGTAAAATTGCCGAATAGGTCAGAAATGAGAGAAGTGTTTGTTGATCCCTTAGCAGAGGGATACTTAGCACAGATGGAAGTATGGGCAGATCTAGGATTATCAAGAAGGGGGTGCAAATGGTGAAGTACTAAGGGTCTAGGGCTATATTATTCAGTTTAAGATCAAAGCAAAAACAAATATGCACATTCCAATAAAGATATTAACTTGCTATGTCATATCATGCATAAAAACCACAACTAGGCAAAAATTATCAAAATACATTGTTTCATTAGTCCTGTAGTCATTAGAATTCAATGTGCATCTCTTTTAGATTCATCAAACAAAATATAGCCTTCTTGAACACCTTGACAGTGCAGCCAATGCCTCACAGAAAGTTATTTCTACACCTGAGTTAATGTTTTTAACTAGAATTAAAAAAAATAGTCTGCAGAGCTGTGAAATAGGAGCTGCTAACAAATAGAAGAAATGCATGAGAAAGGATGGCTTGATTAGTGGACCATCAACAATAAAAAGGAGAGAGGGTCATTAACACCTGCAGAATTAAGAGTTTAGAAGGAATCAGGTAAGTTGCAATGAGCCATGAAGTCAAATGACTCTCTTGCTGCTGTCTGAACAGAGATGCTGTTGCCAATGCCAGGCAATTGGATTTAAACTTTGGATGGACCGGGAATCAAAAGGTGGAGGGGGGAGGGGCATGGAAGGGGTGCAGCTGTACCAATGCATCCCTCCTGGATCCAGCCCTGGCTGGAAGGAATCGTCAGTACAATCAGCAAAGTAAGAAAACATTGATCACCCAGAGACAGAAGGGACACTACCATTTATGGGAGTTTGCCCAGAAGTGCTTGCAGCATGATGGGTATGGGCCAGGAATCACAGAAAAAGGAGATGTCGGGATGCTAAGCTGCAAGAGAAGCACAAGGGTCCAGGCAAGGGTGATCAGCAGAGCTGGCAGAGATACTCTGTGAACTCTCCTTTTTCTGGGTGGGAACACCTCAACAGGATACACATCTGGTTTATACAGGTATTTAAGTATAATACCTGCCTCCCACTGAACTCATACCAACCTTAACCCTGTTCCTCCAGAGCTGGCAATGGTCCAGTGCATTCGCTGCATTAGGTGCTACAGTACTTAATGGTGGAGGGCTTTGGTGACATTGCTTGGCAGAGCTGTGATTACAATGAGACGTGGAGGTCTAACCTCTATCCTCTGGCCCCTGACCTCATACTCAAAGGAAAACAGTGCATGTGTGCCGGGAGAGGCCTGACAGCTCTCATCATGGTTGTGAGGTCCATAGGCTATTGCAGTGCATGGAAATCTGCCTGCCATGGGACCACCAGGAGTGGGTTGGATGGGTAAGTGAAAGCACGGGCTAGATGTATGTGAGGGTGCTGTTTCCATGTAATAGGTCAAGTGGTTGAGTGTAGAGTACGTGGGAGTGGTCCATCTGTGCTGGATAGCAAATAGACAAGGGCGCACTGGATTATTGCTCAAAGAGGGCGGAGTTAAGTTGATGTTGGTGTGTACCTTTACTTCCCCCCCGATTTTTCCAAGGTTTTTTTTTTTTTAAGTCGCAAAGCTCAGTCTCTGAGGACCGAGCACTGGATTTGCATGTCAAACTCCTCAGTTCTAGCCTCAACTCCGCAGCTGTCTACTGACCTCAGGGACACTCAGGGAAATGGAGTCACCAACTTATGCCCTACTCTTCCCCACTATGAAGTGAGGATGATGGTGTCTCAGTTTGCAGTGTGGCTGTGAGAGTTGAAGAGTACTGTAGCATGCTGTAGAGCATGCTGAATGCACAGAAAAAGAAACCCAGCTTTTAAGTGACCTGAGTATCTGTCCCCGTGGATGAATGGGCTCTAACCAGAGTACTGTTATGGCAAGAGTTGCCAGATAGCACAATTGCACAGAGTTTTATTTTCAGTTTTCTTTTCTGTAGACAAGAGAGTCTGTAGTCTCTGAGGAAGTGCTGTTTTGTTGTGTGTTGGTTATATCAGTGGTGGCCAGCTTTTTGACTGGTGTGCCACATATTAGCCATGAATCCTACCTGCATGCCACCCCAATCCCTTTCCCACAGCCCAGTTGGCTGCTTTGCTTTCTTCTCCTTGCCTTGTGCTCCCTGTCCAATCTGCTGCTCGGCTTTCTGCTCCCTGCCCTATTTGCCAGTGTGCTGCCTGTCTCTTCCCTGTCTGCTGCAAGCCACATGCAGAGCCTGCTCATGCCACTTGAGGCACATGTGCTGTAGACTGGCAATTCCTGGGTTATGCAGCCATCCTTTTAGGGAGAAGCTGTGTTCTCCACTTTATGCTCCAAATGTGGGGACAGTCTGTGGGACTGAGCATTGATTGGTAGCCTGAGCTTTCTACGAAAGGGGATGGCCTGTATGCTGCATGCCTGCCTTTTTCCTAGGTCTGCCATTTTGTGTCGGTGTGAACAGAAAACGCATGTTGGAGGAGAACCAAGCTCCCAGCCTGCGTTCTGTGTACACGAGGTAGAAGAAGTTCTGGCTACAGCCATGTTTAATCAGGGTTATTTCTGTCTACCTTAGCAGCTATTTTGCCAGGAGCTGTGCTCAAGGGCTATCAGCTGAGATTTGGTAGCCACAGGTTGGTGGGGAAGACAACAGAGGTTCCCAGGGCGGGAGAAGGGCCTGGAAATACAAACGAAAAGACTTGAAAACCTCCACTAGGCCTGCACAAGGAGTTGGGAGAATTTCCCAGCAATGAAATGAGCGAGCAAAGTTCCCAGAACCAGGGGAGGGGCCAGGGAGGGAGGATTAGAGAGATCTTGACAGTGCACCACTGCGACTGTCTCCCAGCCAGGCCCGTTACCTGCTGGGACGCTCAATTTGCCATTGTTCCCTCAGTGTCACACTATATTACCAGCATAATGTGGAATGTTTCCGCCGGCCAGCGTACCCACGGCACAGAGAGCTGGCATTCCCCAAGAGCACCTCGTAGCAACGGGGCAGTGTTCCCCTGTCCTGCCGTCACCCTCCAATCCCGCCAGCCGGGCTGGGAAATCCCTATTGATGGCTCTCCCCCAGCCCCCACCCGGATCAGAATGGCTAAAGGGCGTGTGAATGGTGCAGCAATTTGAAACGACTGCAGCGCTGGGACGGTATCACTCCCCCTGCCTCACAGTAGGGGAGGAAGCTTAGCTCTTTCTCATCAGTATAAGCTTATTTTGCTCTCTCCCTCTCTCTCTTCCCTCCCCCTCCCCTTAAGTCTCTGGAGTTTATATCAAGGCTGCCCCCTGATCCCACACACCTCTGTTTAGATGCAAATGACCACAAGCATCATGGCTGAGAAAAGCCACGGGTTATCTCGGTGCTGTCTGCCTTTTCACAGCTCGTGCCACAGACTCTGCGCCCTTCTGCCTAGCCCAGCAAGGGCCTATGGCCAGCCCACTTCCAGCTCTCTTCCACCGTACAGTCTGAACCCACTGTCATCTTGCTAACAGGAGCTGGGCACCTCCTATAGGTGCCTCAGGCTGCAGCTGCCTTGAGGTAACTGGACCCCCTGGGCTAAAGGAAGTGTGTGTGTGCATGTATATGTGGGTGTGTGAGTGTGGATGCCCCAGAAGGACAAAGAGTGAAAAATCCAGCTGTTCTGTAAGGGGCAGGGAGGGGAGCAAAGCTGATTTTCCAGAGAGCTTAGCATGTTGGGAACAGGTTGGTGGCTGAGCACTATTGAGTCTGGCCCGCAGCATGTAAAATCCCAGAGGTGAGGGGGCCAGGGCCACTGGGAGAGGTTGTCCTCCAATCTGGTTGCTGCTGGTTCTCTTCACCTTGCTCTGGTTCCTTTCGTAAGTACCCCTAACGCCTCTACAGCTTCCTCTCAGAAGCACTAACTCTTCTTAGCTCACAGGTGCAGACACCCAGGTGCTGGGCAGAGAAGGGCCCCCCGCCCAAGGTTGTGCAGCAAGTCAGTGGAAGACCTAGGAAGGGGAGTGACTCCCAGCCCCATGCTCCCATACCATGTCTTCTCAGAAGCAAGACTTTGGTGGCATCTGGTCCTTGTTCCTTGTGAATAAGGGCTCGCTATAGCCCTAGCACTACAAGAGTCCCAAGCAGAGAAGTGAGATTAAATAAAAATATCAGAGGGGTCTATACTCTGCTGCATTTGGACAGGGACTTGCAGGATGCTGCCCACAGCACCTGAGCACAGCTAGGGACGAGTGCTGCACTGGAGGGCTGGGGAGCCCCATCAAAAGCAAGGGACCAAAGTGATACTGCGGCCTTCAGTTTCTTGGCCAGGTGGAGGAGACTGGAGCTGCCTCATAGGAACATTTAATATGCTTCTCTACTCTGGCAAGTCCTAGCTAAAAGGGAGGCGCACACCCAATGGCAGGGAGGGGCCATCACCAGGGAGGATTATACTGCAGTTGCTCGGGGCTGCAGGGGGGTAGTCAGGAAGGCCAAGGCAGAGATGGAACTGGGACTAGCTTCCCGGATCAAGGACAAGAAGAAGTCCTTTTTTAAATATACAGGGGACAAAAAGAAGGTACCAGGTAACATGGAGCCCCTGCAGGACACGCTAGGAAATTTGGTCATTACACCATATGACAAAGCCAACATACTTAATTATTTCTTTACCTCCATTTTCCTGAGCAGAGACCAGAACAGCCCCCCTCAGGCCCCAGGGGAGATGCACCTAGGCCAAGGGTCAGGGAGATCTAGTCAGGGAACTTCTGGAGGGACTGGATGTATGCATATCAGCTGGTCCGGATGATCTGCACCCCAGAGTACTGAGGGAATTGGCTGAGGTCATTGCGGGACC
>NW_017728949.1:2532637-2630186 GCF_001723895.1 Crocodylus porosus
TACTTCACAGTCAGGGCGGCTAGGATCTGGAACCAACTTCCAAGAGAAGTGGTGCTGGCTCCTACCCTGGGGGTCTTTAAGAGGAGGCTGGATGAACACCTTGCCGGGGTTGTTTGACCCCAGTACTCTTTCCTGCCCTGGCAGGGGATCGGACTCGATTATCTGCTCAGGTCCCTTCCGACCCTACTAACTATGAAACTACGAAGTCCCTGGGACACATGGTGTGCAGGGAGTGGCACCTCAGGACGAAACAAGGCTGAAGCCACTGCTGCTGGTTCCTGCCAGGCTTCAGTTTCCCCTGGCTGTCACTTGATGGGTTGAATGTTCCTAAGCCCCAGAGAAAGAAGTGAGGTTTGGGGGCAGGGTGGCACAGGCCTTCTCCATCTCTCTTCCCTCCCCACCAAAGTAGGTTTCACAGAGATGCTTGATACTTCCCGAGGACTCAGCCTGGTGCTGTCTGCCCAAGCTAAGCCTCTCCCCTTTGGACACAAGGTCCAGTCTTGAAGGATGCTGCAGCATGTCTGCTTGGAGAGTGAGCTTTCCCATGTGCACTCTGACCCCTTGGCAGGAGACAGCCCTCCACAGGGCCTCTGGCTCCCACTCTTGGAGATGGGGTGTTCTGATCTCAGTAGCTCTCTCTTATCAAGGAAAACTCCCTCAGAGAGTAACAGCAGCAGCAGACTTATCTTCTGGACACTGTTTTTGTAAGCATCTGAAATAGGAACTGGCACGTTCCTCTACCTTAAGTCCAAACACCTTGAAGGGCAGAGCTTAGGCCTTATCCCTTTATTCAGCATTTGTCACAGGTCCACTGACATAGCTCTGGCTTTTGTGGATCTCCTTTCCCCAGGCATTGTCTAGGGGGCCTGAGGACCTAACACAGGGTGGCTGATTCCACTGGGTAGCAGGGAACTTCTATGTGCTTGCTTTTCCCTTGGTTTTACCTTGCCACACCATCACACACTTTGGGTCAAGGCCCGGTGCCTGGAGTGGACCTTGGTTGGATCCTCTAGACCCCCCTAAGAGACAAATATCACCCCTCTTCCCCCCAACCCCAACAACTTCCTGTTCGTTGACCCAGGCCCTGACTCCCTTACCTTTATCCAGAACTGGCCCAAAGATGGCCAAGCTGTCATCAATGGTGGTGCAGTTCCAGCGCCGGCCCCGGAACTGGTGCTGACATTCCTGGATGCCCAGCTTCACCCCCTCAGCCACGCTGGGCATGATCTCGATGTAGTTCCGGCAGAAGCGGAGCTGCTTGGGGACCAGGCCTGGGATGGAGCCGCACAGGATCGGCTGGGATCCCAGCGAGGTGTACTGCTGGCCTAAAGCAAGGGACCTGGGAGGGAAAACAGAGAACAGGTAGGGGCATTTGTGAGACTGTGCCACAATGGGAGAAATTTAGCTGGAGTTGCCCTCCCTGGCCCAGGTCCTTCCACTCTCCATGTCTTTACTGAGGATCCTTCTCCCTAGCCAGGGATGAGATAATCATGCAGGGTGACTTCCATAGTTAATGCCACTGGTTTGAAAGTGCTTGGAGACTCTGAAACAAAAGGAGCTGTAGCAGCACAGATGTTAAATTCAGCAGCAGAGCCCAGCTAGAGGGCACAGAGAGGAGAGACCTGGCACTCTGCCAGGGAAATCAGCAGTGGCAATGGGATCTAGTAGGGAAAGCACTCAGGAACCCTGTGTTCTACCACTCAGCTCTGCCACTGACACACCATGTGACCTGGGGGGGGGCGGTAATATCCTCCTTTTTCTCTTTTTCTACTTTGAACATAAATTTCAGCATGGGGACCTGTCCTCACTGAGTGCCTATACAAAGCCCAGCACAGTGAGGTTTCAGTCATAGCTGAGGGGTCTGGGTGCCAACACCATGTTGCCAGCAATGGCAATGCAATCAGCAACAGAGGGAGCAGTAGAACTCAGGAGTCCTGCTTCCAAGCCCTAATTGGCCAAATAGATTGTAGTCATTTAGGCATGGCATGAAAGTAAGATGTCATGATGCATTGTCCCCAGAGGAACCAGGAGCAGCCAGAGGACCTCTTCCCTTTATGAGAACTCCCAGAGGAGCAGCCTTCTCCTTTCACAGGCTCTGTGTGTTGAGATTGGAGGTCCTGGGGGAGCCTGGCTGGGGAGTACTTCTAGGAGAATGGCACCAGGTGAAGAAGGAGCTCCTGGCAAGAATCAAGATCTGGCTAGGCAGGGGTGGCACCTTCCTGTTGAGACCACGTATAGGAATCACTTCACTCACGACAGCAAAACCACCATTCCAGGGCAGGGTCACAACTAGTGACCCTGCTATACATCAAATGTGCACTGTCCAGTCTCTACTGGGTGACACCTGCTGATAGACTTAGCAGGGAAATGTCCTGGCCAGAACAGGGCCTTTCCAGTCTGAGCCCTGGGTTTCTCCATATGGGTGAGTGTAGTGCTGAGAGATGAGTGTGCCTTCTTCCACAGGGAAGAGGGCAGCAGCACAGTGCATTCTACATATTCCCTGTGTGCCCAGCTCCTGCCCTTCCATCACCTTCCTGTTGCAGGAAAGAGACCTCGAGGAAGCAGGTGGTGATGGAGCCAGTGGGAGCTTTGAGCAATGCAAGCTTTCAGGGCCTGGGCAGGGTGCACAGCTTCAGGGTATTCTTGCCCAAGCCCTGAAAGCACCATTTGGACGAGCGCCTAGCTCTGGTACCAACACATCTGTCCCTTAACTTTGGGAACCACAGCCTATGTGACATGTCCTGACACATCTGGCTCATGCCACTCCAAACTCTCTGGCCTGACAGCCAGTACGGAGGGTCTAATAGTGCTGGTCAGGTCAGTTGAGCACTCTCACCAAAAAATCCTGTCCCATTGTAATGCCATGCTGCTTTTTGGAAATCCCAGCACTGACACCAGCATGAAGAAAAAATGAGCTCACTTTCTAATTTTGCTGCTTTAATACATGTGCATCCAGAACCCAAGGCCCCTTCCTAGACACAGCTGGCACCCAGATATGGCATAATGTTCTCAAGAAATCCAGCTATTTTTATTCTGTACTTTGATATTTTTCTAACTACTTCCTTGTTTTGCATGAGTTGATATGGCTGGGCCATGCAATTCCAGTGCTGGACTACAGGGGTAGGAAGCTAAGTGGAAGGACCTTTTCATGCTGCTTCTTGTGCTCTGAGACCCTCATCTTCCAATGAGGAGCAAAAGAGCTGCAGCACAGCTTCTTGGATTGCTTTGCAATGCCTCACAGAACATCAGCTGCCCAGGGCGCTTTACAGGTACCAACTACTGCTGGGACAGAGATGGGATGACCTGCTGTCTCCCAGGTTCTCCGCAGAGCAAAGGAAAGAACACTGTTGTTATGTAGAAGACAACGTCCTATCTCAGAAGGCTGAAAACACAATTAGAGGATCCTGTATCCTGCATCTCTTTCCAACCAAGAAGGAAGAACTGGGTGCAAACATGAATGTAATCAGAAATGAGGGCGGAAGCAATCATGATATGACAGAATTTGTGAAACAGTAAAACAAGGGCACTGGACTTCAGAATATAGCAGATTCGATCAGCTCAGAGAAACAGCAGGTGAGGTCCCACTAATAGGGAGACTGAAGGAGTCTAGGAGGGCTGGCAGTTCCTTTGGACTCTAGTATTGGAGTCTCTACAAGAAAAGGGATATAGGTAAGAAGTTACAGGAGGGCAGTATGGCTGCACAAGAATGTCTTAGCAGAATCAAAGGAGAAACACACAGGTAATGGAAGGAAGGAAGTATAACAATACCAACATCCAAAAAAGGTGAAAAATGTGATACAACTGACAAGGGATGCTGAAGACGACAAGGAACTCTACCAATATGTCTGATGGGAAAGAAAGACCAAGGAAATTGTGGATCTTCTGCTTATTGGTGAAGGTGGACTATTAATGGGAGACTTAAGGAAGACAGAGCTCGTCAGTAACTACTTTGCCTCAGTCTTCACAGTCAAAATAAACTGCAACCAGACAGCTAACAAAATTAATATAAACAAAAAAGAGAAATGGATGCAGATTATAAAAGAACTTTTGACAAATGTGAATGAATTTAAGCCCAAATAAATTAATCCCAAAGTACTGAAAGAACTTGCTGAAGAATCTCTGAGCCACTAGCAAAGTCCTGAGTGACAGGTAAGGGCCCAAAGGAAGGGGGTATGAGCTAACTTAGTGCTCACCTTTAAAAAGGTAAAAAGGAAGGGCCTGGGGAATATGTAGGAAGTTACTAGAGCAAATGATAACAGTCAATATGTAAACACTAGGGCTGTGCAAAGCTTCGGTAGCCAATTTGATTCAGAGGAGATTCGGCCTGATTCGGCAGCCAAATTTTCAAATCCAAATTGAATCGGGAGACCCATTAAAAGGTCTGAATCAAATCAGAAGCCTCTGAATCGATTTGGAGCAATACGGAGATTCAGAAGACTTGCAGCAAACAGGAACTGAGAAGAAGGAGGGGGACAGGGTGATCTTCCATATGTGGAAAAAGCTGAGAGGGGGGAAAACATTTTGAGGTGGACTTTCACAGAAACTCCTGCACCTATCCCCATGAAACATAGCAGGCTCATGCCCTCAGAAGGGGCTACCATCCTTGCTGTTCTCATCCGAATCTGCAAAAAAATGACTAAATTATAGGTATTTTAGTAACTCCCCATTATAGTCTATGGCCAAATCTTCAAATCGGTGCCGAATCTCTGAAACAGATTCGGCCAAATCGAACTGGGACAGTGATTTGAATCACCAAATCGAATCACTGTTCCCTGAATGGGCCAAATCTGAATCCAAACCAAATACTTGCTGCTTTGTACAGGCCTAGTAAACACCTTGAGGAAAATGGGGTGGTCTCTGGGTGGTAACATGGATTTAAGGACAAATCTTGCCAAGCCACATTGCTTGCTAAGGGTGAGCAATGAGGTCAATGACTTCAGTCAATTCAACATCTAAAAGAATAACTACCAAGGGAAGTACTTGTGACATACAAAATACCAAAGAGCTCCATGCAGTCCAGAAAGAGCTGCTTAATGAACTGCCTGAGTCTAATAACAGAGACAAGATGGGGGCAGGAAGATTTGTGCAAAGCATAGCACCAAGCTCAGCTGTGGTCAAAGGCAATTGTATTACTGCTCGAGTCATTTCCTAAGGAAAACTGTCCTTACCGTTTTTTCAGAGATGACACCGATAAATTCTACTGTCTGCTTTCACCAAGGGGAAATGGGAATTTATAGATTCCTACAGCTGAAGGCCATAAGGGACCATTAGATCATTTAACCTGATACTACAAACCATAATGTTTCACCAGTGAGCCCTGCGCTGAGTCCATGAACTTGCATTTGACTGAAGCATCTCTTCCAGAAAAGCACCCTGTCTCAATTTGGTGACATAACTGAGAATCACTACTTTCCTCCAGAGCTTGCTATAAGGGGTTCTTGTCACTCTCACCATGATATATTTGTGTCTAATTTCTCACATGAACTCATTTGGATTCAGCTTCCAGACACTGTTTCTTGTTACGCTTTTCTCTTCCTGTTTAAAGAGCCTTTTAGTACATGATATTTTCATGAAGGAATTTATCTGTATACTATAATTGCACTGGTGCTCAGCCTTTCTTTTGATAAACTAAATGGATTGAGTTCTTTATGTCTGCCATTATAAGGCATGTTCTCTAGCTCTTGAATAATTTGGGGAGCTCTTTTCTGACCTCGCTCCAGTTTTTCACTATTACTTTAAAAACATGGGTATCAGATCTGTATTCCAATGTCAGTCTCATCAGTGACACACAGAAAGGCAAAACTGCCTCCCTGCTCCTATTCAGTACTCAGCTGTGTACACACCCAAGAATGCATTTGTTTTTTGGCCATAACATTGCCCTGGGCATTATGTTGAGCTTGCTTATCCACTACAACCAACAAAATCCTCTTCAGGGTCACTATTAGCCACTATTCTACATTACCATAGACATGGCCTGAATTCCTCATTCTTACAGTCTAACTGAGTGGGCATTTTGTTTGAATGTGTCCAGTTTTCCTAGTGATCCAGACTGCGATTTATGACTGCCATGACCTCATCATTATTTAGCAATCCTCCAAGATTTGTGTCAGATTTAAATTTTATCAACAGTCATTTTATTGTAAGTCATTGATAAAAATATGACCATCAAGCCTAAACCTACCCACTGAAGATTATTTCCCTTTGACAATTGCTTCTGGGCTATATCAGTTCCTAGTCCATTTAATGTGTAATTTTCTTGACCGTGACCTTGTATGGTGTTATTTATTTTTAATCAGAACATCATACATTACTAAGCCAAACACCTTACAAGAGTTTACATCCACAGAGTTACTTTTATCAATCAAATTTATAATTTCATCTATGAATGAAATCAGGTTTGCTCAACAAGACCTGTTTTCCATAAATCCATGTGACAGTAAGTATGAAACCAGGAGCAGAAACTTGGTAGAAGCTTGAATTAACTTGGATGAAGAAATAACTTGGTGAAATTCTCCTGGGTTATCCAGGAGCTCAGACTAGATCAGGGATGGCCAACCTGTGGCATGCATCTCTGTGTGGCATGCAGCAGATCAGGGAGGGGACAGGAAACAGTAGCAGATGAGGCAAGGAGCAGAAAGCAGAGCAGCAGATTAGGCAGGGGCACAGGGTAGGATGCAATAAGCAGAAGCCAGGTCAGTCAAAGAGCATGGGGTAGGGAGCAGAAAGCAGAGCAGCATATCAGGTAGGGGAAAGGGATTAGAGTGGCGCTTAGGGAGGGTGCAGGGCTAATTTGTGACGTACCTGCCAAAAAAGTTGGTTCCCACTGAACTAGATCATCATAATGGTCCTTTCTCACCTTAAAAGATGTGAAAATCTACTAGCCTTGACATTTCTTGAAAGCGAACAGCAACAGAAGGAAGGAACACAGGATAGAAGTATGCCATGTTGGAAGGGTTGTAAAGGTGACTGGCAATTCCAAGGATCAAGTTAACTGAAATGATTTTATTTCCACTGTAACAGAGGAAAGGAGATGAGACCTGGGATCTAGGTCTGCAGTCTGCAGATTCAATAGCACCAGAAGAGGGGTGGGCAAAATGGTGGATCCAGCCCATGGCTGGACTCCATTTCCCAGCAGCCCTAGTGGCTCCTTTGACTGCCACTGCTGGACCCAGCCCTGCTGCCTGGGCACCCCAGCCCAACCACCCCACCACACCCACTGCCAGGGGCAGGACCTGTGTGGGCAGGGCACATAGCCAGGTGGCTGGAATGAAGCCATAGCCGGAAGTGATATGGGCAGGCAAGGCTGGGAAGACCCCAGGATCTTGAGGTGGTTACAGCATGCTGCCCTCACACCCCTGCAATGGGTGCAGGTTCCGCAGGCGGGAGTATGTGGGCAGCAGATCATGGCATTGCACCCATTCCATGCTGTCACCACCCCAAAATCCCAGGGTCTCCATGCAGATGGGCCGGGAGACACACAGGCAGCTGTCTGGGGCTGGGGCTGGGATCTTGGGGTGGTGACAGCATGGGTCCAGGGTAGAAACTGTGACCTGCTCCTTGCACCCCCATTCCTGTGGAACCCACACCCATTGCAGGGGCATGTGGGCCGCAGATTGTGGCTTTGCCCTCGCCCTGGCACTGACTCCATGCTGTTACCACCCCAAAATCTGGAGGTCTCCCCAGCCTCACCTGCCTATCTTGCTCCCAGCAGTGGCCCCATACCAGCCACCTGGCCATATGCCCTGCCTGCATGTGTCCTGCCCCTGGCAGTGTGTGGGGGGTGGTTGGGTTGGGGTGCACAGGCAGCAGGGTTTGGTCCAGCAGCAGCAGCCAGAGGAGCCCCTGCCACAGGGGCTTCCAGGAAAGGGAGTTAGTCCACAGTGGGCCGGATCCAGCTTGTGGACTGTATTTTGCCCACTCCTACACTAGAAGCTCATGGCAGTCACAGGCAGGAGTTTTGCTCTCTGCCAATGCACAGGGAACACCTGAAATGTTGAAGGAGGCTCCTTTCTCAGAGCCCAGTGGGTCTGCCCTTCAGTGTAATGGTGCTTTGCTCATTTTCCCTAGGTTGTTGTACCTAAGCATTGCTAAGGGCCCCAGTAGGGAGCCTATTTCAGTTCACCACCACTCTACACTACTAGATGCCAACCAGTCCTGGCTTCATCATGCCAACATTGACCCACTGGTGCATGCTATGCATCTCCCTTTGTGTCTACCCCTCAGCATAGGGGAGTTGTTACAATCTGGCTACAAGGCTTCTGACTCTTTAGCTCCAGCTGTAGCAGCAGCTCCTACTTTTAGTTTTGTAGGTCCCCAATTCAAGTCTTGGCATATCACCCAAGAGACACTAAACACATTGATACTACATAAATAGATGTATCTGGGTCCAAAACACTTATAGGCTCAATGACTGTTCTGGTCTCCCTTCTCTTCCAGGCCAAGGCCATCTATACTTTCTAGATAAGACAAGCCTTTTTTTCTTCCCTCTCCTGTGCTCCCTGTAACAGCTTCTGCCCCATTCTCTTCAATAGCTTTCCATTGCTTTGTCTTTAGACTCTACCTTCTCCTGCTCTGCACCAGTCCCTTAGGCGTTGTGGCAGCTGCCACACACTCTGCAAGTTAAGTGGCATTTCAGCCTTCTCTCTGAAGTCCCTGGCTTTTAATATGATGCTGAGAGCTGTGGGAACCAACTAATATCTTTGAGCAGGCAGCATGGTCTAATGCAGTGGTTCTCTACCTTGTTAGACTCAAAGCACCCGTCAGAAAATGCTAGCTCTTAGGGTTTGGGGTATTTTTAATTTCAGAAACATAATAAAGCAATTATTCTGTTTTGAAGAACTCAGAAAGAGCATACAGGGCAGAATGTTTTTAACTCCATGAATACCTATTTGAAATATCTGGTTTTATCTTGGGAATCATATTTGCACATCTAACAGTGCCGACCTTGAGCAACAACCCGCAACACCCCCAAAAGGATCTCAAGGTACCCCGGCATGCCATGGCACCCTGCTTGAGAATCAGTGGTCTAAGCAATAAGGCACTGTCTTGGAAGTAACTCAGAGAGCTGCCAAGTGGTTATGGCTCCCACAATTTGCAGTCTTCTTTTGTGTAGGCTCAGCAGCCCTAAAAAGAAAGCCAGGAGCCCACTTTCTTGAGTTGGGCCACTTAGCTTTATCTCCCCAACCACCTGTGTCACTGGGGCAGTCAAAGGTCCAACTAAAAAGTGGTGGGGTAGAAAGGTAGGACCTCTCTCCCTAGTCCTACTCTCAAACTAAGCTTTGCCTATATAACTTGAGACTTAATGTCCCTCCAAGTTTGTGAAGGAGCCTACTCTTACAGCTGTGTACACATCTCCTACCCCCTTAGCCCTTTGGCTCCCCATTTAAGCCAGAAATCCTTGGCAATTACACTCCCCAGCTTGTGAATCTTTGCTCTGATCTCACTGAGCTAATGGAGTCAGTGTTTGGGGTGTTGTGCATGAAGAACAATGGAGTCTATTCAAAGCCAGGTCCAGTACCTTGAATTCTCAGACCAGCTCTGTACTGGTTTCTGCACTGAGGCAGGCCTGGGCACCCAGTAAGGGAGAAATACACTGAAAGGGCAGTTATCTCCCAAGGATCTATAGGCTCCACTGGCAGAGACAGTCTCCAGCTCTTGAAAGACAAAACACAGCAAGAATTCTAGTGCCTGCAGGGATGCTTCAGACAGAGCGCATGTTGACCTGCTTTTGAGCTTTTCCCAAGGCCAGCACTCTGCCTCCAGCCACACTTTGACATGACATGAGTTAAAATAGCCATTCCCCAGCTTCCCCTGCAGGAAGCTGACAGATACTCTCTCACCTGGGCCAGATGCAGCACCCGAACATTGTGTGTGGTCTAGAATCGTAGCCTAGATAGACTGCAGACATCAGAAATGCCACAGACAGAGGCTGGAAGAGCTGCTCTCATTTTTGTGCATTCCTGAATGTGAGAGGACAGAAGTGTGTGGAGAGTGGGAGGATGAGGGATGAGAGGAAGGGACAATGCACATGATGTGTCCATGTAAAGTATCTCTGCACAGGGGGTGGGAGGCAGTGAGCATGTGTGCACATGGGCATGTAAAGGATGATGGCACAGTGTGAGGGAAATCCCTATTCTCCTAGCTATTTAATCCTCTAAATCACTTTGAAAGAACTGACATTCTCTGCCGGGCCAGTGACTCCTTTTGTTCCCATCTTATAGAGCCAGTTGCATGGGATAAGTAAATTAATTCCAATATTGTTCTGGGGTGACTAGGCAACACTGCAGGATGACAAGGGGTGGGGGTGGGCAGCCTTCAGAACTGGCCATGCCCACCTCAGTTTAGCTTCTAAAACTATTACTGGAAATTATCTCCCATCGACCCTCCCCACTGCCATTATGGCACAGACTACAAGGCAGCAGCCATCTTGCACATGGGCCACAGGGTGGTAGGATGGCTCATAGGTCTGTTTGCAAGCACCTCTTTTGATCTCCATACCAGTCTTCCTGTCAGAGCTCTCAGGCCTTCAGCTCACATGCTCAGGTACCCCGACAGTCTGATGCTGGCTTGTTCCTTTACCAGTGGAGAAGAGAAGCCTTGCACTAGCCTTGTATCACTAGCATCACTAATACGTGGACTTCCCAAGGAGCATTCAAAGTTTGGACAGACCCAGTTGAAAAGGAACATAGTTGCTGAAGTGGGAAATTGCAGTGAGGTAAACCACCTACCTTGAAATGAGTGTAATAACACTTTGAGCACAGTCTCTTCATGGTATCCTCCTCTATGCTCTTTTCCTGCATTCCAGTGTGGCCCTGTAAGGCAGGCTTGACTTTTTTTAATTTTGCAGCTGAGGCATTGCTGATCTTTTCTCTCCCTTTTTTCCTCTGTATGTCATGGTCCCATCTCCTTCCGCTGCCCTAAATAGGTCAAATTCCCTCCCTGCTACTCCCTTTCTGTAACATTTGTCTTCAAGACCATCCTCTTCTCCTTGTGGAACTGAGTGAAAGGTCCCTGAGGATGATAAATCTGCCCAATATAAAACCATATTCATGGGTGACTGGTGCCTCCTGAGTCGGGGGAGGGGGGCACCAGCAGCCAACTGCTGACTGGTGGCAGGGGGGTGTCTCCCAGCAGTTGATCACCAACCCCAGAAGTGCCGGCAGCAAAACCAGAAGCTGTTGGTGCTTCTCTTGGCATCCCCACTCCTCGGCCAGCGCCAATCTCATGGCGGGGAGGGAAAGCACTGGCCAGCACTTCTCTTGGGACCCCAACTCCCTGGCCAGCAAGGGCCAATCTCAGGTGGGGCATGTGCCCCCCCCATGCATTGCCTATGACCATATTAAAGAACTCAGGACTGGCCCAGTGCAGACTGCACTGAAATTAAGAAAGGGGATGTTAGCTGGAAAATAAGGAACGGCTGTCTTCCAATGAGACCTACTGGACAGGATATTCTCCTGAGGGGCAGTGTGAAAACTGTATTGCTGGGGACATTGAAAACCGGACTAAGCAAAACACTGAGAATCGTGTGAAAAAGAAACAATCCTGTCCAGAGGCAGAACTAGGTGAGCCAGTTCCTGGTGATATTGCTGTCATCTTTTAATTATGTGCAATGCCCAGTCAGAAGAAATAAACACCATCAGGGGAAGGATGATTTATTTTGGATCCGTCATGTCCTTCCCCTGGCTGTTAACATGGAGTCAGGTGAGCAACACCAGTATCGTTAAGAGGCATTGCTATTATGCGAGTAGTAGGCTTGGACTCCACTGGAATCAGAGCCAACATTGGGTCCTAGATTTTTCCAACCAAATTTGAACAAAAAATGGCCTTTTATCCAAAGGTTTGTTGTGTTTAGAGTTTTCCAGGGTTGTGAAAATGAGGGGAGAATGAGAATGAAAGGGCAGAGGGGAGATTTGGCTGACATGGTGTGTGGTAGTGCTTTTCAGAGCTTGTCTGTAGATGGACAGTGGTGTATTGCCATGCAAAAGCTGTCCAGCCACCCCTCCCCCCTCCATTCCTGCCACCCTGTGCACTCACTTCATGTGCTACTGGATAAATGTACTTATCCCATAAAACTTGCCCTGTAGGTTAGAAGCAAAGGGGTATGGCTTTTCCTGTCAGAAAATTGAAAAAAATTCACATTAAAAATTTTGAAAAGGAATTAAATGTTCTGTCTACCTTTCTAAAAAATGTTTACTGATTAATCCTACAATTTTCTGACCACCTCTAGAGTTCGTCCAGGCTGATGGGGTGTGTGTGGGAGGGGGCGGGGATGGGACAGGGGCCTGTACCTACTGTGTGTATGTTAGAGCAGAGGTTATCTCCTTGGCTTGGAGGAGAAATGGAAGATCTTGATGCTTAAGAAGGAATTCATTTACACCTCCCTCCACCTCCCCGGCAGGATTTACTCCCTCTCCCCATGATCTTATACTCCACTGTGAGCCAGGACAGTCTGTAGGCCAATAAGCACAGGAAGTCTTTGGATGCCATCTCTGCACAATAGCAGCACCCTGTCCCTGGAGGCTTTGTAGTATTCCTCACATTGTTCATCCTTTCCTCCTCTGAAGAAGCTCCTCATCTAAAGGGCAAATGTAGATGTGTTACATGCATCTTTAACCATGCTGTGCTGTTTCCCTTGACTACCTCATTAGAAAGAGCTTATACTCTCAGCTCAGGATCCCCACAAGCTCAGTGACAATAGGGCTCAACTCAGTGTATAATCCATACGGAAATACGTGACATTGTGCCTCAGGTGGAGGCCTGGAGAAGGCAGCTGGATGCAGTGGAGTTAGACTTCAGTCAAAGAAATAAAAACACAAGGTAATTGCCTCACAGGAAGGGACTGTTTTGGATGCCATCTAGTCCAGTACCCTGACTCCAAGACCCTGACCAAGTCCCCGAACCTCTTGATCAGCCTCCTCCTGGCCCTAGCTAAACTGACCATCTATCTCACCAGGAAGGAGGCTCTGGATGGGGGACCCCCAGTAACTTTGGGGCCATCTTCCTGCCCCTTATCTGAGTGCTGGGGTGAGATCCAGCAGGGAGTGTGAGGAGGTAAGTGAAGTGTGAGGAGAAAAGCAGGTAAGTGCAGGATCACACACTGTCTGGACCTTCTGCAAAGAGGTAAGTACTGTAATAAATGCCTAGTTGTTGAGGTGGGGTGTTGTTCAATTCACAGAACTTAAGAAGGGGTGCCTCGAGTCTAAACAGGTGGAGAACCACTACTGCAAGCTTTCCGCCCATCAGTTACCCTTATAGCACAAGGCTGAAAGCTGTGGGCTCCAACCCATGATTCAGGTTAAGACAACATTAATTTAAGATAGCATCAGGAGCCTGAAATCATGGTTGGAACTATTTTCATTAGCAGTGAACACAGCTGGGGTTTCTTACTATGGGCTTAGTGTTGCATTTTGGTGAAAAGAAGCCGCCCCTTTCAGAATAGGATGGAGCACACTATACAGACTTTGTTTGCAGACTGATGCTGTACCTGGGAGATTTTGCCTGTGTATAGCAGAGAGGGGCGAGCCCTGGTCAGCTCTAGAGAGGTAAGGACTGGATTTATTACAATTGTCTTTCCAGAAAGAAACTTAAAGGTGTAATGAGAGGCCGACAAAGGGCTGGCCTGGATTCACAGTTGTTGCCCCTGAATGGACCTTTGGTGGCCCCTGGACTAGGGTGACCATTGGTCCTATTTTATACCAGACCATCCTGTTTTTAAACCCTTTGTCCCCTTTCCATTTCTGAATGAAGAACGGATTGCAAAAAGTCCTGGTTTTCAGTTCATTGGTGGAATACGTGTCAATCATTTGTTCTTACAATTCTATTGGCTATGCCTAAAGGTGGGGTGGTGCACAGCCAGGAGGAGCCGGGTTCGGAGCCAGCCAGGGAGGGAGGGAGGTGGCCTTTTTCTTGTGGCCTCGCCCCTTGCTACTGATTGACCAAGGGGCCCAGTGGCCCCACCCCTCACTGCTGATTGGCCAAAGGTCCCACTTTTCACCAAGGGGATGTCCTCTATTCTGGAGATGTGTCAGTGGCCACCCTACCCTACACAGATGGCTTGGGTGAACTCTGTTGTAACAGCCTTGGTACTAGGGGTTACACAAGAACTTCCTGGACTAGCGAGACTGAACTCCCTGTGCTGCCTCTAGCACAGAGCTCCCCAACCCTCATGGCCCATGGGCAATGCTGTGAGCAGCGCCAGCCCTTGCTCTCCCTCTCAACAACAGGTGTAACTTTTATATCTCCTGTGGCTGCGAGAAGGGTCTGAGCCATGGGTGGGGAACTGCTGCTCCGGATTTCTCCCACAGCAGGGGTGAGTTGAAAGCCTGGCCTACTGCCATTCTGCAGATATTCAGAGGGCTTCATGGACCACAGCAACACGAGCACTAGATCTACAGAACTTTTGTAAAGCCAGCGAACTCATTCATGATATCATCTGCATAAAGATGCACCTGGAGTGGCACAAAACATGGCAGCTGTGTGCAAAGCTCCCTTCACCTTAGTTGTGCAATTCTCCCCCACCGTGAAATCAGTCATGAGGCTACCACTAATACCTTTATTTCCCTCCTTCACATAGCATGGAGAACCTTTCCTCAACATTTGGGGAAGCTGGAAGTCATTCAGAATCACTCCTAAGCCCTTAATCACAAAGACATAGTCCAGATGCCCCTCTGACATCATCCCAAAGTGACAGACCAGGACACGTCATCCACTCTGGGCTCTAGGTGATTCTTGCTCAGGGTCCTGTGGCTCCTCAGGCTCTCTACACTGCCTCCTTCTGCCAGCACATCTTTACAACGGGAAAGATGCAGGAAGGAGTCATGGCATTTCCTTCTATAGGAAACTAACTGTATGTTTAAGAGGCTCAGGCAAATGCCAACTGTGATCAGCTGTTGTGTTGTGTTGCTGGTGTTGCATAATGCTGATCAGTTAGAAACATCTTATTTTGTTTTAAGTGTCCCCTTGTAGGGCAGAGCCAGTAACAAGTGTACCATGTCCTCACACCTTGTTTCACTTCCTGTGTAGGCCACCTTTGAGCAGGCTGGGTTAGACATGTAACTGAAAAGTCCCCCTTTATCCCCAGTTTAACAGATTGGTGGAAAATGTCATCAGCCCTATAACATGCATTAGAAAAGTGCAGAATCAGAGTGTTCTTCTGTATTTAGCAATACTTTGTTACAGACCAGCACCCATGAAGCACAAGTTTCCACCAGCTGATGTTATTTTGAAATTAGAGTAAAACTCTAAACAAGAATGCCTGTGCTATTACAGTCAAATGTCAGAATCAGGAGAACTGCATATAGGCAGATGGGTAAGGCAAAACACCTATATGATTTTATTTATTTTTTGGTTCCTAAGAAGTGTCACCAGTTTCTAGGATATATCGGTGATAGGAAACAATGGTGCCAAAGAGCAGGATGTTGCAAAATGCAGCCTGGCAAGTATTTGAGATTGTCATTCCAGAAGGACATAGGCAACACCTCTCCCAAGATCCAGAAGAGAGGGAGCAAAGGAGCCATTTTGCCCAATGTGGTTTTAGATAGGCAGTTAGCCTAGCAGACTGAGACAGCATGAGCTACATGATATGCCACATAACCAGAACTTGTAGACTGACTGCCACTGACCACTGATGTTTTGTATGACAGTAAAAGGCACCTCAGACTAACTGAGCACTGGTAATAGGCTGCATATCTGTGTTTGACATTCAGCATTAGGCTAATGTCGATTGTTAATTGTTGTTATTGCTACGCTGGCTATGAAAGTAAGATGTGGGGACCTGGACTTTTAAGAAACTATGGCATGGATGCTTTTTAGTGCCAGGGACTAGTTTCAGACCAATGGGAGAAACCTAAGAGAATGGACAAAGAAAAAGCATTTTCGAAAACTGAGGACACACCAAAGGCCAGATACTGAAAAGGTATTGACACACCTGAAGTAGCAGATAGTAGCTTAGGGACTTTGGAAAATCCCATTAGCTGCCTCCTTCTCACTGCAATCAATGGGAGTTAGGCACTAAGGGTACCTATACACTAAGGGTGCCTATACACTTGCGGTTTGTAACAGCACATTGGAGCAGAGTCATTTAATTGAGTCTGCTGGAGCTTTAAGGGCTCAGCCCCCAAATTTAAATTGGTAAAGCCTCCACTCAGCTGCCACGTAATTCTATAGAGGTGCTTACAGTCCCAATATGCCTAGGGAGTTAGTAAGGAAAATCTCCTAAGGGCTGAAATATTTGTTGCATGATCAGAGCCACCTACCTCTTGACAGGCCTGAACAGCAGTCTGCCTAGCTCACATGCACATGCCTATGGGATTCACAGACCAACCCCGCCATGTCTGGGTCAGTGAAGAATGCAGGCTGGCGGAGCAGCATGGCTACTGCAAAGGCTGTTACTATGTTCTGGGTTTACAGCAGTGCCCCAACTACACGGCTAACCCCAGGCCAGCACGCAGGCAGTCTCAGAGTAACACCTACCACACTGGGCCTTGCACAAAAGAGTAGTGGTACTACACTTCCTGCTCCCCCCTACCCGCCTCTTACAGTGAAGGCATCAGAGCCCTCACATGGGCTTGAGGGACCTGAACCATATCTGCTGGAGATTGTCGTCAGCTGTGGAGTATTCTGGGGTGGGCTCATCTCAGCCTATCCTGTCAAAACCACTCCACTGCGCATGGCGTAACTGAAGAGTCACAGGAGCAGGGTGCTGAAATCTTCTGGTGAGCTGGGTCTTGACCTGTCCCTGCTGCAGCCCTGCAGGCGCCAGGGCATCTGTCCGGGTGTTAATGTGTGTCCCAAAGGCCACTAGGTGGTGCTGGAGAGCAGTCGTGGCTGCGTTCAGTGACAATGCACTTCGCAGTCGCAGCAAAACGGCTGCAGCTACCGTTACACGGCTCTGGGGCTACGGCAATGCCCCAGCAAGTGTTGCTGCCCCTGGCATCGCACTGAAGCCGCTTATTGGTAAATGGACACTTAACATTACCAGTCTGTGCCCATAGAGGAGATCCCATTTAGAGTCCTTCAGCCCCTCTGGTGGGGCAGGATGGGTCAGCAGGGTGTAAGCTCAAATTCAATTTAGAAATGAACTACAGGTGCCCACATCCTTCATGCGAAGGAGAAGGTGGTGTGGAAAACTTGTCCATGCCTTGTTCTGGGGCTGTATTAGCCTTCTGAGCTCCTCCTCAGAGGGTGGTAGTGTCAAGCTGGCTGGTGTGTACCTGCCCTATGTGAGACAGGCATTGGTGGCACACAGTGGTTCCAAAGGCACCTTTTTGGGCCAGCCTCTGCTACTGGGCTCCCAATGCCAGTCTTACCAGCTGTGTGAGCCCCTGAGAGCTTGAGCTGTTGTGAATGCAGGGAATTATCCCTCAAGCCCCCTGCTAAATACCACCGTGGACAGCTCTGCCATTTCTTCTGAGCACTGAGGTTTTGGCTGTTGCTGCATGCCACCCCACCAGGGCTCGGGAAGCCTATAACCAGTCAAGTGAAATGTCCTTTCTGACTGATTGTCTGCCTGCTTGATTTCACCTCCTGGGGAAGAATAACCAATTGTAACTGCTGCAAAAGAAGGCAGAGCCCTGTCCCTCACTCTCTCCTCCACTTCAGAAGCTGAGAGAAGTGTTTGAGCAGAGCAGATACAAATTTCACAGGGCAGGAGCAGGGAGCAGGAAAAGCCCACCAGCTCAAGGTGGCCCCTCTCCTTCCTGATTTCTTGTGAGAAGTAGCTCAGCTCTTCACTTTTCCTCTCTGCCCTTACCCCGTCTTTGCAACCCAAAGGGGAAAAGTGGAAGGAGAACCTGCTGGAGCTGCCTCCAGTAAAGGTTCAGGAAGAACAGACACCGTGTGTGTATGTCTTTCTGGTGTGGTTTAGTACCCACCAAGGTGTTAGGGCTTAAAGCTCACTTTGTGGAAATAGGAGGCTCCTCCCTAGCTTGCTTCTGCGGCCATATGGCTGAGGGCAGGCAAAACTTAGGGACATCTGAACCCCAAGCCTCCAGGCTTGGGCCTGCATGTAGGATGCCCACCAAAAGACTTTGGAAGTATCTGAAGCCCCTGGTGGGGGTGGAGGATGTTTGCTGGCTGTAGGTCCACCTATGGTTCTGGACTGACTCACAGATTTGGACTTGATTTGGCTGATTTGGTTTGGAACATGAAAATTTTCTTTAAACAAAAAAATGTATGCTTTGAGGGGGTGTTAACGGACAGGTGGAAGGTAGGGGCTGCAGAATTGATATGGGGCTGGGAGACGCATGATTAGCTGATGTGAGAATGGCCAGTCCCAGATGTACGGGCAGGAGCTGGAAGCCCCACCTGGCTGGGCAGCAGTTTCTACAAAGGCTGTGGAGTTTGATCATGGTTGGCTCCTCTAGTTGAAGTCAACATCATTCTCCTCCCCATCTTTGCATGTGCCATAATGGCTGGAACGGTCCCCTCCCATTGTGAGGGCAGAGGGGTTGCAAGGCCAGGGAGGCAGTGTAATTTTTGGTTGTTAATGTGTGGACATTGAGCCCACCTCTATCTGAATGCTGGGGAATGTACCTCCAACCCCCATTTTGGGTGTTGGGGATCTTGCTGTGCCCATAGTGAATGAACTTCTGTGCACAACTCTGCAGCTCTCCCCTGCAAAATCCCCCTACCCTTACTTGGGGATGTGGCTGAGAAGCAGGAACATTTTCTGTTGGTTTGAAGGGAAATTCAGTTGTGAAGCCCCAGCACAACCTGCTCAGACCCAGCAATGAAGCAACCTGGCTGCAGCGCTCAGGGCATGAAAGGCCCTTCCTTACGTAACAAACTAGGCACGAGGTGCTGTTCCACAGAAGAATTATCCCCCAGGGGCTGAGCAGGGCCCTGGGGCCTCCCGGGTGGAGTTGGGGTGGATGATCTTTTCTGGATAGCCACACTTTCCCTGGCTCTGCTGCCAAACTGTTGTTGTCAGAAGAGGAAGTCTGCCCTGGGCAGTAAGGTGAGGTTCATTTTAGCGCTTGGGGAAAGCATGTAGGTTTCCCCTCAGCATGGTACATCCAGCCAAGTCAAATTCTCTTCACAGAGAGCTAGTACCCATGAGGTGTTTGCTAACCTGCACTAGTGCTTCTGCATGGATTGCAAGCCAAGGATAGATTTACTGACACCACATTTACCCTGTCTGCTCCTCAGACCATCCCCATGACACGGTGTGTCCCAGATACAGCCAACACCCAGCAATCTGAGCATGGGAATGGAGGTTATGCCTGTCTTTCACACAACCCTTTGGGAAGGGATTGTTTTTCATTCCAATTAAAGCAGGATGCAACACATATTGTCTTTGCTGTTGCAGGATGATGTAGAGCAGTAGGGGCCAGGCTTTTTGGCAGGCATGCCACAAATTAGCCCTGCACCCTCTCCAAGTGCCCTCCCTTTCCCCTGCCTGATCCGCTGCTCTGCTTTCTAATTCCTTCCCCTGTGCTCCTTGGCCAATCTGCTACTTGGCTTTCTGCTCCCTGCCCTATCTGCCACTGTGTTCCCCGCTCCCTCCCTGATCTGCCTCGTGGCACACACCAAGGCTGCCCGTGGCACAGGTGGGCCACCCCTAAATTAGAGCATTAAGTACAAACCAGCAAAGGACATACTCAGACCATGATTGGGATGGAGAGGCCCAGGTCCAAGCTTTGTCCAAACTTTGGGAGCATTTGGGTCTAGCTCACAGCATAAGCCTCACCTGAGGACAGGGACTGCATAACAAGCTGAACAAGCTTTGGTTCCAGACCTCTGTGAACTACCTATAGAAGAGTACTTGATGCTCTGGATCCCATGTGAAGGTGTTGAAAGCCCACCTTTGTCCCTTGTTCTTCCTATTTGCTGGCTCTAGGAAGCTTCCTGCTTAGTGGTGGTGCTCTCTGAATTGTGCATTGGAAGCAATCAGCTTTCTCCATTGACAGGAAAGAGAGCCAAGGTGCCTAGCACTGTTTTTGAATCACCTTCCTGGGGCCAGGTGCCTAATTGCAACACCTGCCTTGGAGGTACCTAAAGTGCCTCCCTGGAATTTGGCCAAGCAGTGTGACTGCCTGCTTCCCCTACAGCACCTGTTGCTGAATGCAGGAACTAATGCCTCGCAGGGCATGGGACTGAAGACCACCAACTTCTGCTCCCAGAGCTGGCTGACTTGGAGCAAGTCATCACACCCTCATCATCACTGTTTAGAAAAGTATTTTGAATCTTTCCATGGGGAAGCTTGGAAGTGGCAAGCCTGGTGCTACAGTGGCAGTGGTGGGGTACTGGGGATAAGAGTGATGACGGACGTTTGTCTGAAGGCATGCAGGACATTGACACCCATGTCACTGTAAAGGGCACCCATGTCTCTGAAAAGGCAAGTTGCTCTGTCCCCGAGTTTATTTTTTCTTTATCTCCTTCGCTAATTTCCACCCCTTCCTTCATCTGATCCAAGCGCATTTTCTGTGCCACAAAGAGAACAGGCTTCAACATTTTTCAGGAGTCCTGTCATGTCTTATCAGATCAGCCTGGAGCTCTAGGTTGGGAGCTCAGCACATTGGAGTACAGTGGAGAAATTCACATTCCACAGACTCCAGTGGAACTGCCCCTGCCCCCATCCTGACACTACCTAGGTCCACTTCCTTCCTCTACCCTACAGCGAGGGCCACCTCTTGACATCTTGCTTCTTGCCTGTCCAGAGTGTGCTGTGTCCCTCGGTGCTCCTGTCCACCAGAGGAGAGCTCCACTCACAGGTCTTCATGAGATCTCTTGAACACTGTCCTCATTTCTTTTCCTCACTGTCCAAAGACAGGTACACCCCAAAATGGATCAAAGTGAGAGGATGAAATGTGAATCTAGACTCTAATGCAGGAGGTCTGTGCCGAAGGAGGGAATACTTTTGCTGTGGTCTCAATTATTCATCCGCATAACTAGCACTGCCCTGTCTCCAAGGGGTCTTGCAAGAATAAATGAATTAAATAAGTAATGTTGAGATTGCCCTTCAGACCTCGTTTGCAAGAGGTGCCCCTCAGGATTAATTTACAGACGCTGTCTTCCAGACCTCACTCTCCTGGATGGCAGAGTTCTTTCCGAATGAGCTATTCCACATACTACATATGGGCCAAAGGCTAGGACTGCTGTTTCTATTCCTAGCTTTTGTAGTAAACCCTGCAAGATGTTTTATGATGTATGACAAGGACTTTATTGTTATATCTCACGTGAAAGTTGGTAGCTCCAGCAGTAAGCACCTCCCTCACCCAGTGCTGCAGCCACAAGCTCAATACGGTCTCCAGAGGAACCATTTGGAGCACTGCTGCTCCCTGGAAAATCTAAGCATTCCTTTCAGGTCTCCTGTCATGGACAAAGGTGAGCAGTGGGTGCCTCAAGGCCTGGTGTTTAGTTTAGTTATCTGCAAAGCAGGATGAATAATAAGATAGCAAAATGTTCCAATAAGTGTTGTTTAGGTTAGTCAAGTCCAAAGAAGGACAAAGAGCTTCAGAGGGCTCCAACCAAGTTAGGTGAGTGGGCAACGCAATGGTAAATTCAGTCCAGCATTGATAAACACAGAGAGATCAGCAGTGGGGAGGAAACGTACACAACTGTTTTGTAGAGCAATTTAAAAAAAAAATCTAGCATGCCCATTATTTTAATTGGGCCATGGCTGCAGCCTGCTCAGTGACCACTTACAGCAAACACATTCTGTTTGATTCACGTATACCAACAGCATTTGTTTGTAGTATCCTGTTTGTCTCCTTTAGTGAACACAATAGTTAGTTCAAAATTCAGTCTTACATGCCTAGTTGCCTACCTATTTGTTCACTACTCACAGTAGACACTAGTTGATTTCTGCTGCCTCTAGGTTGGGTGTGTATCCACGTGTGGAACTGCTTTTCTATGCTCCCCAAGCTGAAAAGGGCAGGCACCTGTCTGTCTGCATCTTTCTCCACGTTCAGCCAGTTCCCTGCTGCCCACGTTCCCTGTCTTCCATGTTCAGCCAGTTCCCTACAGTCACCTAGAGCACAGAAGGCAGGGTCTTGCTCCATGGCAGAGGAGGCAACAAGCTACCTACAGGCAAAAACTGCAGGTGCCATCATCTGCATGACCAACAAGGTGACAGAGCAGCTCCACCTGTAGCAGCATCCTGCCTATTATTTTAGACAGCAGCTGGCACAGGGCTGCCAAGTTTCAAATAGTTCTGGTGACTTTTATTGAAATTAGATAATAAACCAATTTGCATGTTTGCAACTAGCAATAAAATCCAGTTTCAAGAATTGTGTGGATTAGTAATGGTAAGTATTGCCTGTCTGGTTACAGAAGCCCTCTTATTCTCTACTGGGCCCCTGAGGGTGAAGGGTGAGTTGTCCCACCAACCTCAGTCCCCATCTACTTTACAAGAAGCAGCAGTTCTTCATGGTTCGTGAAGCTCTGGGCCTCTCTTTTGAGTCAGCCAGAATTGCCCATCCACTGCCCTCAGTCTTCTTCAGATGAATTCTGTTGCTACTAACATTGTTACTAGTATTGTTCACTTTGACCACATTATCTTACCCAGTTGCCTAGTTATTTGTTTTTGACTAAGTCGTCTCTTCAAGAAAGGTGTCCAGTCTAGATATCAAGACATCAAGAGGTGAAGAATCCACCACTTCTGTCCTCCCTTGTTTCAGTGCTCTGCCACCCTCTTCTGTTTGATTTTTTTCCCTTAATTTCTCATTTGAATGGCCAGAGGCTGAAGCCAGAAAAATTGGGTCTTGTATGTATGCCTTTCTCCACTAAATCAGAGTACCTTTTGATACCAGATATTTTCTTCATATGAAGAAAATTGCACTTAAAGCAACATTATAGCAATTGTAGAGTTATACATCAATCCTTTGGATAAGAACTCAAACCCATTTTGCTTTAAAGCCTTACACTCACTATCAGGTAAATTCTCCATCTCAAATTCTTTTTGCAGGTCCTTACTGCCTTCTGATTTTTCCAACATCCTTTTCAAGATGTTGATGCCAGAAGTGTATGCAGTTTTCTCAGCAGTAGTGAGAGGTCAAGGCATGTACTTACTTCTATAGTGCGTGCCCCATTCACATATCCAGGTATCACATTGACCAATTTTCACTACAGCATTATAGTGAGAGCTGCTTGTCCACTAAAAAGCCCCCATTCTATAAATATGACAAGAAATTCTTTGTTCCTACACACAGGAATTTTCACTTGGCTATATATAATTAACACATTTTGTTTGAATGGGCCTAGTGTACCAGGTGACCCAGATCATTCTGTACCACTGCTCTGTCCCCAGCAGTAATGGCTGTTCCTCCAATCTTAGGATCATCAGCAAAGGTTTAGTTAGCAGTAACATTCTGTTCACTTCCAGTTTATTGCTGAAAAATCTTAAACGCTGAGTCTAGTACCAGTCCCTATGGAAGAACTATAAACCCTGAATGTTAATGATGCTTCCTAACCCAGTTAATGAGTGTGTCATTGTTGAGCTGTCCAGAGCCAAACACCCTACAAAAGCTTACATGTATAAGGACTTCCTTTTCCAGCTGGAGCAAAGATCTTGGATCATGAGGAACTTGTACTCAAAAAGTAGCACCAGCCTAACTTTGCTTTGATCTTACATGCTCAGATCATTGCAAAATTGCCTCTTAAAGAGCCTAGATAATAGATGATTAAGCCATGGAGGGCCTAGGACAGACCCATTCCAAGGTCATGGCAGGTTTGTTTGGTCACTTAAATCACTGCTAGAAAATGTGTTTCTAACAACAAGGGCTTCCCCAAAAGAAACATGGCTTGAGGGGAGAGGTGACCAGACACTCTAGGATGAGCAGGGTGAACTTGGTAGCTGCCCCAAAGCAATAGCAGGCAAGATCTTGATCCCTGCACGCACTCAAACTAAAATCCCACTGAAGTCAATGGCAGTATGCCCGAGGAATGCCCACCAAGGTGAGGTGCTGCCACTGAGTATTTAGTAACAGATTACAATTGCTGTAGACTTGCAATTTCTCATTGTGCGATTGTGCCACTGAACAAACAAATCTGCTGTTGCATCTATTACATGATCCCTAGCTACTGGTGAATGGATTATGGTTGCTGCAGCAACACTGTTTTCCTGACAGGAGCCCATCTCAGGAGAGTAGCTGAAGTTGGGGTGACTCAGGGCCCTGTTGTAGTCTTGAAAGTGTTTTGGCATCTGTTTGCTCCCCTTTGTCTGGGTACTGCACATGAGTAGGTTCTGACTTACTTGTTGGAAGGGTGAGGGTGGGGGCAGGGCCTCAGCTGTGGAGTCTGCTTCACTTCTTCATGGAAGCAAGCTGAATAAAGTTGCTGACAAGGGTGTGTATGGGGCAGGGGGCAAATCAGGGCTCTTTTGTGCAGAAACGTATAAAAAAAATAAATGTTATGTTCAGATGGCTTGTTCAAAGCAATGTCACTCTGCGTTTAGAAAACACAATCAAGTGATTTGCTATGGGAGGGAACCCATTCTATAGGGCCAGTGATAATATTATTCGGTCTTCAATTTACATAAATGCATATAATTTGCATGTGTAAATCAGGGTTCCCAGTGAGATTTTCACCATTTTCCTCAGAAGGGCGAGATGCCGCCTCTGCAGTTCAGTTGGAAACTTTGCTCACCCCAAACCAGCGAGACTTGGCAGAGCTGCTAACTGGGGATTTGCATACATACAGCGTGCGGCTGTGTCCATCCCACCAGTCAGTGCCAGCTCCTGCCCCCACCCCCCGCCCTTTTCCACTGGCTTCCAGGCAGCTCTGCCAGGCTTTCACAAGAATAGGAAAAATTAAAAATCAAATTTTTCCTACTTCAACCCTCACACTTTCCCAAATACATAGACAGGATGCTGAAGCATGAAACCAAAGTCCCTACTAACAGGGAGGAGAAAGAGGCAAACTGTTCAGAGCAGTCCACTGCAGAATGTACGGGAAGGGAAAATTACTAGGTCTAACCCTCCTCCCCCCCTTATGGCCACATCTCTCTGAAATAGGAGGAGCTCTCTCATTATGTATCGTGGTCACATTTGTGATGCAGGAAACAAAGCAGGGATCCAACCATATGCCTGCTAGAGGGGAACAGCTATTAATACAGCTGGGCAGGATTCAAACTAGAGACATACAGATGAAAGGCTCACTAGTGACATGCTGAGTCACGAAGCCCAACCTGGTGAGAACATAACATGAACCAAAATCCAAGCTATAAACACAACAGCAAAACAGATATTGAATCCAGTGTCCAAATTAGTTTCCAAGACAAACCTTCTCTAATGGGAAATCATACCAGCGAAGTCCTCACACCCAGGAACGGAGGGGACTTCCTGGGTCATCAACTCCAGTCCCTGATGCCGCAGGCACTACCCCAGTCCCTTCTGCACAAGTCTCAATCCCCAATCTAAAGCCATTGGGTCTTCTTGAATCACAGGCAGGCTGCTGCAAATTGTTCTTGTAGCCAGGAACTGCCTTGTTCCCCTGTTAAGGATTACAACAGAGTTGGAATCCAGAAGGTTTAAAGCCACAAGCAGTTTCTTTCCCCCTTCCGCTACAGGGGGAGCAGCATATGAACCAGCACCATGCACTTCCCAACTTTATGTTTGCCTTCACTGAAGCCTCTGCTTGATGTACAATTCAAGTGTTGCCCCAGCCCAAATCCCACTTATACACAAGTCTCTAGGCCTGAATTCAGTAGTACTTTAAGCTCCAGTTAGCTGGCCCAGGCATGCGTGCTAAAGCTTGAATACTGTCAGGTTGAGTAGCAGCAATGTAGTGTAGCTTGCATCTGCAGCTCACATTAGCGTGGCATCGCAGTAGGTAATCCAAGTACTCAGTGTACCTCCAGTTTTGTTTTGCAATTCAGCTTCTCTCTGATTTGAGCCAGGCTAACTCAAGAGAAGCAGCTTGACCTAAATGATGTAGGCCAGACAAGCCTAGAGTTGCACCAGAGTTTTGTGAATATTTGTGAGACGGCAGAGGACTCTTGGCATCAGGATTCCTGGCTCTTGGAGCAGATGTGTCCTGTAAGCAGTGTAGTCACATATAACAGTGCCCCAGGATGGGAGGAGGACTACCAGCTTAGAGCAATGGTTCCCAACCTTTTTTTGTACCAGGACCCATTTGTAAACATCAAAAGCCAGTCTAGACCCAGTAAATAGTTCAAGTAGAAAATGGCCCCCTGGCCTTGAGCAATGTCCCTCACTCCCAACCTGCTGCCCCACACCTGCAGACCCCAGCCCCCCCCTTGTGTGTGGGGCATGGTGTGTGTGGGGCAGGAGAGGCCCCAAGCAGCTCCTTGCAGGCTGGAACTCTTCCAGCCTGCAAGGGGAAACCCACAGTTTCCCATGTTTTTCTCCTTTAAAAAAGAATCCATTTTTAAAGTTTGTTCACAATCCTTTCATATATTCTTGCAACCCACAGACTGAGAAACACTGGTCTAAAATAGGCTCCAGCCAAGGGTCTGATTAATGCTTTGAAAGAAAGGACCCAGACACCTATCATTATGGGGATGGACCATGTGAAAACATAGGTGCACCCTGCAGCCCCCTAGGGGCTGGATTTAGAACTAATGCCTTTGCTCAGTGTTTCCCTGCTAGCTACCCCGGGTGCGAAAGTGACAATTTTCACCAGATCTGGCCACAGAGAGTGGTTTACAGCTGTGACCAAACAGCTGCAGACAGCTTAAAAAACGGCCAATTGGCAGAAAAGCTGAACCCTCATTGCATGAAAGAGCTTCCTCTGCTCCCTTTCCACACTCCCATTCTGAAGCAGGGGCAGACTGGGAGAGGGGAGAGGCAGCTGCCAGCTGCTAGATTCCTCTCCCCCCTGGAACCAGCAGTGAACTTCTGTTTGGTCTGGGAGAATCGCTTAACTCAGAACACCGCCTGTAAACTATTCCAAGTTACAGCAGGGAGCTGCACGTCTGCATGCACAATCTAGGGAGCCATTTGCTCAATGTATAGGCTTTTTGGATACTATTCTTGAGGTGCCTAACTCTTTTGGTGTCCTGTACAAGGAACCCAGGCACCCAACTCAGGGTTAGGAGTTCCACTCCAGGGACAGGAACCTCAAAGTTACATTTTAAGCACCTCAGTATCCATCTTTTAAGTGCCTATGTACTTGATCATTTTTGATCTGTGGTCTTACAGTTTAGTACATCCTCCTTCAGACTGCAAGATTTGGGATGATGCATTTTTAATCCCTGATCTCTCATAATAGTGTTCAGCCAGTTTTTAGCTCATGACATTACCTGTACTGGCTGGTGGAAAAAGGGCAGAGGATACCACAACATCCACACAGCTGACAACATGGCAGCACGGTTGTGCAAAGCAATGACCAGGGCCTTGTCTTAAAGCAGTTACCTTAGGACTAGGACTATTAAAAACATTGTTACAGTAGCAACCTGGCTACATGCAAGTAGTCAATTAATAGGCAAACTACCAAGAATTTCTAACATAGTACCCTGGTTTTAAAGACCAAACAAACAAAAAAATTCTCTACCAAAATGCACAGGGTTTCCGTGACAGCAGAGCTTCTTCATGGCCAATGGACAGACACAAAGCAAGGCAGAGGGGCTTTGCTGAACACTTCCAGGGGTAAGCGCTTCTTAAACTAGAGCAATTTCAGCTATAAGACAATGAAAGCAGTATGCAAACTGTCTTAGATACTTCAGAATACTTTTTGCCTTAAAAAGGTATAGGCTACGAAAGGCCCAAACTCAATACATCAGAACAGAATCAACCTGGAACTAAAGCCCAATATGCAAGCATGCTGTACCAGGTTTCCCAAATCACGTAAATCCAACCCACTTGCTGACAATTACTGTAGGTGCCAATAAATAATGAAGCCAGAGTGCACACGTTGCTAGAGTCAGCAGAAATTCACAGCAGTAGCAAGCTAGCAGCTACAACAATTGAAAGCAGTGAGTACATCCTTTCCACTATCACTAACACAAATACAAAGAGATTCTTGGATTGCAAAGTATTTCCTTATTGTGGGAGACCATATGGGAAAGGTAGATGTGTATCATTAGATGCCAATGATACTTCTAGCAGGAAAAGAAGTCACATTGTAAAGCTTGCAGATCAAGCTGAAAACACCACTGTAACATCCTCACCAACGGTGGGACTGTGAGAGGCACAAGAAAAGGGTGTTTTGCACAGCTAACACTCCCACTGTCACCAAACTAAATGTTCTGTATGCCAAATAGTCACCCTTGGGTGGCTTTCCTGCTGGTTTAAGAGAGAACTCCATTTTAAACATGTTTTCATACTTGAACATTATTTAAGAAGTAATAATGGTTTACAAGGTCCAACATCTTCCCCCAGCTGCCTCTGGGAGTCAGCACAGCAAGGTTACCTCATGTACTACCCATGGGGCATTGGTTTAATTGATTCGTGATCACTGCATGTGCAGGCGGTGGTTACATGATCATTCTCACTGTGAGACAGACCTGTAAGCAGATAGCACCCAGCCTCCTGTTGTCCCCTCACACTCCCACCAGTCTGGCTCCTTCTTGCAGCACCAGGTTCCTCAGACAAGCAGCTCTGTCCTCAAGAAGATGGCTGTGTTTGGCCTGATGGCCCAGCACAAAACGCAGCTCTGTTCATGCTGCTGGGTTGCAAAGGTTAGACCCTTCGCTGTTGTACTGGTGCTCCTGGGCCAGCAGAAAATTAAAGCAAGATTGTAGAAGAGGAAGGAGGCCAGGAGACCTGACTTCTTCTGTATTCTTGGGCAAACTCTTCTTATCCTTTCTCTGTTCAGACTTATCAGGGCAGAAGCCTTTTCAAAAGTGTCTCTACTCACTGTGCCCCTGAGCAGCACCTGGTGCAATGGCTCCCTGGCCTTAATTGAGGTCTACCCACACTACTACAATACACATCAAACAAAGTACTAGGTCTTTGCTGAACATGAAAAGCATATTTTTAAAGCTACAACCAAAGGTGCTTTCGATTCCTTGGACTCACACCCTCCGGCTAAGAACAAGTTGTCTCTGTGGCAGCGAAAAAGCTGACAACCTTAAAATCAGCAAGGCAGACAACAGTGTAAACTACCTAGGTTCCAGCTTCTCTTGATGTCAAGTCCTGTAGTCCTGCTTGGTATCTGGCCTCTGACACCTGCCTGTAACTCTTAATTTCTGAGCTGGGTGTGGTATGTGGTTTCTGACCCTTTTCAAAGGAGGATTCAAAACCAGACACAAGCGGGTCACTTTGTTCCTCCCTGTTGGGGTGTTTGTTTTATATATATAATAGCTAATGTGATAAACAAATAGAAGATGTAAAAGGCCTTATGCGTGCATCCTTTTGTTTTACTGGTTCCCAAAAGCAACTAGTTCTTGGATTCGGGACCTTGAGGAATGTACTTTTTCCATCTCCTTAGCAGCATATGTATAGCGTGGTTCACCTGCTAGGGTCTTCTAAACTTATCTACCATTGCAGGGCTCCTGGGCATTGATGGGACATTTCTGGTTTCTGCTTGTGGCATGCAACAGCGTAGAATCCTGGAAGCTGATGTGTTAGTTTAACTCCAAGTTATTTGGGCTCAGGATAGGAATTTCCAGGTGAAACTCAATGGCACGTAATAGATGGGGAATTGGACTAAATTATGTCATGGCCCCTTCTAAATGGCTTTCAACATCTGCAGTTTTCAGAGCTAAAATCTGGGCCTGGATATTACACAGTGCAGAAATTGGTCTTAGAAGCACTGTAAATGTGCTAAAATCATGGAAAGCAAATGTCATTTTTTCAAGGAGACACCATAGGCTCCCAAATTACATTCCAGGAAAGGGAGTAGGGGAATGCCCTAACCAAAAACCAGACTCTAAACCTCTGTATCAGTTATTGACTATGGCTATGAATTTGAAGTTCCTTTTGAAGTCATACTGGGAAAAACAGCTTGGTAAAATGCATTTCAAAATTCTCCCGGTTCTTACAAATCCATTGTTTTATCTGTTCTCTGGGCTTCTTGGAATATGACCTGGCAAACAGGAGATATTTTTAAAGGAGATCTTGCAAGGATCATGCTTTCTTGGTTTCCTTGTTTTAAGACTGTCTAATAGTTAAGAGAACTTCCTGGGTATTTTGAGCGTGTCTTAGGAGCACAAGCATGGCTATTTTCTATCTGTTTACCTATATGAAAGGAGGGAAGAAGGGAGAATCTGGAGACATGTAAATCTTATTAAACTTGCATTAGCTTTTTATTCTAAGGGCTATTTACTATTTTTGCAGTTTGTCACGTCTCCTGAAAAATAAATGGTTAATCCCATTCTTGATTTTTTGGACCATACCCACTCAATCCCTCCTCCAACACCCCAAAATATTTACTATATATTATTTTTTTTTAGTATGCGTTTTTATACATTAATTAACAAAAGGGAAAAGACAGATTGTGACTTTAAAAGTGTCTGATTTTGGGAGAAGGGTTGTTGATGCTGATTTATTTCTTTATTTTAAACTCTTTTAGTATATTTTACCAAACTGTTTATTTTATTAATATCTACGTTATGCTCTTTGGTTTATGGCTAAGATAGTGTATGCATAACCTTGTGGTACAAGCAGATACTAGATACCATCTGCAATTACATCAGCCCCCTGGCGTGCCACTAGCTTAGTAGGGTTACACCTGTGCATTTGTCTGGCACCTTTAAGTGTGCCAAAATGGTATTCAGAGCTGTGTTTGCAAAATCGAGTCCAGCAGGTTGTCAAATAACTGCTTTCTTTATCCATTTCTTTCTGTCAGAAACCATTGTTGGTGTTGAAAACAGGCAAGGCCTCTGAATCTGGGCAGAGGCTCCTCAATTGATGGTAAAATATAATAATAGCCTTTTTCAGGGGTTTACTAAGGTAAATATGTGAAGATTACTTTCCTGTCCACTCCATTTTTATGTATTGATCCAGTCTACCGATCATGTCATTCCTTAAGACTCCCATCTCTATAACTCTGTCAGTTTGGTTTTTAAGGTTCTCCTGCAGAAGATCTGCTACTCTGCATTGTGCTTGTGCGATAGTAGTTTTGTTTGGGGCCTCTTAATTTGACCTCAGCACAACACAAGGTTTTAAAACCAATATTGAAGGAAAGACGAATCAATTTTCCATTTACCTCCATGTCCTGGGGCAAAATGCCGCTTGGTACTAGGCACCTCTATATGTCCATAAACATTCTTTTGTTAATGCTCGTTAAATTTAATATGTCCATTAGGGGTACTAGAAAAAGGTGCATTCACCTATTTTAATGCACAATAATGAAAGCACACAAGTTTTTGTAATGCTTTCATGCACATTAAAATAGGCTAATATGCATTAAAGCACACATGTAGATGTGCCCAGTTTTATGTAAGGTATATCTTGTCATGCTAACTCAATATCTTTCTTTAAGAACATAACTGACTTCTTAAGCAAAGCCAATGTAATGGACTAGGTTTAAACAACATCTGATCCAGTGCCTTGCAGAAATTAATGATGTATGGTGGAAAGAATGGGGATTAATAGGAGAACAGTGAAGAGGGAAGAAAGCTGGCCAACAGGGAAGCCACTGTTCTCTGAATGGGAAGCAACTACTGTGATAATCTCCGCAGTTCCAGATACCAAACTGTTCAACCTGACTTCTGTGCTTAAATCTTCATTAAAAAATGTAAAAAATTAAAAACTCCCTGTTTTAAGTGCAGTGACCAGCCCTTGGACAGGCTGCGTACCTGGAGCCTTAGCCTCGTAATGTGTACAAGCGCCCCGTGATCAGATTGTGCCTTTAGGCTGGGAGGGAGGGTTTGTATTGTTAACAAAGGGATCCTTCTTGGGTCACAAGATAGTCCACAAGACAGCCTTGGTCTTTTCAGACAAATGTGTTTGGTTGTTGTGGCTGCTGCCACCTTCTGAGCCAGCAGCTACACGCAGCTCCCTTCAGAGCACAGATTTTTTTTTCTCCAGCAATTCAGTGTCTGAATGGAGTTTATTATGCAACACTGAACAAATGTCATTGCCATCTTTCATTAATAGTATCTGTTCTTATTCAAAGGGCAAAGAAATGGCAAACAGCTGTTCTTATATTAAGCATCGGTTCCACTGGACTCTTTGTTCATGACAGTCAATTCTCCTTGCCATGCAAGTCTTACTAAAGCAAAGCTGTCAGCATAGGTCCCCACCCCCTTTCCCTCCATCTCTGCTATTACCAGTCTTGACCCTAGACAAATACTTTCCTACTAGCCTGCGTTAGGCCAGCCCAGCTGCTGCAGAGGTTTGTACCTTACTAGGCTCATGCAGGATCCCAAAACAATGCATTAATTCACATTTGAGCTCTCTGACATTTTGCAGGTGTCAACTGGGCTCATGGAAACATGCAGCAGAGATGCTGCTGCTACAGATGGTATTCAAACCTTGACCACAGAGCCGGGGTAAGGAAGCAGCAAAGAGATGTGAATCTAGCAAGGAGACAATGGAACAGATTGAGAGGAAAGCCCATGAGCTGCCAGTATTTACACAGGATATTTCCTTACGAGAAAACATTTTCCACTGATTTTATATTAGTGTAAATAATGTAGTAGGATCTACTCGCACTGCTCTGCTCAGGGCCTAGAGAAATGAAGGGCAAATGTTTCTTTCAGTACTTTCAGTGAAAGGCCCAGCTCCATTTGCACAGACAGCGTGCAATTCAGAGGAGCTGTGTGTATTTATTAGAAAGTAAGTATCGGCCTTAAAGGACAAAACCTATACATAAAGTCTGAAACACAACTAGACACTTATGGTAAATCTTCAAGAGAACAGGGCTTCCAAACTGTGGATAAAACTGGCCTATATGCTTCTTGCTGTTAATTACTGTTTTTATTCTAAGGGCTTTTACTGAGATCAGGACTTCACTGGAAAAAAAGAAATACTCTCTGCCACAAAGAGCTTACAGTCTCTATGGAAAAGGCAGACAGAATGCAGGGGGGAGGACAAAGGCACAGAGAGGGGAACTCACTTTTGCAACATCAGCTAGCAGACCAGACTCAAATGCAGATCTCTCACAATCTAGCTCCTCTTCTACCTACTAAACTGCTGTATCTTGTCACCTCACTAAAGCAATGTGCAGGGTTAGTGCCGTAGCAACTAAGTTTGGCACCTGGGGCAAAGCCCACAGTGGCAGCCCACCCTTGCCCCATGCACAGATTTGGGGGGCACACCCTCTGCCCCCATGCTTGCCCGGGAGTGCATGAAGCGGTGGGAGCCGGCCATCCCCTGTCCCCACGCCCCCTAAACTCACGGCTCCATCCTGTGCTCCGCTCTGGCTGAGCAATGCCTATTGTCACTCCTTGGCTTCGGTGCCTGGGGTGCTCGCCCTGCTCACGCCCTCTTTGCTACAGCACTGTGCAGGGTGCAAACCTGAATTTCTGCCTGCCTGAGTTGTATCCCTCACTGCAGCATTTCCTAAATGTTTGAGGTTTATGCCCACTTCAGTGAAGTCGGCCACCCCTCGCACCCCTTCCTACCGTCCTCACTGCTGACTGTTGCCACTGTCCTGCTTTGGTGCCCCCCTTGGAGCCTTCCCTTGCTCCCTCCACCCAGGGGGGCATGCCCCACAGTTTGGGAAATGCCACCTCCCGGTATAACAGAAGTTAGCTCCACTCTGGGCTCTGATGCAGATTCTGTGAGTCATTTCACTTCTGCCTTGGTTTCCTCAGCATGCTGACAGGAGCTCTCATGAGTTATGTGAGAAGCTGATATTTGCAAAGTGCTTTGAAGTGGCAGTGCCACATGGATATATTATCAGTGGTGAGAGTTTGACAAATTGTGCCTTTGAGAGCAGGTTACTACTGTTTCCCCTTGTGTATTTTCTACATGAATTCAGATTGACGATTTAGCTTTGCAAAATGATCCCAAACAATTTACTGTAGAGATCTGAGAGCTGCCATTTCTTCTGAATAACGTGGGAGATTTACAGTTGGTCCCATGGCTCTGTTACCTGACGGTATGAGCTTCTCTTTAATGCAAGGAGAGGGTCATTTGAGGAACCAGGGCGTTCTAGCAAATTTAGTCCCTTCCCTCACTGGGTATCTGGGCCTTGGCAAGGCATCATAGCTTGCTGGATTTACGCTACTCTTTCCCAGCTAGGGCACAGTTCTTTTCTGATATTCCCACAATGCAAGGATGTACAAAAAGGTTTTCATTTGCTTTCTTTAGCATGGTTCCCGCCAGTTCTCCCTGCCTGTATGATGCACTGTTCTGTCCCCCGTAGTCTATAGTAATTGCAAAGCAAGTGGAAACTCATAATTACTTCTTATAAAGTTAAACACCTTCCTTTAACTCAAGATGAGGGGAAAAGACATAAGAAGGGGTAGATGTCCCACAAAAATATAAACACATTAAGTGTTGTGTAGTATTCATCAGAAGTGATAAAAAATGCCAAATGTTTTTTTCAGAAAGCTTCAAAAGATTTGTTTTCAGGCTTTTTTGCCTTTTTGTTAAAAATTCCCTCGCCCCCAAAATCTGTTTTCGTTAATTTTTTTTTTTATTATTAAAAACCGGAACTCAAAAGAATGTCTATAGGCGCATCTACACATACAATTAATTAGAAGCAATAAACTCTGGCACTTATTGCACTGGAGTTTATTACTTCCGGGCACGCCATTTGAATGTGCACCCAGGACCACAGCACACTGAGCTGGGTTGGAGCAGTCCCAGCTGGCCAGGGTCCCGTGGGGGTCAGCCTGCCAGACCTGGGCTGCTTCAGCCAGGTTCAATGCACTGTGAAGGGACTGGCAGGGGTACAATAGTGCTGAAGCACCCTCAAGTCCCAGCCAGCTAGGTCAGCATCTGCATGTGCACTCCTGTGCACAAGAACCCCACAGCTGGCTAGTACAAGTACTAGCAGCAGGGTAGTACTGCAGCAGGGTAGTACTTGTATTAACTCTTGTATTTACAAGTACTACCCTGCTGCAGAGTTAATTAGTGTCCTGTGACTTAACAGGACTGCATGCATAGATGAGAGATGTTTATTGCAGACCTAATTAGTCTACTCCACAGTAAATGTCTTGTGTAAATGCACCTTATTATGAAAACTTATTTTGGGTAAAAAAAAAAACAACCCAAACTTTTTTAATTGCAAAACTGGAAAATATAAATGTAAATTACAGGTTTTCAGAAAAACAGTTTAATTTGGCCCTGTGGCTATGTTTGTGTAAAAGAAAAATGAATAGATTTCATGGTACACTAGTATTGACCCAAACTTTATCATCATCTTAGAAACCTGTAACTTCCTGGTGGTGGGTAAATTTCGAACATGTTTCTGCATCCATAAAATAGGGTCAGAGCTGAGCATTTGTACCTCCATTTCCCTGGGAGGGGTGTTCACTTATGAACAAGGATGTACCTGCTGGAGAAGGGAAGGCTGCCTTTGGAAAGTTGGGCTCTTACCTACAATACACAGAATTTAGTATCCAAACTCTAATCGTGTCTCAGGCACTTAGACCCAGTTGCATAAAGGTACTTAAATGCTTAAACTCATCATTTAGGCATCACTAACATGCTTAGGAACACTGCTTAGCTGCTGACCACCTTACCAAGCACCCTACTGCTGAGCCTAATTCATGCTGTAACCTGGAAATGTGAAGGTGAATTCCCACAATAGGCTTCCCCTTGTGTGGAGCTTTGTTACATAGGAGTGAGCAGAGCATACTTTGAGGGGACTCAGCCTCCTGCATGTTTTTCCCCAGAGTAACCTAGTGATCAACTCCCTTGTCCTATAACCATTTAATAATTGATAATAGTCACAAAGTAGAAAAACACCAAAAGGAGAGATTCCAACTTGATTAATAATGTACCAGTTAGGGCTTTGTGCTGGAAGGTGAGTTTTAAATTCATGCTCTGATTCCCCAGTTGTTTCACTTTTGGTCACGTCTACATGAGACGCTGACTGTGTGGTAGCCTGATACTACTGTGCAGTAGTGTTGCATGGCAAAAACCATGATATGATGCTACTGCACAGCAGCATCATTAAAAAGGCATTTGTCGGCACTATTGCTCAGTAACTTGGGTTACTGTGCAGTTGTTTAGTACTTGTTTTTACAAGTACCAAATGATTGTGCAGTAACAACTGCATAGTCAGGGAGTGTCTATATGTTCATTAATGCGCCCTAGTTATTACACATGAAATTTAGTATTCGATTAACCAAGTACTAACTAAATGCTCAGTAACTTGTGCTACTGTGCAAAATTTTGTGATGCTTACTATACAGTAGTCTAGTAACACTGCACAGTAGCATATTAGCATGGTTTCTGACCAGCATGCTACTGCGCAGGGTTATTAGGCTACTGTGCAGTAAGCGTCTTGTGTAGACGCACCTTTGCTGTCTCGTGTAAGATGTGGCCATTTTTGTAGCAGATGAGGCTTGGGTCTTAATGCCAGGAGATAGTTCCCAGCCCAGGATCCAGCAAGGAGGTAAGCCCCTCCCTTGCAAGAGATAGGTTTTATCACCCACTGACAGACATGGACTAATACAATATTTGAGTTCATCTAGTTTCAATTTCCAGCTGCTGGATCTTGAGCCTTTGTCTGCTGGTCTGAAAAGCTTCTTATCAATACAGGTTCTCCATGTCTCAAGAGGAAATGGAGTCTCAAGAAATTCAGTCTCAAGAGGAGACTGGATTTCAAGAGGAGACTGGATAGGCACCTGGCTGGGGTCTTATGACCCCTGCCACCCCCAGTGCTCATTCCTGCCCATGGCAGGGGGTCAGACGAGATGATCTACCTAGGTCCCTTCGGACTCGTTGATCCTATGATTCTATGTAGGTACATGTAGGCAATAATTAAGTTATTGCTTCACCTGCCCTTTGACTAGCTAAGCAGACTGAGCTCCTGGGGTCTTGTCCTATAACTATAAGACATATTTTCCACTCTTTTCATTATGTGTGTAGTTCTTCCCTTAGCCGTCTCCAATTTATGAACATCTTCCTTGACCTGTGAATATCAGAACTGCACACGCAGTATCCCAGTAACCAAATGGAGAAGTGTTGTAACATTATTGCTTCTACAGAGGAGTCCCCTGTTTATACACCCAAGGATTGCCATTAGCCCCTTGGGCTGTAGCATCTCAGTAGAGGCTCCTATACCAGTATGATCCCTCCTCCATATGAGTCCTTTTCAGAGTTATTAATTCCTGGGATGACATCCCCCCAACTCTAAGTTCTACCTACATTCTGGGTTGTGAGATATATGATTGTACATTTGGCCATACTAAAGCACATATCATTTGTTTGTGCTCATCTTACCAAGCAATACCAGATTGTTCTGTCTCAGAGATGTTTGTTCTTGTTCTTCCCACAGCCCTGCCTTCCCTAGCAACTGTCCTCTCTTTATAAGCTGCAGTATCAGTAATTGGAGACTTGTGATAGCTCAAGTCTTACATAAAGCTGCAGTTTTTGCAGGCAAGCTATTATATGGGAATCCTGGCTTTCACCAAAAACCATACTTTTGCAGTCATATGTTTACAGGAAAAAAATCTTGAAAATGTGACCAAAATGAATCCTAGAATGTCAGAATCCACAAAGCAAATAAAGAGCCCAGTTAATATTTAAAATAAAACTGATTTTTTTGGAGTCTTGTCTTTTTTTTTAATTTGGGGTTGGTAGCTGCTGTAGTGAATATGGCTCTGTAAGCCGTCTCTCTGCTCCTCTGCACTAAAAGGGCAGTTCTTCTGGGATCTAGATCCTTTTGTTCTAACACTTAAATTGAAGCCACTTGGCTTTCTTAGGGGTGTTGGAATGGATCCCCCATAAATCATGACATTCCTCAAGATTCTGCACCTTCCCAGCAACGAAGTGATAGTACTTCATGTACAATTAGCAGTTCTGATCTGTCCTCCTTTTCTTCCTGGATTTTTCCATCCCTTTTTTAATTCACCTCTCCCATGGTTCTGTACTAATATAAAGTCTTCATTTAAGACCCCAAACTTTACCCCATAGGTCATCTGTCTCATTTAGCACACAGGATGGGCAGTGGTGTCTATGGAAATTCTGTCTCACTTGTAAAACTTGGACAGTCTGTAGTAAATAAGGCTGTGTAATCAAGGAAAAGAAAGCGTCTATGATTAGTGCAGTTGAATGCTGCCCTGAAGAGCTGGATTCTCTCCTTCCCCCTGCCACTGAGTTCCTGTGTGGTACTGGGCAAGCCACTGAAAGCAAACTTTTCAGAGGAGGCCACTAAATGCCTGTGCGTCTGGGAGCTTTGTGAAGATTTGCATAACTGCTGAGTACTCAAAGCCCCAAGGAAAATCCACAAGAGCTGTGCCCTGAACATGTAAAATCCTATAGAGTACCCTTGGCATCTCAAGCTGGGCACCCAAAGCTAGTGGACTTCTGACAGCTTTGACCTTAATCTGTCTGTGCCTCATTTCTGTTCTTTTGAAGTTGGATTGACGATACCATCTTACCTCATTCAGGCATGATCAGGCTAAGCAGTGCAGAAAAGCCTGTGGAGAAATCTGTGGTTTTGTATTGAGAGAGAGGCTTAGGTGGTGCCTAATAAATAAGGTCTAAATGGCCTCATTGAATTGGAAAAGGAAATATAATGCTCCTGTTCTTTGAATGAAGTTATGTCATGCATCCTATGCAGTGAGTGGATCCTGTGAAAAATGTAGTATGTAATTCAAGACCATAGTGTGGTATATCCAGACAAGGGACTGAATTAAGGTAGCATTGGGAACTGTAAATGCAATGTCTTCTAATTTGCAAGTGCTTGACTTTGCACACTTAATGTTCTTCCAAAGCAGCTTTTTGCATGTTACAGGATATAGGTATTGAACCTTGGTGCAAGGTAAATGCTAGTCTGGGAGAGGTGCTTCATAGTTTTATAGTTTCATAGTTGGTAGGGTCGGAAGGGACCTAAGCAGATCATCTAGTCCAACCCCCTGCCATGGCAGGAAAGGATGCTGGGGTCAAATGACCCCAGCTAGGCAGCTGTCTAGCCTCCTTTTGAAGACCCCTAGGGTAGGAGCAAGCACCACTTCTCTTGGAAGTTGGTTCCCAGATCCTAGCTGCCCTGACTGCGAAGTAGTGCCTCCTGATATCTAGTCTGAATCTACTCTCCGTCAACTTATGGCCATTATTCCTTGTTACCACTGGTAGTGCTCAGGGGAAAAGGGACTCTCCCATTGCCTGCTGGTCCCCCTTGGCAAGTTAATAGGTGACCACCAGATCCCCCCTCAGCCTTCTCTTGTGGAGGCTGAACAGGTTCAGATCCCTTAGCTTCTCCTTGTAGAGTGGCCCTCCTCTGGACCCTCTTGATGCTGTCCACATCCCTCCTGAAGTGTGGTGCCCAGAAGTGGATGCAGTACTCCAACTGCGGCCTGACCAGTGTCACATAGAGGGGGAGGATCACCTCCTTGGACCTGCTCACGCTGCATCTGTGGATGCATGACAAAGTGCGGTTAGCCTTTGCGACCGCGTCCCCACATTGGCGACACATGTTCATCTTGGAATCAATAGTGACTCCAAGATCCTTTTCTGCCTCTGCACTGACGAGAAGGGAGTTCCCCAGCCTGTAGGTACAGTGCTGGTTCTTCCTCCCCGGGTGCATCACCTTGCGCTTGTCAGTATCCTCTTCTCATCCGCCTGCCTCTGTAACCTGTTGAGATCTAGTTGTAGCCTGTCCCTCTCTTCTAGCATGCTCACTTGTCCCCACATTTTAGTGTCATCTGTGAACTTGAACAAGGTGCTTTTCACCCCCTCGTCCAAATCACCGATAAAGATATTGAACAGTGCAGGCCTGAGGACCAAGCCCTGGGGAACCCCACTGCTCACATCCCTCCAGGTCGAAAATGACTCATCCACCACCACTCTCTGGGTGCAGCCGTCCAGCCAATTTGCCACCCATCTGACTGTGCAGGTGTTGACACCACAGATGTCTAATTTTTTAATGAGGATGGGGTGAGAGACAGTACCCCCGCTGCTTAACAGGCAGTTCTGGAACCTTTGGTGTAGAGGAAAAATAGGGTACAATTTAGTCAGCTGAAGAGTAGTAATTAAAGCGCCCACAGCACGTGTATAGATGCGCTGAAGTACTAGATTTAATGCACATTACCTAAAGTACATTAATGAATGTGTGAATGTGCCCCTTGGTACATTAATCAAGTCCACTGGAGAGCCTGCAGATTAATCAAGTCTGCTGGAATGTGGTAATTACCATGCTCCAGCCAACCGCCACATTTTGTGTATTGGCATCCCCACCATAGGTGGAGGGAGAAATTAATCTGCCACCCCCTAGCCCCACACCGGCCCTGGCTGCCTCCCTGCACCAGTCCCAGCCCTGGCCCTGCACTGCCTGGGGGGCCAGAGCCAGGAGCTGGAGTGTAGCCAACCTTGACTGCACTGCTGGGCTGGAGGGAACAAAGCCCCAGGGACCCCTGCACCTGCCCCAGGGCTCATCCAGGGGGCATGGAGAGGAGATGGTGGTTCCCACCACTGCATGCATCCTGGGAGCTCATGGAAGGCGTGTGCCCCCGGATCTGCACAGAGCAGGGCAGGCTGCTGTTGCAGCTGGGGCTGGGCCAGGCTGTTCCTGGGGTGTAGGGACTGGCTGTGCTTGGGGTGGGTGGTGCCTGTGCTGGGCGGGGGAAATTATGGTGAATTTTGGGGTGGCCCCAGTGCCATCGCTGCCCGCTTCAGCCCACAGTAGCAACCTGCCCTGTCCCATGCAGATCCAGGGACACACACCTGCCATGCCTCCTGGGGTGTGCATAGGAGTAGGAGCCGCGCCCCCCAGAAGAGCCACTTGCAGCTGAGTCCTGCGCCTCACCGGCTGTGCAGCACCTGCCCCTCCCCTAGCCCCAGCCCGAGCCCCACTCCCTCCCCAACCCTGCTGCAACCGCCGGAAGTCCTCTGCCAGGCTGCCTTGAGGCCCTACCACTGCCCCACGTTTGGAGTGGGGGATAAGCCCCGTTAACTGCCCCCCTCCCCCTCCACTGCCTATGGTCCCCATGCTTCAAAATGGCAGTGGGGGCCCTTTAACTAAAGCTTGTTGAATGAGCTTTAATTCAAGTGCTTCCACCACTGTTTTGAAGCATGGGGGTGCTAATACGCGAGATGCTGTGGCGCTTTAATTAGAGCAGATCTTGGAACCACATGGATTAAATCCCACCCCTCTCCCCCACCCCCAGAGCATGCATAAAAGTGCCTATTATGTCTTCCACCTGGGGTCTGAAGATTTACTAGGCTGCTTGTTGTGCCTTTTGCTTCAATAAAAGGAAAGGCTCTGTAACAGAGACTGAGCTGGCAGCTCTGCTGGTGGTAAACGTGGCAAAATAGACTTCAGCTCCCTGTCCTGTACCTGAATATGCTCTAGCCATGTACTATAAGTATTAATGCAGCTGATGTGGTTCTCACATACAGAGAGACCCGGAAGGATCAGGAAGAACCTGTCACTTCTGCAGTTGATTCCTCCTTGTCACTGTACATTTATTGAAGGTAAAGTCAGGCATTTAGTTTGGGAGATCTCCTTGTCCATCTCCCCAGGATGATCAGTGTTTATTATTCCAGCTCCAGTAACAGGTGCTCCAGGCAGGATGATAGCCACCTTTCGCTTGGCACTGTTCATACTCACGGGGAGAAAGAGAGGGTTTAGGCACTGCAACTCAAATTCGTAACCTAGGATCTAGGCACTGCAACTCTAATTAACTTTATAAGTCCCCTGCAACCTAAGAGAATTTACAACCCAGCCTTGGAATCATGAGCATTTATACCATGCTCAAGGAGGTAGTGGGGGGGAGGAGGGGATGGGGGGAAGAGGCGCTTTAATTAGAATGGCTTTGAGGGCTACTCTAATTAAAGTGCCCAGAGCATCATGTGTGTCAGTGACCCTGTGCTGAAAATTGGTTGTGGGGGCACTTTAACTAAAACTTGTTGAGAGAGCTTTAGTTATAGTACCCCTGCCACCATTTTTCAGCATAGGGACACTGACACACATGACACTGGAGTCTGCTGGGAAACAGTAATTACCACACTCCATCAGACTAAGTGCACGTGTATAAGCACCCACAGAATCATAGAAAATTACGGTTGGAAGGGACCTGAGAAGGTCCATGTCTAGCTGGGGATGGTACTGAAAGTAGGACCATCCCCAAGTAGATCATCCCAGCCACAGCTTTGTCTAGCCAGGTCTTAAAAATCGCCAAAGATGGAGAATCCACAACCTCTCTGGGTAACCTGTTCCAGTGTTTTACCACCCTTATCGTGAGAGTTTTTTCTAATGTCTAACCTAAACTTCCCTTGCTGCAACTTGAGACCATTGTTCCTTGTTCTGGCATCTGCTTCTACTGACAACAGTCTAGCTCCATCCTCTTTGTAACCATCATTCAGGTAGTTGAAGGTGGTTATTAAATCCCTCCGGTCTTCTCTTCCCCAGACTAAATAAGTCCAGTTCCCTCAGCCTTTTCTCATAAGTAGGGACTTAGCAAATTTGCAATTTTGTGATTTTCATGGAAACCATGAATTCGGTGGGTCCCCATGAAAAAATGCAGAGATCATGAAAAGGCACAAAATTGGCAGTGAGCAGGGAATAAAAAAAGAGCTGCAAAAACAGAAAAGAGTGGAAAGCCCTTTTTTACTGAAGCACAGGGAGAGAAGTGGAGGGGGTATATTTTTGCGGCAGAGCATGGCAGGCCCACCTCCCCCCCCACATCTTTGATTGACTAAGGGACCCCAGAAGTCCCACCCATCTGTCAAGCTCCAGGGAGGGGCAGGACTTCCAGGGCCCCTTCACCAGTCAGAGTTATGGGAGGTGGGTTCCTGTGCTCTGCTGCAAAAATGGTACCCAGTGCCAGACTTGGACCACAAAATTGTGGGGGGCAGCCATCCCGAATTCAGTAGGTCCCTGTGTATAAGTCCTGTTCCCTGACCCCATAACCATTTTCGTTGCCCTCCACTGGATTCTCACCAATTTGTCCACATCCTTTCTGTAGTGGCGGGCCCAAAACAGAACACAGTTCTCTAGAAGTGGTCTCACCAGTGCTAAATGGAGAAGAATCACTTCCCTCGATCTGCTGGCAGTGCTCTTACTAATGCAGCTCAGTATGCCATTAACCTTCTTCCCAACAAGGGCATGTTGCTGGCTCATATTCAGCTTATTGTCCACTGTAACCCCCAGGTCCTTTTCTGCAGAGTTGCTGCTCAGCCAGTCAGTCCCCAACCCATATCGGTGCATGGGATTGTTCTGTCCTAAGTGCAGGACTTTGTACTTGTCCTTATTGAACTTCATGAGAGTTCTTTTGGCTCAGTCCTCCTACTTGTCTAGGTCTCTCTGAGTCCTAGCCTTAACCTTCAGCATATCTACTACTCCCCCCAACTTGATGTCATCTGTAAACTTGCTGAGGGTGCAGTCCATCCCATCTTCCAGAACATTGATGAAGGTATTGAACAAAACCAGCGCCAGGACCAGCCTCTGGGACACTCTACTTGATGCTGCCTACCAACTAGACATCGAGCCATTGATTACTACCCTTTGGGCACATCTACACATTGCCATATGGCAATGTTACTATGGCGCCGTGCTTTAGTACTTCCTTTTGTAAGTACGAAAGCACAGCACAGTATAGGTGGTTACTGTGCCATGCATGCAACACACAGTTAGATTTTGCTGTTACATTGCTGGAGTGGCAGGCTGTAACTGGGGAGTGCACCACTATGGTAATGTAGCTGGCGATCACGTGTAGACCCATGTGTTTGCTACATTGCTGTAACACGCTATACAGTGATATAATGTGTTGCTATGTTGCTGTACGGCAATATGTAGATGCACTTTTTGAGCCCAAAGATCTAGCCAATTTCCTATCCACCATATAGTCCACTAATTCAGTCCATATTTCCTTAGCCTGTTTGTGAGAATACTGTGGGAGACCACATCAAAAGCCTTGCTAAAGTCAAGGTATATCACATCCACTGCTCTCCCTGCATCCACAGAGCCAATCATCTCATGTACTTCCTGAACAACCTGTGAGGAGAGTAATGCCCCTAAGCACAGTATTCTCAGTACTCTTGAGATAGCAGGAAATGCCTAGGAGGTATTCCCAAAATCTAACTTGACCACTGGGCCATTGGATAATGGGAATGGGGCACATTCGTATTATATTGGGGTTTACCCTAGAACACAGATCTGGCCCTGCAAGTGATCTAAGCAGGAGAATGCCTATTTTGTGAATCCTGATAGGGCTTAGGCATGAGATGTCTACTGAATAGCAAAGTGTTGTCAAGACTTAGGCAGGTATTGAATATAGCCCTTACTGTCTGAATAGGCAAGTCAGGAAAACAGCAGAGAGGAAACAGTGTCCAGGTCACACAGTAGGTCAGTAGCAGGGCCAGAAATCGCACTCAGGTCTTGTGACTCGGAGCACTGTCCTACACCTTGCTGTTTCAGGATTATTGGGTTTTCCTCTTGAGTTTTTGATGACTGGAATTTGGCTTCTCTGAACCAATTTATCTAGGTCAGGAATCAGCAACCTTTTTGGAGCAAAGGGCTGATGTAACATAGCTCAGTCTAAGGCAGGCTGGTGCTTCCAACTCTGCTTCTGCCACCAGCTCCCACTGAATCCCCCCACACTGCTGCACTGCTTCCAAATTGCCCTGCTGATATCCAGGATTCTTGGGCCTGATGAAATGGCTTGGCAGGCTGGATCTGGCCTGTTGAATGTAGGTTGTCATCCACTGATCTAGAACCTTAGACTCACCCCAGTCAGGCATGTGCATGAGTTTGGATGATGAGACCTCATCTTTTAAATATATTGTAGCACTATCTGCATGAGGGCACTGGGAGGTCATGTAGAAGCTGGGACACTGACGTAGCTACTGGCCAGGGCTGGAAACTCCTTACAGGGATGCTGTTAAGAATAAAGCTTCTCCACAGAACATTTCAGCTGCCCTTTCCTTCTTCTTTCAGTGCCTGTGCTGCACTAATAATTGTAGCTTTTCTAACCAACAGGGGCTCTTGAAAACTGGTTTACTGCAGTAAACCAAAATCAGTGCCTACAACAACAAACCAATGGATATACATAAGCAATGGAAGAAAGACGTTTTGCTAAGGAAAAAGATGTTGATGTGCAAGCTTTAATAGGGAGGGGGAAGAAAAAGATAATTATTTCCCAGATCTTGTATAATTTGCTTTTTATGGCAGTCTTTAGTGGCTCTCAGACACGCAGGTTTCACAGATGTGCAGAAGAGCAAGGCCTTGCCCAGCAGAGCTGGCCATCTAAGTGGGCAAGGCAGAAAACTAACTGGAGAAGGACCTACTGCTTTTCCCATTTGAAAAATCCCCATCTGTCTCAGAGGTGGCTGACTTGCCCAGGGCGATGCACAGGCAGAAGTGTACCCTACTCTTCTGAGCTCCAGACTTGTGGCTTAACCGCAAGACCATCCTTTTACCAATATGTAGCTGCCTTTCTCTAACGTTAGCATAACACGTGTTGTGGGTGGGAGGGAAGGGGATGACCCTGATCTGATGAGACAATCTCATTCCTTACCTGTGCTTTTCCCCCATGGCACCCTCTGCATTGCATTTTGGTACCTTATTTATAGATTTTTGTCAGCTGAAGGTCAGTACAGGGCAGCTGGATCAGTTACATCTTTCTTCAGCTCCTGGCCTACTGGTACCTTACTTACTACTTACATGTGCATAATATAAAATTATTCTGTAATACCCTTCCCCAGCTTCAGTCATTGCTTAATACATAACATGCTATATGCAAATGGGATCATTTTCAGACTTCCCGAGTGAGCTTTCATGTCCAGTGCAGTAGTCACAGAAGACCTTAGTGGTAAGGACTAGCAGCTCTTTTCTGTACAGGGCATAGAAAAGGTTGTATTATAGAACAAAAGTGTATCAGACTTGAAGATTAATGCTTTGCAAAGCATTGGAAAATAAACAAAATAGGGTAAAAAAACAAGGGTGGTGTACTGGGAGACATACATTTATTCTCAGATCTAAGTGCTGGGTGATCTGGGATTTTTTTTTTCTCTCACTCAGATTGACACAGATAGGAGGAGGCCGAGGGGGAGAAAACGATCCTTGTGAAGTGATAAAATTAGTCTATTCCCTCCCCTGGTTAATGAAACAATACAAGTACTTGGGGGCTGCCAAGAGATATGTTCTCTTCCTTTTATTGCTATGTTTTTCGGCATAGACTGTTAGACTGGAAGTGGCCACTGTGATCCTCTGGTCTGACCTGCTGTATAACAGAGGACAGAGATTGTCATGCAGTAACTCCTGCATCAAGCCCATGGCTTCTGCCTGAGCTCTCACAGGTCATTAAGAAAGAGGGAGGATCTTGAAGTACTGTACAGAGCTCAAATGATGGAGAACCCACAACATCCCAGCTGATCTGTTCCAACTGTAAAAACAGGCACCTTATTTCTGCTCTGAGTTTGTTAAACTGGAACCCGCAGCTGTTGAATCCAATTCTGCCGTGCTGGATTAGGTCTGTTAGCCTTCAGCTAGGAGAAATCCGTTTGCCTTGCAGGCACTCATGGACTGAGATCAAGGGACTGCTTACCCATCTCTTAGACAAATTAAATAGATTAAGCTGCTTAGTTCCTCCTTCACATGTCTTCAACTTATGATCAGCTTTCTGTCCATTTACTGGGCCCTAAAACCTCTCAAACTGACTAGTAACAGTTCTAAGCAAAAGATGAAGTGCTGGATTCTGTCCTGCCTTGTTGCAGTGTTTTTGTGGGCAGGACTTCAGGATCCAGTTATACGGCTGCCTAAGGAACATGTGTGGCCCTATAACAATAGTGTCTTGGCACCTCACAATCTTTAATGAATTGATCCTCACAGCACCTGAGGAGGCAGGAACATGCCATTATTGTCATCTTTCTTATGGGAAATCACTGTTACCCATGGCCTGGTCTTTCCTTATGTTCCAAAGCCAAAACCTGCTAAACCAAATCCTCTTCATTTTGCAGCTGATTTACGGTTTTATCTGCCTTTCCTTGTAATTTCTGTCTGCTTCTGCTTTCACTCTAGTTTGCTGTAAAGCACCCGGATGACTTGTCAGTGCCTACATGGATACAGCAGGAAGATGCATAAGCATTCCTTAATTAAGTTTTTGGTATCTAAGTCACACAATGGCATTTTACTTAGCTTTGCATTACAGCTTGAATCATGTACATTTTTGGTGCAAATGACTAACTTTGTCTCTACTGTGCATGCTCAGAAGCAATTCACTACATCTCCAGGCTCTAACTCTTTTTACATTGTTACAATTTAGCTTGGCCATAGACAGACACTAAATTGAGACTGGGGCGTGGGAAAGGACAGTGCCGTCCACATTTTGCAAAGGGGTATAACAGTTAAGGCATGTGCTCTAAGCAGGGCACCCAGGTTATAGAATCACCTACCCAAAAGGGGATTTGAATCCTGACTTACTAGATCACACATGGCATCCTTATCAAAAGGCCAAGCTCAAGTAAGCGTATCTTTCTTATGAGGCTAAGTCACTGAACAGACAAAAAGGAACCTGACAGCAGCTTGCAGGGGTGAGTGCTGCCCTGGTGGGGAGGGAGTGAGCCCTTGTTTCCTGTGTTATTTGTATATTTTGTATTACAGCATCATTGGAAAAACTGCTCACAGTGCAGTGGGGACAGGGAGCAGGTTTCTCCCCCAGGGCACTGTGCCCCACCTCTGATACTCCATACCTGTGGTGCTTGCTGGTGTCAAGGCTGCACTATCTGGAAGGCTTTCTTGTGGCAGTTCTCATTACAATATCTCTTCACACAAGAAGGGCCTCTTGGCAGACAGGACACAAAATCTCTAATAGGAAGAAGTGCAGTGTGTGCTTGGAGAGAGGCAAAGACATTTTGTTGTATTAGTGATAGCAAGTCTCAACATCTCAGACTTCCATTTCAGAAGAAGAAAGTGTACTATACTCACCCTTCTCCAGCCAGCTGTCACTAGCCCATCCTGCCTTGTGGGACACCACCTAATTCTCTCCTGAAAGAATTCTGCAATCTCTTACTATGCATCTAACTTACACAGAAGAGCATACCAACAAGAGGAGACCCGTTTGTTTTCAGGTCACCTGGGGCACTGCAGGCCCTCTCTCATGGATGCAACTCCATTGGGCCAATTCCAGCTGCTGGTTACTGAAATACAATCCAAAATAGTGGCATAACTTAAAAGGGCATTACTCTGGATATGCATCAGTGTACATAGTGCATTTGGCATTAGAGGGGCATTGGGAGGAGGAGGAGAATTGTTATAGTGTTGTCCATATAGATATCTATCTACTCAAGTCCAAACTCTGCTAAGACGGGTGTCTTAGGCAGTCAGGAGAAATAGAATTTCAAGCAGATAGAGAGAGGCATGTTGGCATATGTTAAATATCCATCAGAATGAATAAAGAGCCAGACACCCCCTCAGTAATAAAGACCCACCCCTGGAGATATCTACATGCTTCTCATTGAAATGAATAGAACAGCTTTGTGTTTTTTCAGGGCAAGGTAGAACTCACCTCTTGGGGCAGTTAAGCTGTGTACTGTCCCCACTGAAATCGCAGGAGAACTACAAGACTACAGAGAATGGCAGCAGCTATACATTGGGTGTATCTACATGTGCTCATTTACTGCACAGTAACCAAAATGACTGTGCAGTATGGGCACGCATCTATGCGTGCATACCTGTACTATGCAGTATATATGACGACTTACACTGACCATCATTCAGGTATCAAATTTACACTGAATTAGTTACTGCACAGTAATACACATGTAGATAGATGCCTTACTGCGCATTAACACTGTGTTTGTGGACTAACATTAGTCCAAGTCAGCCTCCACACAGTGTTAATGCACTTTAACGCCTGCATGTGTAGGTGCTGGCCTATTCCTGCTTACTGAGCAGTAATTTACTGCGCAGTAAATTTAAGTTGGTGTAAATGCACGTGTAGACATGCCCATTCAGCGTCTAGTGAGTGAAATTGTTTTCAGTTAGACATGATGGACTGAATTGTAACATACTTTTGAAGCTAGACCATGGAAGGAATAGGGCCAGTGAGTATATAATCAAATGTTTTATTTAGAGAGGAGGTCAAGAAGCAGTTTGTAGATCCAGATTTTGAACAAGCCAAAATTGTGGGTTTCTGTTCACTTCTTTATAAACTCATAGAAAAGTATGACTGGAAGGGACCTCAGGAGGTCATCTAGTGCAACCCTCTTATTACTTGCAGTATTCAAACTGGACATTACTTTCGCCTATGTGCACTCCCATTCACTTCAACGTTTCATCTGTGTGTGAGAGTCTTGCTGAACTGGGGCTTCTTTTGGGAAGGCTTGTATATAAAATGAACATTATAAGCATGGACTGTAATAATTTCTCTTGCTCAGTCTCAGATAAAATGGAGCCTGAATCACAGTCAGTACTTGGTGTGAGTTCAACTTTGCAGTACCAGAGTTCATCCCCATTCTGATTTTCTAGTGTTAATTACTAGAAAGAGAGGCTTACAATCTAGCTCTGTAGCCATTAGTGCAGGAGAAGACCCAATGACTGCAAAGTAAGTCTGTTGAGGTAAGAGAGTAGGCTCAAGCTTTTAAAGATTTATCCAGCAGACGTTGATACTGGACTTGATTTGAACTTGTGCCCACCAGGCTGGGCTTGGGACAACTCCACGTTAGACTTCTGACTGGCAATTGGTGGAATGTAATGGCTCCAAAATGTTCTACATCACAGTTGTCCAGCTGCTGCTACCAGGTCTGGATGCTACATGCCAAAGTGTGTATGACAAGCTAATGCTCTTTCCTGGCAAGCTGCAATGCACAGCAGAATCTCTACTCCGCAGCCTCTTTCTCTTCAGTGAGTAAGCGCATAGGTCCATCTGTGTGAAGCAGCTGGTAGATCTGGGCTTAACGTCACCCTTCTAACACTACTAATGAGCCCATGTTACTTCTTGATCTCCAGGAAACAGGGTGAAAGTACAAAGCCAAATTTATATTAAGAAAATGGACAAAGGATATCTTTGGGTGCCTAGGTGCTGTGGTGATGACCAGCCTAATACTATGGCACTGGCAGTTACAGTTAAAGAGAAAGGAGGGAGGGGAGGGATTGTATTTTACTGTGCTGATAAAATAAAATGAATCAAAAACACCCTCAGAACTTTTTTTCCCTTCTGTCCCTAACCCCTTGCCTGCCATGTGGTTAGTTCATTTCCAGCCTGCCCAGATCTTTTAATTGAGCTGTACAAAAATCAGGATCATTTTAGAGACCTTGGAGTGATTCTGCTAGTCTAGGCGCTCTCTGTCATTGCCCAGTGTTTCTCTAGCATTGGTTGCAATAGTCTCCCCACAACAGGATGACACTTGTCTCCTGTATAGCATTCTGACCCAAGTTCTCCAACAGGGTCAAATGTCTGCAAATGAAAGTGAAATTTAGACTGAAGAGTCAAGTATTCCATTGTGTGCTAGGAAGATACTTGGTCTGGTTGCCCTGATCTGATAGCATAGACTTATGAATCCCAAATTGAGCAGCCTACCTGAAGGCATGGTAATCAGCACTCTGCTCACAGAGGCTGGTCTATGGGTAAAGGTCATGGGAACCATGGAGATACTTGAAGGGATTGTTAAATTGGCAATCTGTAAAAGGTGTTCTTCCTGCTAAGCTCTATTGCACAGTGAGTCAGGAGTTGATCTAAAAAGAAAATAAGTGTGTACCTGAAGTGTCACTGACTCCAGTGGGACTTAAGCATGTATTTAAAGTTAAAACTACTGTATGTGCAAAGGCTTTACTGAACTGAAGCCTGATTTCTGGAACTTGAGCTGTAACTAATTTCTCCTGCTTTAGAAAGTATGGACATAGCAGGGAGGCTCCACAAGAAACCAGGTAGCCTCTGCTGCAGATGCTTGTTCCCTTCCACTCCAAAAAGTCTCTTAAAAAAGCTTTGTCATTCAATGTCCTCCTACTTCCTTCTTAAGGCACAGTCACCCCACGATAGTGAAATAGATTCCTTCAGCAGTTTGAACACTGGACAATTCAAGGTACAGATTTCTTGGAGACAACTTTTATGCAGCTGGTTTGTTTAACCCTCTCCCCTCCTATGCTCACTGTCCACCAAGCCCCAGCTACTTCCTTGAGTGACCAGAAAACATGTCCATTATTTTGTATCCTTTCTTGCCAGGGGAAGCCTGCTGCAGTTTCTGGGAAGAGCAGCACACCGAAGTGGTGTGTTTCCCTATGAACAGGGAGAAGAGATATTTTGAGGAGGGGAACCTTCACGTGAGAAGGAACATGGACTCATCTCCTCCACTTCCTGACTCCACTTAGTGAGAGCTAACTGGCTATGTTGTTCACGTTCAGGCTGAGACCCAAATGGACGCTAGCAGAGGTGGTGTTGCAACAAAGTCCAGCCAGCCCATGCCGCTTCTAAAGGAACGTTGTAGTCTTTGCATACAGCCTTGCAACTTTGATCTGTGTTCCCAATGGTGGCACCCCCTCCCCAAGCCCACGCAGCAGGGCTTCAGTGACCCGCTTACTAAACAAGGGGGAGAGAGGTGTAAAGGAATTTAAGCAACAGGTCTGTGTTTTGGTGGGTGCTTCTTGCCCTATGCTCAAGCCCTAAAACTAAGCACTTATGATCGGAGTGAGGAAAACATTTTACTTTTCAGGAAGACGAATGCTGAGATTTAGCCATTTGAGTCTCCCCAGTTTGTAAGAATTAAGAATTATACTCCTAGTGGTGGTATTAGCCAGGCTTTCACTCCAGCCATAACAAATATTTCATCTTAATTTCCCCAATAATTAGCAGACTTTTTCCAAAAAAGAAAATCCATCTCAAATCCTTCTTCAAAATACTCTGCAGACATGGCAGCCCATTTCCAAGTTCGCTCCCACTGACTTCTTCTCATTTCTATGTTTGCACAAAATAATAATAATTATAATAATAATTTTAAGTGTTTTTTCCAGAAGGGGAAAAACAGTAAAATGATTTTAGGCAACCAGTTTCAACTCTTCTCCCCTGCCTCATAGACCCTTAGGTATAAAAGCCTCCTACCTGCCATGTACAGAGACCTATGAGTCTTGTTCCAGTGATCTGATGATAAACAGAAATTGACTGGAGTATTGTATGAAACAATTCAGCATCTGCTGTCTTCAAGTGACTCCTGCTTTTTGTATGTCACATTTTTGTTTGTAGGGATCTAAAATGCTATTGATTCAGTGTAGTTAATATGGTTTTTTTTAATGTGGAATAGCTTAGGGCATGTTATCAGCCACATTGGAAGGTAAAGCTGGTTTCTTTTACTGTTGGTACAAGAAAACAAATCTAGTATCTGTGATTTTCTCTTAAAAATATTAATCTTACATGGGTTTTATTAACAAATACTTTCACAGGTGCCATTTGGTTCCCCAGAATATTTGCCAGACTAAATATTCATGACAGAATACAACAAAAGGAAAGAAAGTAGCTCAAAAACTAAAGCAGTCAAAATGAAAATGGAGTTAAAAATCATAATGGATTGATCTTTTTTTTTAAAGAAAGGGGAGGAGATAGCTAACTAAAAATGAAAGGCAAAGTCCTCTGACAGATGAAAATGATATTGCACACTGACTAAAAATATATCCCTGTATACATTTTTAAAAAACATGATTACAATGGCTGAGACTGAAGGCTTTAAGAGACATCTCAATTTGTGCCAGCAGCAAACTATGTAATATCCTTTAAAAATGAATCCCAAACTTTGAATTAATTACCAGTCAAAACAGCAGAAATTGCATTTGGAATCAGGCAGACAATCGTGGCGAGCTGTGGAGAGCGAAGGGTGAGAAGGGGAACACACACACAACCCCCCATATACCTCATCTCTAATAATTAATCAATTCATTAAGTAATCACAAAAAATGGGGGGGGAGGGGAATCTTACCACCAAATTGGGTAACCGGCTAAGACCTTTGTGCCACTGAAGAGAAAATATAAAATTAATCCAAGCAGGTGGTAATCCATTAGTCCAGGCTGGTGCAAGGGAAAAAGCTGAGTGAAGTTTTCAGAAAAACATTAAGGGTGAAAATGAAGAATTCCCCCCCACCACAAAAATAGTCGAACAAAGTCCCTTGAAGTGCAGAATGACTTTCTGGCTTGTCAGAAACGCACCTCTCCAAGCCTTCCCCCCCCCCACCCCCCTGTAGATCATCCAAAAGCTTCTATTAAAAAGTGCAGGGCTTGAAGATGTCAGCAGGCAGCCAATCAGACTGCATGGCCTAAGGTAAGGGATGATTCTATAGTTCAGGGCTGTCAATCATTCCAACCCCCCCACCCCCCCCCACTGGCCCCACAACTTTGTTCCTAGCCCTCACTGGGGAAGGGCATAGACAAACCCTTTCACAAGAGACCTTGCTGTGATAATTAGATTTTTTTTTATTTTATTTTTTTTATTTTTTGGTAAAATTCACTTAGGAGCCCAGGACGCACAGCCCCTGCAGCCCCTGCATCTGGATTGGCATGATAACACTTTGAAAGGTAAGAAGGGGGATATTTCTGATTCCTCTTAATCCCTGGGTGGGGAAGGGATAGATGACTTGATTCTTTAGTTGGTAGCAAAGGTAAATGTTAACCCCTTGCGGTGGGCAAGCAGAGTTGTGGTGAGGGCATGCCAGAGGACTCTTTTACATTTTTTTAAGTGAGTTAACTTCATGGACTGAATCAGTCTGAATCTTTAGATCAAGGCAGCACAGTGCAGTGGTTGGGGCAAGGAGGCTTCAGAGTCAGGACTCCTGAGTGGGGAAGAATATAATGTGATGGCTAAAGAAGAGGAGATGAAAGTCTGGACTTTTTGGGAAGATCTGCTCTGCCTCTGGACTGCACAAGGAAGTGCCACAGTAAGGCCTGGCCTGCGCACCCCATACACTGCACCTGAAGAAATGCAATGTAGCTGCCCTTAGCATGGTGCCTGGCACATGCCAGTTAACACTCCCAAGACAGAGGAGCACTGAGACCAGCACTGCACCAAAGGCTACATGACTTTGGGGTGTAGTGGGCACTCAGCAGCATGCTGTACTTCACTATAGTGCTCTCTAGCACAGGTGGAAGGCAGTGTAGATGTGCCGTTTGTTTCTTTTCCTAACTCTACCATTCGTCTACTGTGACTTGGGGAAAGTTACTTCCTCTCCCTGTGCCTCTGTTTACCCATCTGTGAAGTAGGAATAATGTCCTACCTCACTGGTACATCAGTTGTGCATAAATTAACTTCCTTTGTTTGAGATCTTTGGATGAGAGGTGCCACAGAAGGGCAAAGTATTAGCAAAAATAACATGTGAATACAATGGAAGAACATTAATCCTTACTTATCATGCCAGTTCCATTGTAGAGGTCACAAATGACAAACAGGCACAAAACATCTTACCATACCTCAGCTGTTTCTATTTTGTTTTTGGCTTTTGTTTTGTCCATGGTAAATGGAAACTAAGCCATAATAATTTAGGCCCTCTTTCATTTTTGGGTAAATGATTATGGTATAGCTTTGCTTATTGCAGCTTCAGTCTGGACAGATGAAACAGTTGCAATGGATGAATGGACACATGTTCTTCGGTGGTAAGTCCCTGATCTCTCTTTAAAGAAATATAAATGTGCAACTATCCAGGCCCTCAGTAAGGTATTTTTTAAAAAAAGAAGTAGGATATCTTTAGCTCATACAAATTAACATAAACCATCCAGTTTATACAAGCTCAAGCATATAAGGAGTCAGATCAGCAGACATAAAATCAAGCCTGGGGGAGTGGAAATAACAGAAATTTGAGGTCTGGTCTCAGGCAACTTAATGCATCTGCTCACTTTTAAAAGCTGTAAATGCCTCTCCAGGTACCAACGCTATGGGCACCAAAAATATTTCTGTACATAGAGAACTATGGACATGAACTAAGCCAAGTCCTGAAGTTTTTATTCCATGATTTTGGTAATTAGGAATATAGATCTTGCCTGAGGGACAGTGTATAACTATATGAGGGCTTTACCAGATCAAAAGAACAGCCGTCATCTCACCAGGCATTATACGTCAGTGAGAGGCCTCCTGCCAGGGGCTCTGTGCTGGGCATGGGTGGACACTGTAGTGTATTTGTGTATTTTTGTATCTGCTGTAAGGTCCCTTATGCTAATTGTCAATGGGCTCAATATAAAGTACCACAGAGCAGGTTTCCTTTCTGGGGCATGCTGTGTTGGTTGCAGTCAGTGGAGATATTACAACCAGCCCATTCTTTTTATACAGTTGAAGGCCAAAAGGGACTTTTATATCATGTCATTTGGCCTGGACTATCACAGGCCATGAAATTTGACCTGTACTGAGCCCAATAACTTAGGTTAAAATAAGGAATTTCAGTGTTCAGGACTCTAAATTGTTGTTTGTAACAGGCAGGGAATAGGAGAGATCATGATAACATCTGTCCAGGTGGTCTTGTGTGCTCCATGCTGCAAAGGAAGATCAGCCCTCCCCCCTGACTCCCTGAAGTCCCAGCCAGTCTGACTTGGGGGAATTTTCTTTTTGACCCCATATCTCACCATCAGTTGGACCATGAGTGTCACCAGCCAGGCATCTAAGAAGAAGGATTCTCTACATCTCAACTTACTGGTTTCACCATTCACTTTCCTATCTACAGATGTGGAGAATCCTGATGCTTCAGAAATCTCTAGACCAGAGGTCAGCAACCTACAGCTCACAGGACAGGCGGCTGCCACAGCATTTGAAAATGGGGGGCTCTCCCTGCTCTGCACCACAGTCAGTCACTTGGAGCTCTGGCAGAGGGGTGCTTTTGCTGTTCCACACTCCAGCTGAATGGCAAGAAGTGGTGGCTGGGTCCTAACAACCGCTCACCTGTGACTTAAACTGGGCTATTCTGATCCCTACTCTAGACTATAACACCAGGAGAGAGGAATGAAAATCAACCCAAACAGAATGCATCTGGCCATTTGTACGTCAAGGAATAAAATTCCCATTTCCTTAAGGACTCTAGCATCCCAGGAAATGCTTCTCCTAGAGACAATCTCCTGGAAACAACCCAATTATTTAGGGCTCAAATCCCAAAGACCTTACTCACTGTTTAATCAAGACAATCTCCCTCTGGGCAGATATGACAAGATCTGGCTAGGAAGAATTGAACAAGTTAGACAGGGAATTATGTTCAACAGTCAGAAAGGGAGAGGAGAATTTGTTATCAGTTAGGCTTTCCCAGTAAACTGTTTTGTCTCCCCAGTAGTCCAGGTGCTGAACACCATAAAGACTGGTAGTGGAGGACCAAGTTCATCATCACTGAAGTACAGGGGAAGAGGCTATAATATCCTGAGGAGAAGAACCTTCCGAGTACTCAGCTGTGCTCAGATTTGTTGGTCCCCGCATCAGGGACTGTGCCAGAGGCACAGTTTTTGAAAGAAAAATAACCAAGTCATTTTTTAAATCTTTTACTTGACCCAAAGTCCACTGAAGTCATTGGGAGTCGTTCTGTTGATTTTTTTTTTTTTTTGTGTGGGTTTTTGATCCGGTCCCATATGTGTTTCACATAGGCCATAGCATCTTTTTTTGAAAGCTATGGTTGCGATTGTCTTGAAATTAAGACATGAATATGGTGACTGAAGATTGTCCATGTGTTTTTCCTTTTTCCTCCCACCCATCCTACTAAAAGTGAGAGCTAAGGATTGAGGGGTATAGGTTGTAGCCATGTTGGTCTAAGGACAGGCAGACAAGGTTCTTTGGGTAAATCTGGTATCTTTTATTAGACCAACTCAAATAGTTGGTAAGAATTCTTCTTTGCAAGCTTTTGGGCACAAACACCCTTCGTCAAGCAAAACTTCCACTGACTTCAATGGTGCCAGACTAAGACCCTGAAGTCTTAAAATTTCACTTTTCCTGAAAGAATACCTGGAGAGGTGGGGTACAGCAAGGGTTGGGGGTTGACTTGGCTTTTCTGTAGGAAATCAGTGTTATTTAGTGGAATTCCTTCTGCAGGAAGGCAGTCTTCAGTTAGGACACATGGAATGTGCTTTGATTTATGACTGAGTTGAGGTTTGTTAGCAGACTTGTGCAGATGTGCAGGTTTTAAAATAGTCATGTGTGGTGTTTCCGCTGGATCACCTGCTTCAACATGCAGAGCCAGAGCAGCTACGGTGGTCAGTTCCCTGAAAATTTTGCCCATCATCACTTGTATGTACTTATGTGGACCTTCCAAATACTGTAGTTAGGATCAAATTCCAGTCTCAGAATCTATTGAGAATTCTGTCGATCTCTCTGTCTGGTCTTTAACAGTGTTGCTACCTCTGATTTTTTTCCTGGTGCAATTGAGATGAGAATCTGTTCTTTAAATGCTAAAATAAACATATAGAAAACTTCATGCCAACTTGATCCATCAGATGTGAAATGTAGATCCTCCTGCTGTGGATCCCTCTTTTAAATTGGAGTCTGAAGGGTGAATGAAAGGTGTTAAAAGGGGCAGGATTTGAAAACATTACTAAAGGGGTCAATTGGTGTTATTGGCTGTCAGTCACATTTCCTGGGAGTCTTTTGGACCAAATAGGTCACTGTAGTTTGATAACCCAATTCAAGTTGTCCGGACAGGGGGGTTATTCAAGGAAGCTAGTGAGCAGATAACTAACTGATTTCTCTTGGTATAAAGCTTTTCTCTGCCGGTATAAAAAGTTATCATCTTTTCTTTGCCAGTATAAAAGGTTAACACCTAGTTGCAAATTTCAGAATAGAAGCAAGCACTGAAATGTCTTAAAGTGCAGGGCTGTTTGGTGTCCCAGCATTCATCTGTGCTTCCTTCTAATTCAGTCCAACAAAAGCCCAGCAATGAATTAGTGAAACCTCCATTTAGGACATGGGTTTCACTCACACTGTGAGGTGCTGTAGCTCTGGCCTCTAATTTCCTGTCTCTCTTTCCTTCTCTCTTCTAAATTTTTCTTCATCATTCTTCAGAGTCCTGCTAGCAGAGAGAGACAAAGTGGAAGCAGCCACTGGATTTGCCTGGGGCAGGTGATGGGGTCGTGGAGTCTGTCTGGGCTTGTTTCCATTCTGCAGTACTTTTAGCTAACCAGCTTCAAACATTAGACACTGGAGCTAAAACCAGGTCTGGTGCAACTCAATTGCCTTCAGTGGAATTACCCCAGGAAATAATCTGACTGAATACCCATGCAAATAACTTCAAACAGGCTGTTGAGTGCAAAAAGGAGATAAAACTAGCAGAGGAAGAGCTGTCTCTGTCTGGAAGAGTCATCAAATTTCCCAATTTTTAGCAAGACAAGAATGCAGAGGGCTGTGTGACTGTACAGGTCTTCACATGGTAGCTCAGCACTGCTTTGTGCAAGGGCTAGTGGAGGCTGCCTCTGGGGCCAGGTCATGCTGAGAACTATGTGGCTTCCCTGCACTGAGCAGGGCACGGGGTGAACGAGGTAGGATGTGGGTGGGGAGAAGATGGGTCTGACATCATTGTCTACCTGCCAGAGAGGTGTTTAGTTGCATTCTCCTCAGACACCCTTGTGGCTATAGCACCAGAGCAGCATGGACCCCACGTATCAGTGCTCCCAGTGTTGCAGGATCCAGAGGCCCTGCATGACAGAACACTGCATAATTGAATCCAGGAGAAACCAAACTGCATTGTGCTGCAAATTTCTGATGAGATGAGCGATTCCAGTGTTATCAGATCCTGACCCTTGAAGAAAAGGGGCCAGGACCAAATGCTCAGCTTGACTTGCTGGGGGAGGCAAGAGAATCTATAACAAGTGAGCCCTACATTTTGTCAACAGAATTATGGCGTAAAGCTAGCTGAGGGCTAGATGCACATAAGGGTTTTACTGCTCCAGCCTTCACCGCTGCACCTAACAACTATAAATTTCCCTGCTGTCTCTTGGAAGCCTCAGCCCCAAGTGAGGCATCCTGGTTCCCTGTACAATGCATAGGGAGAGAGTGAGATATGTCAGAATGGGATCCACAAAAGCCAGCATGCTGGGCAGGAAGCTGCCAAGAGAAGCTGGCCAACAGAAATGCTGAAGCTTGGTCTGGAGATTCAGCCCTGTGTTACTGAGCTAAATAACAGGCTTGAGAGAGGCACCTTTCTCCCCTTTGGATTCACAGCCGCAGAGTCTTGGTTGAAGTGAACCACCTACACAAGCCCCTTCTCACAATCTGCAGCTGGTGAATGAGGAGGTGCACTCCCCTTTACCAGCAGACTGGTTATGAAACCACATGCTAAGATGATGCAACATCCACGTTCTGTTCCACTTCTGATGGAAGGGACTTAAACCTCCACTTCCCAGAACAATGCCTACAGGATAGAGTGGAGTCTGGGTTGGGGCACTCTCAGTCCCTCCTGTTGAAGTTCTGCTTTGCATGGAATAGGTAAATATTCAATGGACCTGAGAAAGTGACCATCCACTGTTTACATCACTCACCTGGATGGGATGGGGAGGACAGCTTGTTTCCCGTTTCTTATCCCTGAGTAGTCAGATATTATAGACAAAAGGCAACACATTCAACCTGGGACATTAGGCGAGCCCTACCTCAGATCAGCCTGGAATCTGGTAGTCCAGGCATTCTCTTCAAAGGTGGGGATGTGGGTTCAAATCTCATCCAGTAGCAGGAGGAGTTGAACCCGAGTCTCCCAATTGCTGGGTGAATGTTCTACCAACTTGAGCAAAAGGAGAAGGGTGCCGCTGTCTTTTGTGCAGAGGCTGGTTTGGTAGGTGTGCTCTGAACTCACCAGTGGCTTGGCTCTACCGTCAGGACACCTAATTTGTAAATCCCATTGGGCTTTGGTGTCAGCTAGGTGTCTAGCTACTTAGCACTGTCAAAACTAAGATACCAATGGCCATGCCCTTGAGCAACCATTTAAAGGCCAGAGTCAAACTAGTGAACTAGGTAGATGCCTATGTGGGATTTAGGCATGATTTAGATACTCTAAGTTACAAAAGCAATCCAGAGTGAAGTACCAAGCACAATATTTATATTCACTACTACTACTACTACTAATAACTATTGTAGTTATTGTTATTACTATTATTATAGAGCTGCAGCCCACCTTACCCTTAATTGTCCAGTTAGAGCTTTCAGTCAGGAAGTGGAAGACCTTGAGTCTAAGCCATCTTCAGCCTGAAGGGATTCAGATCCATATCTGTTTTCCAGGCGAGTGCCATAACCGCCCTTCTATAGAGCCAGTTGTGTGGGCATCATCCACTTCTCTTGAGGTTGCTCCTGTTTGAACAGGATAGCTAGCTCTAGGCAGCTCCCCAGGCAGCATCCAGACTCTCTGAATTGTCCTTTGTAGTTGTCTAACCCCATTTCCTTGAATTCCCTCCTGAAGCCAGATGCCTGTCTTGGAGACATGCCGAAGCCTACACTGGAGGTATTTAAGGGGCCAGTTGGGCTTTTCCTGTTCTTTTTCCTGTTTTCATGGGCTTCCAGGTTGAGATGGTGATAGAGTTAGAATTTCCAAGACCTACAATTTGGACTTTGCTGCTTTTCATGGTGGTTAATCCTTTTGTAGCTCTAGTCCTTAAGGCATTCCTTATCCAGGGAATTTTTAATCAGCCACAGCAATCCTCCTCTGAACTGCAGGTGAACAAATTGAGTCCTTACCCCTTCCTCAACAGAGAAAACTCTGACCTTTCCGGAAACATAGCTTTACTGCAAACCTGAAAACAGCTTAGCATAATCCTCCATCTCAGCATCCTTACTGTCTTAGCTGTCCCCATGGTTTTCCTGCAGGACTTTCTTTGTCCCATGTCCTTAGCTCTTTAGCTCCTCTGGCCCTAGCAGAATCTCTGCTCCCCCTCTCCTCCCCATTTTGCCTGGAGTTACTTAGACTTGACATTCAGCTGCTGTTACCTGGAATATTAATGCAGCTTCTTAGCATCTGAACTCAGGCTGACTCAGCAGAAGCACTGCCCTGCTGTGTGTGTGTGTGTGTGTGTGTGTGTGTGTGTAAGAGGACACACACACACACGCACGCACACACGCCACCTGGGGTTACATGGTCACATGAATATAGCAAGATACAACTGAGCCCTTGACCCACATCACAACACCACAGAGGAATAGGAAAGACATACAGAAGCACGGGGATACAGATAACACATGGTTTCCTTGGCCAGCTGACCTGCAATCTGTGTGAATGCACTAGCTCACATTAGTTTCCTGGGAGGTGGCAAATGTATCCTCTCCTATTAGACTGATGGATTCACATGCTTGTCCATTACACAGGTGGAAGTTGCATAGGATCTATAAACAGGTCTCTGCCTTAGCTGGGTCCATTCCCATATCTGTCAGTGATTTATGTTCCATTCATTCTTAGCCAGTGTCTGCATTGCACCAATCTGCCTGGTGCCTGCATCCACATTCCCAGGCTACAGGCTGCTGTCTGTAGGGAAAGGTAACTGTCCCATATGGGGAATACCTGTAACATGCTCTCTATTGAGCTCCACCATCTGCTGGCTGCTGTGATGTGTTTCTGCTTGGCATTTACCAAAGCAATTCCTTTCCAGGCCAAAGGTTGAGTGCCTGGTTCTGCTCTCACTTATACTGGTGTAAATTAGTAGTAGTTCCACTAAAATTAATTGCTACACTGGTGTAAACAGGGGGAAAGCCATTGCAAAGATGATGGTGATGATGATAGGAAACCTGGGATTAGCAAGGATTTTTATCAACACATCTTTTTTTTTTAATTAATATCTTTATAGCCTGTTGTTGTGCATGTGCCCTTCCCTCACTTCCCTTCATCCATCCCCTCACTGTCTCCCACTGTTCATTGTTGGAAGAGATGCTGTGGTGGTGTTAGTTTTATGTAGAAGTTTTCACCGCGGACAACTGTGGCAAGTAGCAGGAAATGTTGATCTTTGGCTTCATCTATTTAACTGGAGTCTTTGTTTTTTTTGAGAGTTGCTCTCTAGGAACCAGGTACTGGAGTTTTGGCTGAGAGTCCTGCATATAAAGGGATTGTCTAGGTGCTGTTTGACCACTTCTGTTCAAGGACTGGTGTATACTGCATGATGAGGTATTACCACATGATGAATAGAAATCACTAAATCCACCACCTAAAGGCTCTGCAGGTGCTGTGCAACTGGGTAGGTCAAGACTACAGAACTATCCCATAGACAAACTCCCAGGCACTTTTTAAAAAGAATAATGACAATATACTATAACTAGGACACTGCTACTGGCATCCACTTCTAGTGATAACTTCCATGAAAACAAGGAGTTGAGAGATCAATCTTATGCGATAATAGGAAGATAATAACTGAAACAACAGTGTCATCTTCCCCCCAGTGGCGCATGGCTTCAGTAAGGACTTGGTGGTGAAGGAGCTATCTACACTGTGGCAGCATAGAGAAGCAGTGGGGAAACCCCAGTGCCATTTCTTGCAACTATCTCCAGCTTTCCATCCAAGTACTGATCAGGCCCAACAGCCCAATGGGCACAGCCCAGAAGAACAGTTATAGCATTAGTTATAATCCGCCTCTGCCTTTCTCTTTTAAGGTTTTGTACTGGCCATCACTGAGATATTGGAACAGCTCCCAGGCAGACTCATGAGACATCAGAGAAGGTCCTGGGAGTTCTTAAAGTGGCCTTTTCACCTTTTTGGGATTTTGTGTAATCAAGTTATAATTAGTAATAATTCAGGACACAAGAGATGTGTGATTGGAAAGACAATTCACTTGTGTATGGAAGCAGCTGTAAGTGTGTGTGGCTTTGCTATTGGGAAAGGTCAAATGGAGGGCTTATGTAGCCCTAGATCTAGAGGAAATCACTGTTCTAGAGGGAAGGGAGAGTGAGATCAACACCAAGGGAGGACCCTAGTGCAGAAGGCTTTTTTCCCTTTCCCAAGGCTCCAGTCTGGGGATGTCCTAGGGGCAGGAGAATATAAAAAGATGAAATGTGGCTGGTATTCTTGCTGCTGGGTGTAATTTCCGAGCCTGTTGTAACTTGAAGTCATGGGCCAAATGCAGCTCTGATGTCATCTGCAACAAAATCACTGAAGCCAAAGAAGCTATATCTACTTACTCCAGTGCTGTGTATCCCCAGTCACTGCCCATGAACCCCACACAGGATCATTTTTGGTCAGCAGACGTAACTCAGGCTCAGCTGCAGGAGTTTACCACTGCTGTTCCCTCCTCTGTCATGCTACCACATTGCTCCCATTCAGAGACTCTTTTCATAGCTGTGGCTCTGCCACAGTTGTGGGTATAGAACCAGTCTGGCTTGATCTAGTATTGGCATTATCCATTTATACTGTTCACCCATAATTCCCCCTGAGTCCAGTGATGCCAACAGGCCAGGGTTGCAGCTAAGGCACTGCATCCTGCTCTGCAGAGCTTGCCCACTTAGTATTGATCAGGATCAGGCACAAATAGCAGGTTGCACTCACTTCTGCTAGTTGTTTCTCGCTAGCTTTATCTGCTCTGCCCATGAATGCACCACATGCGAGGGATGATTGACCAGATGCTACTCTTCCTTGCACCTTGTATTGCCCTCTGTATTCAAACTGAGTGTGAAACCACTACTGTTCTGAGCTGGCAGCACTTTGTATGCACATTGCATGCTGTGGGCACAGACCCAAGCAAGGAGCAGTGGAGAATCAGCCACTGAAATCCCAGTTTCCAAGAAAACCATGCGTGCAGCTTGCTCCCAGCTCAATGTGCTGTGCTACATTGGAATATTTGACTAGAAGGTCTTTTGGTCTGCACATCTGGGGATAGCAGGGTCAGGGAGCATGGGTCGCTAGCTACACCCCTTCTGAGAAAGGAGTTCTCAGTTCAGGAATCCTAAACATTGTGTCATGAAGGGATGTTGGGCCAAATTCAGAGGCAAGGCTATTGAAATCTGAGAGAAATCAAATTGCCATGTTATATCACAGAGGTGGCCAGAGTTACTCACTCTGGGAGCCGCATCCAATCCTTCACCGAAGTTCAAGACCTGGAGAGTGAGGGGGAGGGAGAAGAGGGGTCCTGAGCAACCAGGAGTGGGGATGACCCCCGCTTCGGCTTTCCCTGCGGGGAGTGCACCCCAGGGTAAGCGGCGCAGCTGCAGCCCCTGCCCCAGCTGTCCCAGAGAGAGCGAAGGAGGGAGGAGAGCAGGCTTGGGGCACGCTCCCTGCGGGGAAACCCAGAGTGGCAGGAGGTGCCGGGCTGCACTCTCCCCCGGAGCCGCCTTGGGGAGATGTGGGCGAGGCTTCAGCCAATTTCTGGAGAGCCGAACGCACCGTGCCAGTGAGCCGCAGTTTGGCCACAGTGGCTGTATCCCGAGGGAAACGGTAGAAGGCACAGGCCAGGCCAGTGCAACCATGGGGAAGGTAGGCAGGCTTGCTCCTGACTTGGGCCTGTGGTATCTAGGTGTACTGGGACCACAGCTTTATGTTGTTCCTATCCCAGCAGATGGGTTGGGCTGAGCTGGTTATAACTGGAGTAAGTTGCACAGATGGGTTTGGGGTGACTCTTGGGTGGGAGGAGGCTGTGTTCAGACACCTCCATTCTAGCCCTGTAAAAACCACGCAGCACTTGAAGCCACGCAGGAGGGCAGACTGGGAGCGAAGGCCCTTGGGGTGGTGGGTGGGAGGCGGGAGGCTGAGAGGGGGTGCCCACCGGGCCAGCAAGTCCCCCTGTGTTCCCGCTCTCCCTGGCGCAGCCAGCGGAGATGTCAGCAGGGCAGCTGTGGCACTGGCGGTGAGACAGGCAGCGGGGCCGAGGCAGCCGGGTAGGGATTCAATCCCGGGCCTTGGGGAGGGAAGTTTTAATGACACCACAACAACAACAACAACAAAAGAGGAAAGGGGGAAAGGAAGAAAAGGCTCCTGCAGGGCTGGTTGCCACGGAGACCACAAGGAAGTTTGAACCAGTCCTGCTCTTTTCACAGCCGCCTTTGAGCCAAGGAGGGAATTATGGCCGGTAATAAAAGGAGACATGTGGCCCTTTGCTCATAAGGACCGGCCTCTGCAGTTAGGAGGCTTCAGCTCATTTTCCCTCTTGTCTCCTCCCGTAATTATACATTCTGATCTCAGGGAAAAAAAAAGAAAAAACTAGGACAAGGCTCCCGCACCCCCTTCTCCACCGGGACCCAGCCCTGGAGCCCAGACAGCTATCTCTTTCAGCCGATTGTTCCCCTGCCCGAAGCACCCTCTCCAACCCCCCACACTTCCTCTATAGCCATGACATTTTTACACGTTTAGCACTGATAAACAGCTAGAAGTGCCTCTCTCGCCTCAGCTGCCTCTGTACAAAACAGCTCAGAGGCATCCCACGCAGGGTGGGGGAGCTTCTGTGAGGTACTGAGGGACACTTTCCCACTTGCAGCGGCTCTTAGGTCTTCCAGGGAAAATCTGTGCCTGTTGAGTGATGGATTGGTCTGGCCAGCTGCCGGAAATAAACCCTAAAGGACTTAATTCTTCCTGGCTTAGCTACATACTCCCTCCTCTGACTTCAGGAGGAGTTTTGCTCAACTCAAATCCTATAGAATACCAGATAAGGCTTGTATTTTAGCCAAATAGTTGCTGTTCCCTACCCTTGGCTGTTGTTATGTATAATTTCTGTTATGGTAGAGACCCCCACACAGACCAGGCTGTATTGTGTAACATACTATATAACTGTACCATCTCTGCCCCAAGATCCTCTACTCTAAATAGACAAGAGAAATGGCAAGAGAAGAAACATTGATGTGGAGAAGAGCAGTGACTCACCCAAGATCACACCATGGTGCATGACCAGTGATGAGCTGGGGACATATCCAAGCTCTCCTTACACCTAGTCTACTGTGCTATCCCCAGCTCCACCTGGCTTTTCCTTTAGATATTCGTATAAATTCTTATTTGGGGAGCTGGCAATGACCGTAGACCAAGTTGCCTAACATTTCCTGCAATAATGGATCCTTATAATGTTTCCTTTGAGGAGCTCTCCTTCTGCCAGTATTTGCAGCTGGTCCTTGCTGGTCAGCCAGAGGATTCCTCTTGGGTTGTAGACGTGCCCTTTTTTTCCCCACAATGTTTCATTCAGATCTGCTCAAGATACAAATGATGACAAAAATGGCCTTCTCTCTCTGTAGCTTGTGTTGTAACGAACGTGTTGGCAGCCTGTCAAAATCACTAGACAGTTTGAGCCTGGGCTCAAGTCACTCACAAAGCCAGAGGACAGATATGCTGGGGGAAAAGAGCTAACCTGGTGACCACCCTCCTCTATAGCCCCCCCTCATCTACCACATTGCTCTGGGGCAGGTGGTGGGAAAGTGAGAGAGCACCAGGCCAGGCATTCCCCAGATCCAACACCAGGACTGGCCTCCCATTCCCATCAGAGATAACAGCTTTTTTCTGTTGCCAGTTTGCATAACCAATCCTGTAGCTTGAAAAGTAGCAGGTTGGACTCGAGGTCAGGGTTCAGATGCTGACAAATGATGGGGGAGTACTTACAGTTGCATATAATGACACTATTAGTTTCTATTAATTTCTTTAAAAGAAAAACAGGAAATTCTACTCTTCTCCCTTCCATGTTAAAAGAACATGATATAAGTTTTTAGGATATACATACAAGGTCTCAAAAGAAAGGAAATAGAATATTTACACGTACCCAGGAAATCTTTATTTGTGCATTAAGACAGTTTTCAACTACATGATTGCATCCTAGCTTTCCGCTGGTTCCCTGCCTCTTTCTGTGCACAGGATTAGTGTCCAAGGCACAGAATTAAGGTGCAGCAAACTATTCATCAGCTTTCCCTAAGTGTTATGCACTTGATTTTCCAACCCAAGTAACATTATCTAGTGTAGTGTTTGTATAGTAGTAGTAGTAGTAATAATGAACAATATTTCAATAACCAAGAGATCCCCAAGTGCTTCACTAGTTCTAGCCATTGCAGCATAGGAGAAATGTTTCTTTGGCAGCCATGTGACAGTTCTGATTAGCACAGAGGCAGTATGAGATGGGCCAACAGGGAATTTGGGCAGTACCTTGGCTTTATCTCCCCTACCCATTTGGATCACTAGAGTGGTTGGGGTTGGAGGTTATTTCCGTCTTGACTGAGATGCCTCCTTTCTGAAACTGAAGATTCACCCCACCCCACCACCCTTGGGGAGGTAGAATTGAGCATCTGGAGGGAGAGAATGGGAGGGAAGGAGAGGTGCTGCTAAGCAGGGAAGAGAAAGGAAAGGGTGCTAAGAGTGGTGGGGATTCTTACCTGATTCAGGGACTTCATTATTATTTGATTGTTGTCTTGCCTCTCCCAAAAATAAAGAAATTAGAAGGCATTTTCTAGCAAAAGATGAAACCAGGTTATTTATCCCCTGAACTCCCCTGCACATCTGCAGCTGGTAGAGGGCAGACATAGTGCTGCCGGCTCGGGATAACGTGAATTATGGTTAAAGCAAATTTGACCCTTGCTGCAAGAACTTTCTGCTGCTGCAGGATTTGCACTGGGTCCCCAGGAGAGGGTCTCCGGAGAATGCTCAGAAGCAGACAGTCTCTGTCAGTGGCAGCTGGGCCCCAGAAAGAATGGGGCAGCTTCCTGGCCAGACTCATTTGTTGCTCAGGTTCTGATCCAGCCTGGCACTCCCCTCACCAGCAGTGCAGGGATATGACCAAGTCAGGATTGCCAGCCCTCCCAGGCTGGCTGGGAGTCTGCTGAAATTGGCATCTGTCTCCCAGTGACTATTGAAAGCAATCCAGGAGATTTTAATAAGATACTTTAAGAAAATGAAATTAATGACATGACATCATGTTGGGGGGAAGAAAATCTCTGGAAATAGCTTAATTCAGAGTTGGGAACCCTAGGCCAGGTGCCTAGGGAGAAGTAGAAGTAGCAACTTAGTTGTCGCCGTGATGGCAAATGCAAACACATGGCTGCCAGCAGAGCAGCTGCTTCCCCCACTTTCTTCCTCTCAAAGTTGGTGTCTGAGGCAGTTGTCTCTGCCCCCACTCTTGCTATGGCACTGCCCCTCATTGCTCTCACAGGCAAATCTGCTCTGAGTGGTGCTTGCTCTGAGACACACCCAGCGTGCCAGGCCCTGCTGAGAAGGACAGTGCCCATTAACCAGACACAGCCAAGAAAAACACAGCGAAGATTGGCCTGGTTTCCAATTCTCTTCTAAATGCAATGGTGTGCAGTAGAAAGTCATTCCATCCAATACTCAAGGGCATGGACACTGTCTTTCATATTCCTACATGATTTATCAAGATGAGTTGAACCCACAACACACCTTAGTTTCACTTCTGCGACAGTAGCAGCAGACAGTGATAATCTTATAACTGTGCAGTTAATAGCAGGTAGATATTCTTATAACTGTGCAAATAGTTAAAATTCTTGTTGGGTTTTTTTTTGCTTCACTGGATATTACCAAAAAAGAAAAAAAAAAAAAGAATGGGAATTTAATTTCAGGTTGATCCAAAATGGAAAGTTCTCACATTGCTCAGCATATGAAAGAGTCTATGACATAGTTTTGAGTTGACTTGAAGAAAAATGCATTATCTTGCACTCAAGCAAGTTTTAAGGCTTTTAATTAAAAACGAAATATACCTATAGATCAGAAAACTGCCAAATGCAAAGCTGTTTTAAATAGAAAAATATATATGTTTTGACTACTTGGAATTTTTCATAGTTCCACCCCTGCAGACACCCTGACCTGGGACCTTGTTAACCATAATATTAACGTGCCCCACCCCGTCCATACATTGTAGGTATGGATACAACATAACGGGTGTCCTACCATACATGCAGGTGAGACTGCCACATCAGCCCACAACTAACTACTCCTAGGGCTGGAGATAACCCTCCAGATAGTGGGGAAAGACCTCACTCCCAGCCTGCCACATATTAGCATTGCTAGTCACAGCAGAGGGATCATGGCTCAACCACCATCTGCTCTGAAAACAGGAGCCCCCCACACATCCCAGTAGGGCAAGAGAGGGTTCATTTGGACTCTACTGTGCTCTCCAAAGTGTAACTTAGGCCAAAATGGAGCAGGAACATTTGAACCAGGCAACAAGACAGGAAAAATCTGGGAGGTACGTTTTTTAACTCACTGCAAAATATACTGGAGAAATGCCTTCCAATACCAAATGTACTGCCTAGGGACATCCTTTGGACTACATTGCCACCAGGTGGCCATGGAAAGGCGATGCCATTTTTTAATAGCAAATGTGTTTTCATGTGGAATACTCTTAGGTCAAGATGCCCTTTTCTTAAGCCAGGAAGGAGGAAGTGTTCTTATATTTTCCCAGTGATTTATGCACTATATTTTGAGACTTGGGATTCTAAAATAAGGCATCTAAATTCATATTTAGGCATCTAAATACTTGATCTCGTTTTCAGAAGAGATGAGTACCAACAGCTGTGTCCTTATGGGTGCTTGTTACCTTGAAGGTTCAGGTCCATGATAAAAAATTGTATTACCTAGTGCCATAAAATGCCATCCAGACCAATGGTGCTGCTTGTCCTGTAGCACTGCCACCTGAGAAACTCAGAATGTGAGCAGGAAGAATTAGAGAGTGACACATAGGTAGGTAACAGAGACCTGCATTTAGTAGTGAATGGAGAATGTGTGTAGGCAGTTGAGGCATCAGATTAGGAAACCAAAAGTGTAAAGCCAGGAAATTAATTGTGTATCCAAACTTTTGGACCACTAAAAGAATGGTAACACTTACTGCAAAGGAACACTCAGCTGCCCAAACATGCAGAAGGGTATGAAGTTGGATATAGTTCCAGCTGCTTTATCTTTAATTCTTCATATAATTAGATTTCAAAAAGCAATTTTTAACCCTTCCCCAGTTACTCATGATAAGACCTACATCAGTTCCTACCACCTTCAGTTCAGACCCAAATATGCTTGTCTTTTGTCCAGGTTCTTATTAACCAGATGTTTGTCCTCTCTCATTTACAAACTATGGAATTCCTCCATTTAGCTGTATTTGCATCAGAAATGGTATATTTTAAAGCTAAAATTGAAGTTACCGGTAGTATAAGTTGTTTGGGACATTCTCTAGCTCTATGTCACTGACTTACCCCACATTATGGAACACCAGTGTACTTTTTCCAGTGTCAAATCTCTCCTGAAATCATACTTCTCCCAAGGCATATTTCACAATATACCTACTGGACACAGAAGGGTGGACCTAATGATTGGTGATCCATTTGTTTCCAGTCATCTTATGCACTGCAGGCTAGAGTCTTCTCTCACTTGCTCTGGTGTAGATTTATAGACAGAAATGAAGGGGAGCTAGTTGTAAAGGTAGAACTTGGGTAGGGCATTAGAGAAATGGAAAAAATGAGGATATATGGATATAGAAATAGAGAGACAAATGAAGAGGGATGGGTAGATGCTGAATGCTAGATAAAAGATGAGCATACCCAGAAAACAGACAACCCTAATGCTTCTTTGGTTGGATGCATTCACCCCAGTAAGAGGGCACAGTATGCCCGATGTGTTGTTCTTTGCCTGCAGCTTTCAAAACTACCTTTAAGATTGGCAGCATAAGAGCAAAGAGCATGGTCATCTTCATCCTGTGTGATCTGAGGCTCCTGTTGTCCACACTAGGTGTCATCCCAAGCTGCCAAGAGAGCCACAAAGCATGGAAAGACTAGAATATTCAGACATGTCCCAGGCAACAGACTTGATACTGAGACTGTATTTGTGTACAAGATGGTAGAGAGAGGAGAGGCAGATCTATATATATGGAAGATGTGTGGGTGACCAAGAGAAACAATATGCAAACACTATGTCAGACTGCATGTGGGAGTGCATATTAGAACATTTAACCATGCATGAGACCCGGAGAACTCAGACTCAAGGAACCATATGTGTGCACTCAGCAGAACCACTCCCACCCCATGGGTTCACCTTTCTACCTCCCTTGCCCTCTTCCATGTTCAGCCTGAGCAACTAACTATGGGTGAAAGCTTTACAAATGTGTTTTACATGAAATCAATTAGAACAGCTCTGACCTGAAAAGTTAGATGGGTTTTTAGTACTCTGTCTGCAGGCTGGCAGACAATTCTTAAGTGGCCTGCTCTTTCCTTTGTGGGTGATGGGGAGGGTGGTGAGCTCCATAGACTTCTTAGCTCATCTGGCACAATGGCAACCCTTCTCATACCACATAGCGGAGGTGAGGGGCTGGGGCAGAGAAACCTTTTCATTTAAAACAGTTTCAGTATAAATCAGGAAGTGAAATACAGATTCAAAACCAGACAATTGGTAAGCTGCTACCTCTGCAGCATCTGCATCCCCCTGGTGGCCTACAGCATGAAAAAAAAAAAGTCAGTGGAGATCAGGTATCAGTATCTGAATTCCAGGTGTAGACCTGAAAACATTAAAACCTGAAAAACATGCAAAGCATTGCAAGTTCCAGAGCCAGTTAATTTGCATGTTCTGCCCTCTGGATTAATCAGTTTTACTGGGCTCAGTGTGGAATTCATAAGGCTAAGAATGTAACCCAGTACTTAGCAGCAAAACTAAATACAGGAAGAAAAGACTTTAAGTCAGGAAATGCACCTAAGGTACGTTGAAAACAAAAAACGGGGCCATTTGCATAAATGTGGACAAATGTGCTATGCACAAATATGCCAGTAACTGTAGTTTCTTGGAGAATCCTCTACTGGAGATCACCTGCCCGGGCCAGTTGCATGGGCCTGGTGAGTCCAGGGTGGAGGGTTGGATTCATAGTAGGGGCTGTCTTTTCTATGTGGACGGGGAGATCAGTGAGCACCGGAAAGTGCTGCAACTTTACTAAGAGAGTCCAGGGATATGGATGCCTAAGACTCGGCTGGAGGGGCTGAAGGAATCTGAAGGGATTAATTCACCAGGGCGTTATATGAAAGTACACAGGTGCATCTATATGAGACATTTACTGTGCATTAAACTAATTAGCTGTACACTAAACATCTGAGTGTCTACACATGCACCCCTATTAGGCTGGAGTAAATTAATTTACTGCAGGATAGTACTTGGATTTGTACAAGTACTGGAGTGGCTGAGATGACCCAGCATGACATGTGTAGACATTGCCCTGGCTGGCAGAAGGGTACTTCAGTATGGGGGCTGCCTTCTGGCTAGCCCTGTGCTGAAGCACTTTTGTGCCCCAGCACTTTTGTGCTGCAGCATGTTGAACAAGGAGCAGTCTTGCTGGCAGCCTTGTTGGCAGGCTGACCCCATGGACCCACTGCCAGCCAGGGCTGCTCTGACTCAGCTTAACATGCAGACATGTGCCCAGGAGCAATAAACTCCTGATCAATAAGCTCCAGAGTCTATTGATGTTCATTAATAGGGGTGTGTAGATGTACCCCATATTGCCTAAGTTGATGCTATCCTTGAAGCTGAATTACTTCTTTGGCCACAAAATGCTCCAGGCAAAGCAGTGCATAGTCTTGTAGTGTCTGAGTGACTCAGCATGGCAGAGTTTAAGTATCTCATACCAGGGTTGCCTTGCTAGGGTGTAAGTGCATTCCTTGATGGTAGAGACCACCTTGCTTAGCTTAACTTCTGAGCCAGGCCAGGCATCTTGGTTTAAGAGACCAGAGGCGATTTTGATCAGAAGAGATGTCATAGGGTAGCAGGGACCAGGGAAGCTCCTGTAGGTCTCTTTTTCCCTTGTATTGTTGAGGCAAGTGGTAGCCTGAGGATTGCACAGGGCATTTTTAAAGTCTTGGCTCTCTCACATGTCACTGGCAGAGCCCGTCAGTCAGAGCGGTGACTTGTCAGGGCACGGGGGGTGGCTATTTACAGCCCCAAGTGAGAAATGATACAATCCAGCAACTCCACTGTAATTTGGTCCCAGCTGCATTTTTCCAGCTGGTTGTTCTGGCAAAGGTGTCCTAGAACAAGGCAAATCCCCCCCCCCCCCACACACACACACTTTTGCTTCAGGATTTGAAAAAGAAAAATGCGGACATGCATGCCTGTGTGTCATGGCCAAACACAAATCAGTGACATGGAATTGGGGTGTTAGAGAGACCAAAAGACACAATGAGATACTGGAAATGGGTTCGTAAGTTATGGAACAAAGTCTTCTATTCATCAGTCATACAGAGGTGGATCTAGGGTGGCCATCATAGAGGACAGTCCGCTTGTCCTCTGTGTTGTACTGATGTGAAACTGGGCACCTTTATGTCCCCTATTTTTCTTTTGAAGGTCAATAGGGGGCTCTGTACCAATTCAGGGGTGAAAAACAGTATGGAAGATCTAGGACTTCCTTAAAAAGGCCCTTGCCCCAGGCCCACTCTTCATCCTAGGCAGTCCAAGCATTGCCTATCCAAGCATTGAAAGGGGGGAGTTTATGCCTTGAGCACAGAACCCCACCCCCAGGCTCCAGAGCAGAACTGCAAATCTGTGGATGATTGCCCTAAAAACCCAGACCCTTGTGTAGCAATCTTGTCAGTTCAGGCCCCAGTTCCCTGCACTGAGTAAAGGGTTGGGGCTTAGCAAGACACCAACCTGACACAAGGTGTTTGTAATCAGCTGTACTGAGTCCCTTCCCATCCCCATTTCTTCCCATTAGCACGAAGAATTGCCAGTATCTGAATGCAGTGTCATGCTGGCCTGCGCACACCACCCCAGCTAGTGCTGCTCCTGCAGCCACGACCCATTTACACACTGCACCGAGTCCAAAGGGCCACAGGGAGGAGCTTGTTTCCACTCTGGCACCAAGTCTGGATCTGGAGTTAAAACTTCTCCGTTTTGAGCTGTTTGATGAAGGCAGTGGCTGGCTCGGCCCTTTTACAAAACTGATTCAGAGCGACTGGGGCTTTGCAAAGCTCTTGGATGGGAGCATCACTCAGGAAGAGTAAGACTCTCGTAGGAAGCACTGGATGCAGCCCGGCAGATCACAGGGTGGGGTAAGGGCGACACCATGTGGTGATACAGGGAGTATCATCAATGTTTTAATCGCTCAAATTGGTTTAAGAGCTGAGCCAGTGCTTAGGAGTCTCCAAGCAAAGATGTATCCCCTTTGTGGACAGCAGAACACGACTGGCATTCACACCTTACAAGTATTTCACAGAACTTAATGCAATGTTAGCTCAGGTTGCTGTCTTCTGATTTAACATTTTCCTCAGACACTGAAAAACTAAGAAATAAACCTGGATGATCAACAAGTACACTAGTGTTTCTCTGCCATCAGCATTATACTTATTAATTTTGATATGCTACTGGTCTCCCTCCACAGCATCTTGTTAATACCCAAGGCTTTGTAACATACTGTGCAAGCCTTAACTCCCAACACCTACACAAAGAAGACATGAGGAAAAAAATATTTACTTTTATGAACTCCAAAAAAGAGAGCCCACTCTCACAAAAGAGGATTAGGCTTTTAATATCTCTCTCCTTCTTGCATGTTTGCTGGATTTTAAGGCAGCATTTCAGTGTGAGATAAGATCTAAACAATTAAAAAAATATAAAAATCAGAGATAAAAATTAAAAAAAATAATAATAATACTGAGCCTTGCAAAGAATTACAACAATATAGCAAATGTGGCAGCTGCAGTGAGTGGTCAGCTATGGAGAAACACTATTGGATTAACTGTGACCATTGCTACTCGGAAAATGGTCTGTTGTGTGTAAAAGATACAGGGCATGACCTAGCAAAGAATGTCATTAGTCAGTGCAGTGCTTTCAAAGAGGTGACACTGAAGTCAATATCAACAGTAGAGTAAGTGGGGCTGCAGAAATGGGACAAATCTGCTGTGGATGCAAACAGAGACAGGTGTTTAGTGAACATCCTTGATGTTTTTGAACTGGCTTAGGTCAAATCATTGCCGAAGTATTTTTTCCCTTAGACATTCATAAGCAGGGAAATACTGAGGTGAAACTCTTGATGCCAAGCAGTTTGCAAGAAAAAAAGTCAGAATGAAATCTCCAGGTACAGTTTTCACAAAAAGGCTAGGAACAGCAGAGAGATAATTAAAGCAAACAACTACTGGTTTTCTTTCCGTGTTCTTTTTGGGACATTTCTGCTCTGCAAAGTCCACTGCACAGGAAATCCGAAGCTCCCTCCATTCTCTTCTCTGCGTTTCCATTTTTTCCTCTAGTCAAACGTGCATTATTACTAGCAGCTCTTCCTCCTCTTTTCCTCTCTGAAACAATTCAATGGATGCAACCTTGACCATGGCTTTGCTACTCCTCCCTCCAGCACTTCCTGGTGCCAGAGTAAAGGAGTGCGGGTATCAGAGGGACAGTATTGCAGCAGTAGCAGAGAAGGCATTTTCAGGGTCATTTGCTGCATGAGGCTTCCCCTTCCCATTGCAAAATCTCCCACCTTATCCCTCTCTCAGGGACATTAACTTCTTCCCTCCTATTGTCCAGGCTACCTTACTATGTATTTTTGAGGCACAGTGGGGTTCCCTGTCTCAGTCCTAACACTGACTGCTCGATATCTGGTGGAGAACATGTTCCCCTTCCCTAGCCCTCTCCCTCCCAGTCCGATTTGCTCAGGGTGGCAGGTATGGGGAGCAATGGCAGCAGTCACAGCAAAGCCTTATGTATTGTGTGCAGATGGCTTCTTCCAACTTGTGCAACCCCCAGTGCAGCTATTAACCATCCTAGGTCTTCTGCAAGTCATTCCAAAGCAGAGGTGGCATTCTTGCTCATATATACATGCCTACAGAGTACTCAGAAAGAAGTCCAGCACAGCAAGCTTTCATCAACAGGGAAATCGTTAGCAGTGTTGACATTCATTCTGCCACAATGAAGTCTTGGAGCCAAATATTCATCTTTTGAATGTCAGTTCTCTCCACTCAGAGCTGTTGTTTCATGCTGCCTGCAAACTGAGGCAGACATCACTGCTTAGGTTTCCATTCAGAATGTGTTTAAAAAGTTATCTTTGCAACCATAAAGACTAAACTTAGTGTATTTCTCCTTGTGAGAACTGGCCTCTAAGTCAGTCATTCCCAAACTGGTTCAGACCACTAGTGGTCAGTGAGCCCATGGTAAGTGGTAGCTAGCTTGCAGATCTCAATGAATTGTTATAACATTATCAGTTATAAGGCTGCTGCAGAGGAGGCATAGTGATCTCTGAGGGCCTGACAGAAATGATGATAGTTTGACAGTGGTCCAAAGTTACAAGATCTTTTCTGTCTCCGATTTCTCCAAGTCACTTGCTTCTATTCCTTTGCGCTCTTTACCCTTCAAAGTCTTTCTTCATGCGACTGCTCCATAGATGTTGTTTCCTCTCTGATGTGGACTCAACAAATGGTTTATATAGCCAGTTTTTTCAAAAGCTCTCTTGTCAGATTTTTGACCAATTAGCACCCAAAGTTCTTGAAAATTTGGCATCAAGTGGTGGGGAGCTCTTTCAAAAATTCTGGCTTTAAGATCACCTACAGAAAGGTGGATACTGCAAATAAAAAGATTCAGGAACATATATTTGAATGAAAACATTGTATTCACCTGTGTAGCATCCATTACCCTCTTTACACTCTTGGTCTGCAGGTTCAGAGGCGTGAAACTTGGCTTCAGAGGAAACAGCCATTCTTGCACATGCAGCTCCGTAGGTCACAACTCCACTTGGCAATGCTGATACTGCCTTGATTACCTTCTTCTCCCTTCAGTCACCCAGTGGTTCTGTCTGGCTTATGTGGCCTAATCACAAATAGCAACTATCGAACAATCAAAGATTGAGTCATATCAAAGAATGTGCAAGCAAGTCCGTGGGCTGGAATGCGTTTGTACAACATTCCCGGTCAATTTCAAACACATTTTTAACTATCAAAGTCTATTTATAAGCAGTTGACAAATGGAATAAAGACTAATGTTTATTCGTTTCATCCAGGTTTCTTATTGACTTATAGAAGTGTGTTGGATAGGTTGCTCTAAACACAGACGTTTTAGAGCATAGGGAACTTTTATCAGGGGCAACCACCAGTTTCTGGGGGAACTGCTGTCACTCAAGACAGGCAGCTTCCTAGACCTTCTTCTCTCTTGTGTGGCCAAAGGTCCCAGAGGGGCACCACACCCAAGCCCTGGCCCACCTCCAGCCCAGTCAGAACCCCAGGACCCCTAGCTCTGGGCATCCCTCACAGTGGGCACTCTGGCCCTTTTGACCATCCTGGTCCTGGCCCCAGCATTGACCAGTCAAGGGTTTTGTCTAAGCTCTCATGCTGCTTGCCCACTCTCTCTTATATGGGTCTACCTTCTCAGGCCCTACTATGGGGTTACCCACCTGTTGTGGGGGCTGGGCTTATTAAGGTGCCCCTACCCACCTTTCATCAGGGAAGTGAGTGGTCCTGGTATTTGAGTGGTGCTGCTGTGCCACTGGCAGGGTCCAGTTTTAGGTCATGCCCAGGACTAGGAGCCTCCAAACTATCCCCCATAGCTCCTGCCCTTACCTCCAAGATGTTCCTGAGCCATAGGTCAGTCAACTGATATTTTTCTCTCTGCCACTAGCAGCAAACTGCCGCTTCAACCTATAAGTAAAGTACTGGGTCCCAAAATGGCCACCCTAATCAGGCACCTGCCGGCTGCCTGCCTCCAGCCCTTAAAGTGGCAAGCACCCAAAGGTGCACTCCCAGAGTGGTTTAACAAGAAGCCTATCTGAAACTAACAAGGATCATCCAGGTTGGCATTTGACAGCCAGCCTGTGAGATGGGTTGTTCAGCCTTCAGGAGAATAGCCATAATCACTGTTAAGGCAGCTTTATATCCTCAGTGGTCTGCTGGTTTGAGAATGCAATCACTACCCAGACTGACAACTTAAGCTGTGAATCCATCCAGACAGGACCCAGTACAATAGGTCTTCTTTCTGACTGGAGCCTTTGGACACAACCTAAGAATAAATATTGAATATGGTCGCTATGTCAACTAAACTACTGCCATCAGGGTGATTTCAGGCAAGGAGAAGAGGTCCTTGTGACCTCTAAAGGCAGGTTCTACCCCCGTCTCAATCTTGGTCAAGGGGCATGGGCAGAGATGTCCTTTTCTAGTGAACAATGTTGCTATGAGGACTAGGGAACACCAGGAAGAAACCCAAGTCCCAATTCAGAGACTGAAGATGGAGGTATGGTTGTGTAGGTAAACACAGTCTAAGTACAGTATTTGATCCTCCCCTCCCATCAAGACGTTTGAAGGCGCCACTGCAGGGTTTGTAAAGATTATAGATTTGGCTAGGAACTGTTACTTTTGTGCCTTCCTTAAATATTGTGATGGAGTCCTGCAGTTTAATAACTTGTACAACTATTTGCTCTCTGTGTTTGCAAAGTGATCCATATCACATGCACAGGCAGATAGAGACATGTGTATAAAACAGAACAGTACACGCTTCACTTTGACAGAACAGCCACTTCTTGTATATTGACTGGGTACATGGTTTTTATACATGTGCATTTGTGTGTGCATATCTATGCATATGGCCATGCACGAACATGCCCCTCTGTGTAATAACTGCAATGTTATGGCCTCTTTACAAAAGAACACTGTACATTAGGTGCACATTGTATATTAAAAATCTGCCCCAGTGAGAGCTGCTGGGTGCTGAGCACTCCTACAAATTTGGCCCTCCTTTTTCGTATGTGCACATTTAGGCTTGTGTGCATGAGAAGCAAGTCTGGATATTTATGACTGTGTTTAAGTGCATGTGTGAGTCTATATGGGTGAGTCAATATCAGGGATTCTCAGCCAGGCTGTTGCAGCACCCTGGGGTGCCTTGAGATCTTCCAAGGGTGCTGTGGGGTGTCACACAATGTTAACACTGTTAGGTATCCATGCATGATTTACAGCCTAAACCCAGAGATTTCAAACAGTTAAGTGTTCTGATCTATTGTGGTCTTTCTGAGCTCTGCAACAAAAGAATTGGTCTATTATTTTTTGTAGTAAAAAATCAAGTAAAAATTAAGAGCAGAAATGTTCAAAGGGTGCCTTGAGTCTAGTGAGGGATGTCTTGGGCCTCAAAAGTGGTTGAGAGCCACTGGTCCATATGAAAGTATCCATACTTTGTGTGTTTAAATGTGCTTATGTGGTCACATCTACACAAGATATTTATTGCACAGTTGACTAATTAGATGCACAATAAAACATCACTGTCTACACGTGCGGTGCTATTAGGATGGAGTAAATTAATTAATTCTGCTGTAGGATAGTACTGCCAGACACAAGTACTGTGCTACAGTGAAGCTATTTATTCTGCTGCAACACACATGTAAACACTGCTTGCTGGCCCCTCACTGAAGCACCCTTGAAGCCCCTCTGCAGCATGTTGAGTTAGGTCAGAGCAGCCCTAGGTTGGCAAGCTGACCTTCAGGGCCTCCTGCTAGCTGGAGCTGCTCCGCCCCAGCTCAAGGTGCTGCAGTCCCAGGTGCACATGCAAACACAGTGCCTAGGAGCAATGAATTCCAGAGCAAACTGCACTGGAGTTTATTCAGCCACAGATTGCACGTGTAGACATGCCCTCTCTATGTGAATGTGTTCAGAAGTGCATGTTTGTCTTTATTAAGATGTGCCAGCATGCTTGTCTGTGAATGTGTGGGTGTGTCCATGACAGTTTTAGGACACTCATTTGTATTTGTGTGTTGACTACCCCCAGACGGTATGTTTATAGATTGATATATACCAATCTTTTCTTCACAGATTTTTACTTTGATCTAAGCTCTTCTTCTGCAGACTTTCTGTTTTATAAAACCCGTACCCCATGATGATGCTGGACAGAGAATATCACTGCTAAGGTAATCATTTTAAGTGGGATTCTTCTTAGCTGCATGTGCACTCATTAATGAAAGGTGCTTTTGCAAGAGTCCCTCAGTCTCCTAATAGGACTTTTAAGCCCTGAACATTTTGTGCTGTTCTACATAAATACTGAAATGTCCTGAGGACTTTGCATGTAACATGCTACAAAGTTATGAAGTATCTAGCTGCCTCCTGGTCTGCTTCTTCAGTTCTTGTGCTTTTATATTTCCAGTTTTAAGTTTTCAGGCTTCCCGCCTTCTGCTCTCCATAGGCTTCTTCTTTGGGGGAGTTGCAGTGGCAGAGAAATTAAGGGCCTTGGCACATGTTCAAATTAAAGCTGGATAGAAAACAGCTATCAAGTTCTTACACATTTTCAAGCACTAACTTTGTATCTGGTTGGCTCTTTTTGTAGCTGGGTGGACAATTTTATGGGATAATAATTATTTTGCATGTATGGATCTAAATTTATTGCAGGGTTAACCAGCTAATTGTGTAATATATGTAACCTGTGGCAGGGGCCTTAGGTCTTCCTTGATATAGCTCTAGAGATGTGAGTTCAAGCCTTGCTCTAGACTTATACCAAAATCTACTCCCAGTTGACCATTAGTAAGTGGGTACTGATTATCCAGGATGGGCAGTCAAAGGCAGTCAGATGTAATGCAAGCCCACATTACAAGAGAATCTAGCATGCTCTAGCCCTAGGTTTGAACTGCAGCAGTGCAGAGTTAGATTAAATCAGGAAGAACGAAAAAACAAAACAAACTTTCTTACTGTTGGAACAGTAGGAGGATGAAACAGGATGCCTGGGGAAGCTGTGGAATCTGCAGTACTTCACTGGAAGTTTTAAAGAAGAAGCTGAATGAGCATTGGTTGAGCAGGTGTTTAGGAATAGCGCACCTGATGTATGTGCAGGGGGTTGGCCCTGGAGGCCTTTCCTACCCAATCATACTATGCTCACCTATAATGAGGGGCTGCCAGGCTGGGGCAGACCTTTGTCTATGGTTGCATCTGAGTGCACCACACCCCCTAGTTCTACAGGAGGTCCTGTCAGATAAGCCTGGCTGTGTTTCTTAGCTGAGGACACCGAAGGGAGGAAGCACAGAAGGATAAAGTGACTTGGCCAAGCATAACCCCAGGAGCTGGCAGCAAAGAAGGAACCAGAAGCTCTGATGGACTTTCTTTGCAGCCTTCAGGAAGATGTGTACAGGGCTACTGGATAAGCAGAGCAGCCCTGTCCAGCTGCAGTAGGGCAGAGGTAGGGGTCAGGCAAAGGACAGCAGGGACGGAGGTGGGGACATGAGCTCAGGGGACTTGGGTGTTCTCTGGGAAATTGGATGTATGGCCTGGGTGTGACAAGAGATTGGTCAGTTCTGGAGCTGACATCTGTACACACCTCTGATTTGAGCACAGTTATTCTCTATGATATAGCCCAAGCTGAAGTATCAAGTCCTATCTGCACTTGTTGTGTCCTCCTGGTAGGTGGGTTTAAGCCTCACCAGATTGCCTATTTCAACAAGGATCGACCCTCTTGACTTCAGCAGCATCCAAATTTCACTCACAGTCTCTGAACTCCGTTTCAGTCACCTGCCTGTCCCAGAAATCACACTCTGCATCTCAGCGGAGGAACAACTCCAGCTTCACACCGCAAGGCTTGAAACCACGATGCTTCATTTAAAAGCCGCACTCTGAACACATTGGTCTGGCAAAAAAAACCAAAGCAATCACTGCCCCCTGAAACAGCATGTTGCCCCTCTGCTCTTTCCCTGCTCCTGAGCGGAGGAGGGGGAAAGAGCACCTGCCCCCCATAGCGCCGGAAGATCCTTTTTTGGACTTTTGCTTGGGGGATTTACAATGTCTGGGGGCTTTGCAGTCTTTGACCCCTTCACGCTGCTCCTCACCCCAACCTGCGGTTGCTGGAAGGGAAGAAACGACCGTGCCGGGCAGCACTGCGGGGCGGGGAAGACCCCAGCGTGCTCGGAGCTGTACGTACACCCCTCCTAGAACCGCGTACACCGCCCCGAACGTTCATACACCGCCCCGAACGTTCATACACCGCCCCGAACGTTCATGCAGCCCGCTAGAACGGCCTCTGCTGCAGCCAAGTTAAGTCCCCAGCTGAGGAAGCCCGAGTCCTGCGGCCGGACGCCCCTTCTCTAGCGCCAGGGACCAGCAGCCCCGTGCCTGCCCCTGCCTCGCGGCGGGCTGTCAGACGGGGCTGCAGCCGGCTGCGGGGCTGCCTGGGGCTGGTGGGAGAGGTCCGGGGCGGCTGCGGGGCTCCCCGGCGCCGAAGGGCGCGGCAGCAGGTGGGCAGCCCCTCCCGCCCGCACCCCGGCGGCGAGGCGGGGAGGGGGCCGGGGAGCGCGGTCTCCCAGGGGCCCCGCCCCAGCCCGGCCCGGCTTAAAGCGGCGCGAAGCCCCTGGCGCCGGGCAGCGAGCTGAGGAGCGGAGCCGGCCGCAGGATGAGCTCGCGGACATCGCTGCGCCTGGCCGCCCTGTGCCTGCTGCTGCTGCCGCCCGCGTCTGCCTACTTCGGGTCAGCGCGTCCGGCCCCCCCTCCCGGTGTCTGCGGCTCTGCCCGGCCCGGCTCGGCTCCGTGCCTCCCTCCCGCCGGCTCCCCGCTTCCTCTTTCTCCGGCGCTTCTCTGCTTCCAGCCCCCGGAGATCCGCGACCCCGGGCGGAGCGTGCGCGACAGCCCGCCGCGAGGCAGGGGGCAGGCACGGGGCTGCTGGTCTCCGGGCGCTAGAGAAGGGGCGTCCGGGCGCAGGACTCGGGCTTCCTTAGCTCAGTTTGGGTATAGGACCCAAATTGTATAGCACAGAACGTTCTAAGGCGGTGTATGAACGTTCTAGCGGGGCATAAGTACAACGCCGAGCACGCTGTGGTCCTCCCAGTCCCGCAGGGCTGCCCGGCACGGTCATTTCTTCCCTTCCAGCAAAGACAGGTTGTGCGGGGGAGCGGGAAAAAGTCAAAAACTGTAATTTCCTCAGGCAAAAATCCTGAAAGGGATCACTAGGGGATTGGGGGGTGGGCAGGGAAGGAGGTGCTGTTGCACCCCTTTCCCACGGGAGCAGGGCAAGAGCAGAGGGGCAACATGCTGTTTCAGGCAGAAGTGGTTGATTTCCTTTGCTTTTCCTTGCCAAATGAATGTGTTCAGAGTGTGGCTTTTAAATGAAGCACTAGTGGTTTGAAGTGCTGCGGTGTGAAGGCAAGAGCTGGAGTTGTTCCTCTGCTGAGATGCAGAGTGTGGCTTAGGGGGCAGGCAGGTGACTGAAATGGAGTTCAGAGAGAGCGAGTGAAATTTGGATGCCCTTGAAGTCAAGAGGGCTGGTCCTTGTTGGAATAAGCAGTCTGACGATGAGGCTTATACCCCCCTACAAGGAGGACATGGGACAAGGGCAAACAGGACTTGATACTTCAGCCTGGGCCACACTATAGGGATAACTGTACTCATATCAGAGGTGTGTACAGATGTCAGCTCCAGAACTGACCAATATCTTGCCATTCCTTCAGATGTAGACATTACTTTTTTTTTCTTAAAAAGATGTCAAAGTTGGATTTAGTATCTTGGAAGAAAACAGAATTTCTTGACTAAGAAAATGGATTTTTTTCTCTAACTTGCTCTGACCTGTCCTGGGAAAACCCCTTCCAGACAACTTTACAAATTACTTGGGCAATGAAACATCCCTTTCTATGCTTTGGCCCTTCAGAAAGGTATCCCTGTTACCTCTGTGAGGGGCCCTGTTAATTTCACCAAAATATTTATAGTGCATAGAAGTTAACTATGTTTTTGTTACCCCTTGCCCCAAGTGGAAGAAGATGCCACTGTATACAACATTTAAGGCTCTTTTATAATAATGATAACTTTTATTGCAGGTGGTTGCATTAAATATTCTTGAGATGCAAGAAGATGAATAAATGAGAAGGCTGCTAGAACTGCCTGTAAGATCTTGAGTTAGATCTTGGCTGGTGTGAATCAGGATAGCTCCATTCACTCTAGTAGAGCTATTCTAACACATACCAGATGAGAATCTGGCCCGCTCTGACCCTACAAATACAAACCTGAGTGGTCCAATTGAAGAGACTACTTGCATGGATAAAACGATGAACCTGAGTGCTTACAGAATGTGCACTCTTTGTCCCAACTCATTTGACTACAACTTTTGTTAACAAAGCAAGGATGGAGTTTAGGTTTATACTTCTAATCTACATTTTTGGTGTGACTTTTCTTATTCTTAAAGTGTATATCAACAATGGGAGCATCCTTTATAGCCTGTCATTTTTGGAAATTAAGAACAGATGCAAACATATACCTTGTACACAACTGGGAAGTAGTGAGTACTGTTTGGCTTTTTAGTTACAGGATGTATAACTGTGGACCATACAAAGCAAAACTAAATATTCTTGTATTCCTTTCACAGCTATCATTTCCTTAACACAAAACAAATATTGAATATTACTCTAGCTGAATTCAGTTGTTTAAGTAACTCAAATGATTCCTGATCTCATAACAATGATCCTTTGGTTATTAGAATGCCTTTCTTAGCCGCCTTTTTATTCCCATGAAATGTAAAGTGAGGGTCTGATATAACCATTCTCTTTGTGGTTTGGGCGTCTCAGAATTTGAGCTTAGGATTTCCCTGCTTTGTTACATGTTGTCCTTAAGGCATTGAGGATTTTTGCACTGACGTGCTGTATAAGAACTCTCACCTTTTTAACTTCCAGTTTTTAATTGAAAACTGAAAAAGCTTAGAGAACTAAGAAAAATTAAAACATAAGCACTGGCTGAATTGCTTTGGAATATTTTATGAAAAAAGTAGTAAAGCATGGAAGCATATTGATATTTTTCAGGAACAGACTAGAGGGGTGATTGTCAGGGAACTCTATTAGAGACATAGGAAAGATATAACAAAAATGACTTTAATCTGGGACAGATACAAGATGGCTATTTAAGGGGAGTGAGGAGGCACCTTTGCGTCCTCATTCAGCAGTCCATCTGTACTCGGCAAAGCTTAGGTGTAAACACTTCCTTAAACTTTGTTTCCAAAACCCCAAGTCAGTAGTGCTGTTGATCACTTGGATGATGATTGTACGTAGAACATGATCTGGTACCAGGACAATGGAAACAGTTATTTAGAGAAGCCCAGTGAACGTTGTAGAGGGACCAGGGAAAGAGGCTTATTGGTCAACATGTATATGAAAAGAGAAGAATTACCCAGGGTGATCAAAGGCTGCTTGAGTAGGAATATTTGGAGGAAACTTAAGATGAAGGAATGTATTCTTAATAGATCTGTTATTGTGCAGTAGGGACAGATTTTGGAAGAACTTGGTCTTTTATTAGGCTCTTTGAAATCTGATGTTGGGATTCTGTACAGGCATTGGATCTCCTTGTATTGAGCAGTTGGCAGGATCAGTGCCAGAAAATAAAGATTTAAGTTTTCCATTTAACAACTAAAGGAGGAATAGAAAATAATGTCCATATGCAAGCTACCTCTTGCAAAGCATGCTGGAATTTCCCTGCTCATTAAATTCCTGATCTTGCAATCTTAATGTTATATTAACACTAGGTTTTTATCTTTAATTTCCTAGAGGCTTTTCTTTCCTTTTTCCCTTTAGGGAAAGAGAATCAAGCTGTGTGGGGCACAAACAAATTGTATAGGACCCAAATAATGTGGCAATTTGAGGCATGGACAGTGCATGTATATTCAGGTATGCCATTCCTGCGGCTGAGAGCACTGAGTTCAAACTCGTCAAATCCATGGGGAAACATTGAGAAGTTGTTTCTTTCCTATTGAGAGAAACTAGCAGTGGCTCAAACCTTAACTGCTATGAATCTCCTAGCAGCAATTTCTGAAGATCCCAGTTTCCTCTACATCTACTGGGCCTTGCACGCTACCTCTCCCCACACTCTGGTCTCTTGTTCCTCCCAATAGTGCCCCTGTCTCCTATTCAAACAGTATGCCCTTTACAGTCCCCTCCCTGTTAATCTCGCAGTTCCATATACTCCCAACTTTTTAAAAATTGCCTCCTACCAGCAGTGTCTTACTTTTCCCTCCTCCTCCCTTTCTATGCAGTTCCTCCAGAGAGACTGTTGACCTTTAATGGGCCTGGTACCCATGTCCGGTCCTGGCAGCCTGAGGGCTCTCAGCCACTCACTTCCTTCTTTGGCACAGTCTTTCTTTAGAGGGAGGGTGCAGGACTTTCAAAAAAGTAGAGAGCCTTCTGGAAGGGCTGGCAGGGCAGCCACCTTTAAGAAAGCAGAGTTCAAGACAGACTGAGAAGGGAAGCCTCCTGGATAAGGACTTGCTCAACAGGCAGAGGAGGGAGACTCTTCAGAGCCAAGGGGAAGGGCTCAAACACCGCTGAACTGGAGGGGCGGTATGAACCTTGCATGTCTCCCAAGGCTAGGGGAGCATGGTGACTGCTCACAGGTGATGGGGACATGGTGGTGGCAAGCAGGGAGCTTCTGCAGGTGGCTGCGGCAGTGTTGGTGGTGAGGGGGGGCGTGGCAAGCAGTGACTGCCCGCAGGCGCTGCCGGCAGAGTTGGCAGTGGCCAATCTCATGGGGTGCACTGCCAATCTCAGGGGGTGCATGTGCACAGTGGCAATGGGTAGGGGGTGCACATGCACCCCTTGAGAGCGCTGGTGCACCCCTGGTCGGCTGCGCTCGCCACTTAGGCGACAGGCAGGGGGCAGGCGGGAGCTCCGGTGCCCCTCCTGTAAGTGCTGGCTGGGGAGTGGAGTGCTGTGGCACTCCCAGAAGTAGCTGCAGCCGCAACCGCAGCCATTTCTGCAAGGGATTGGCTGCAGTGATCAGCTGTCTCATGATCAGTCATGAGGGGACCCCCATCGGCAGGATCAGCTGAAGGGGAACCCCCCAGATGCTGGGCAGGCACATGCCTCCCTTGACTAAGGTGGCACTAGTTGCCCATGCATGTGCTCCCCCTACATGTTGCCAATGGGGGTGGGGGGTTGAGAATCATTGGGACACATTATTGAGGCTCAAGGCAGAGGGGCAGAAATGATGCAGTGATCTGAAGTACAGACTAAACTGAACGCCTTCAAGAGACATTTGGATGTTTATCTTGCTGGGATCCTATGACCCCGGCTGACTTCCTGCCCCTCGGGCAGGGGGCTGGACTTAATGATCTTCCAAGGTCCCTTCCAGCCCTGATGTCTATGAAATCTATGGGTTGTTTGGAGCTGAGGGTGGGGATGTTGGAATTAAGTCTTCATATAGACCACAGGGGGCACAAATCTGAGAATGTCTGAAAAGAGTTTATAATGACAGGGTGAATCGCAACTGGCCAGGAGACTGTGAGGGACAAAAGGAGGTCTAGACATGGAGGACTGCCCAAGAGAGCTGGGGAAGGCGGTGGGAAGGAGCTAAGCAACTGGGAGCTGAGAGGATTTGAAGGGAAGGGCTGGAATCAGGAAGGAGAGAAAGGACTGGGGGGTGGGGAGCTAGAAGAGAATGGTAACAGGTGAGAAGGGCACAGGCGATGTAGAGAGAACGTTGCGGACCTGTCCCTCTCTGGAAATCCAAACACGTATTTAAAGTTTTTTCTTTTTGCAATGTATGCTGGTAACTCAATCTCATTTGCCAGTGGCAAGTTCCCCTGGCAGGGAATTCCAGAGAACCACCAACTAGAACTGCTGCTGTAAAATCTGTTATGAATGCATGATACCCTTCTGAGATGGGAGCATCACACCTCACATTTTAGGATGGTCTGTAACAGATGCCATGGGCCTCTCCTTGTCACCCACACATTGAATAGTTTTGGGTGTTTCACTGCACTTTGTTGACAGCTTCCCCACTTCTGCTGGGCTACTTTTAGCCTTGAAGCCTGATTAGCTTAACTGGCAAGAGAGAATTTTCAAAAAAAGTTAGAATATGTGGACATTTTTCTGTAACCTTTTTCCTTGCCAGGGATCACTGCTGTATGAGGACTGGTTGTTTTAATTGGATTTCATATTCATCTTGGTAATCAAAAGTTCCAAAGCCTTTCAGTATTGATAATTCTGTGGTTCTCCAGCAGGAGCTTGCTGCCCAGTATTGATAATTGATAACTGATGAATGCAATTCTGCAAATCCAGAACGCTAATCAGTTTATCTGCCCTGCCTCAAGTGTCCATCAGAAACTGCCGCACTTCTTCTTTGCAGCTTCTCTCAAGAATATCCCCTGGCACAGAGGAAGCACTGAGTAGTATCGCATTCTGTCCTGTCAGATATTCAGTCTCCCATTGGCTCATCAGCATCAAACTAATAGGAGTCTTAAATGGGTGGGGATTTTGGCCATAGGTTTCTAAATGTTCTTGGAAGGATTTCTGAGGAATGTAGCTGTCCTGGTGAGCCCTTTGCTACAGCTCTGATGTAAAAAGCCCATTGTTGATTACAGGCTAATAATGTAAGATGTCTCCAAACCATCATAATAGTATGTGGAAAGGGGCTGGGGAAAGATTTTTTCTTCAACTAAGATTAAGAGCTGGAGTCTGCAGTATCCCTCAGGTTGGGGAGAGATGTGGCTCTTGATATAACTGATATCTTTAGGCTTCTGGATACAGACAAATGCTGTGGTTCTTTTTGCCTCCCAGAGTGACACAGCTCATGGTGTCAGATTTTTCCAGAGAGCTAAACACTTGCCTAGAGTACACTCTCATGAAAGGTGCCGCACTGTGCCTGAAGAAGGAAGAGCAACATAGCAAGAAAACAGGTGAAAGGGGGGTCTAAATAAACTGTGTGGTTACATTGTAAGAGACTGAAGCAAGCTGGTGGCAGAGAAGTGGTAGGAAGAGAGACAGGAGAAAACTCTGAAGAAATTAGTGTCCCCAGGGAAGTGGTATGCAGGTACCATATTGTAGGTAAGGGCTTGCAGTCCCTTCACCTTAGTACTTAAATACCTACACCTAAAATTATATGGTCCTGTTCCAGAGTGGTCAGCTCCATGGGTGGATCCAGAGGGGTTGCAGTAGTGTGATCTCACACCCCTGCCTTTGGCTGTATCATGCATAAGCTCCCAACAAAGGATCTTCCCAGAGCCTTTGCTTTTGCTCAGCCTGAGCCCAAAGTGAGTGTTTTTGCCACTGCTTGTCCCCTCCTTTCTCTTGCTGCTGAATTCAGCAGGGAGCCTAAGAGTGAGCAGCAGCAGCTTTCACCCCCTGGGCTCCCAAGCTGCATGAAGCAAGACCTCTAGCAAGCAGACCCCACTCGGTGAGCTCAGAGCTCATGTGGTTCTCCAGCAGGAGCTTGCTGCATATGCATGGCACAGCCAAAGTGAGGGGCTTATACCCTCATCCTGTTCTTGGATCTACTGCTGGTCAGCTCTGACCTCTTTTCTTCTAGGTGTCCGTGTACGCTGTGTACATGGGGCAAACCTTCAGGGGCAAAACTTCTAGAGCACAGGTTGTGCGTAGATATTAGATCTGTGGCTGCTCTCAAAGAGTTTGCACCTATGCCCTTGTGGAGCCGTATTGAGCCATGAGCACTCTGAGCTACTTGTCTTGGGCTGCAGCTTACAGAATCATGCTAGCTTATGAATCACAGTTTAGTTTCAGATTGAAAGGTGGCAGAGATAGAGATGATAAAAGAAATTATTTTTTTCATGACACAATTTCCCTGTGGAACCTGCTGCATTTAAGAACACAGCAGTATTCTAAAAAAAAGGTCACTTACCTGAATAACACAAACATCCAGAATAACATGAACTAACAAATCTGTAAGATCTATTAAGCCTCAATGTTCATGATTTAAACAAATCTATCTACTGGTATTAGGAGGAGACCTAATCTGGGAGAAGATTATCCCACATGTTTCTTGAGAAATTTTTTGCACCTTCCTTGGTGGGGCCATGTACACGTGACAAAAAGTGACTAGAAATTGTCATTTGTCTAACATAATGGCTTCACCATGTACATATGCACAATTTTGTTTGTATTAAAATTTATTTGAGCATGGCAACTTAGACCACCTTGGTTGTATTTTAGTTTGATCAAGGCAAATTGTCCCACTTTGGATAAAAAATTGTGCATGCATACATGTCTGGTGGCTGGAGAAAGTGGCAGGGATGGTGCACGGGGTGCTGAAAACCTGGGTGTACTTGGGGAAGTTCAGGCTTGGCAAGCTGCCTTCTCTGGCCTCCCTGCTGCCTTCTTGATTTTAGCAAGGTTTCCTAGCCAACTAGCTACACTCCTGCCACCTTCCTGCACTGCTGCAGGGGCAATCCAACCATTCCTGGGTGGTCCCAGGCAGCGGGAAGGTAGCAGGGACAGCCCACCAAGCCCGAGCTTTTCCAAGCACACCCCGGTTTCCCGCACCCTGTGCACTGTTGGATCGGGCCGGGTGCTGCCTGTGAGCTGGGGCAGCACCTACACAGCTAGCACCCTGCCCGGGTGTCCCCAGGGGATGCTGCAACTGTGGAGGGAAGCACCGGGTCCCCCTGCAGCCCAGGGGCTGCATGGTCTGGAAGTAGCTGGCATAGGCAGGCTGGGGCATGGAAGCAATGATCCCGATCCTTTTTTTCCTTGCGGAGCCTTCCTGCCTCTCCTGCAACTGGGGAACAAGCTGCCAGCAGCCCCTAAGCTATGGGGGACCCTGGACCTTCCTTCCACAGGGGCTGCCCCCGGGCAGGGCAGGCTGCTAGTGGGCAGGTGCTGCCTGGGGGGTGCCATGGTGGTGAAGGAAAGGACCAGGGCTCCCTGCAGGGGCCACTGGCAGCTCACTCCCCAGCTGTGGGACAGGTAGACAGGCTCCCTAAGGAAAAAGAAAAAAGGTTCGAGCTCCTCCTTGCTTTTTTTTTCCTCACAGTGACAGAAGCCCCTAAGTTGAAATGGTGGGTTACACTTAAAATGCCCAGAAATTGCAAACCCACCATTTCAATTTCAGGGAACTAAACCCCCCTCACATGTAGGGGGGCTGAGGGAGCACCTGGTGACTGTCTATAAACTCACTAGGGGGGACCAGGAGGGTTTGGGAGAGACCTTGTTTCCCCTAGAACCCTCTGACATAACAAGGAATAATGGCCACAAGTTGCTGGAGAGTAGGTTTAGATTAGACATCCGTAAGAACTACTTCACGGTCAGGGCGGCTAGGATCTGGAACCAACTTCCTAGGGAAGTGGTGCTGGCTCCTACCCTGGGGGTCTTTAAGAGGAGGCTTGATGACTACCTGGCTGGACTCATTTGAGCCCAGTTTTTCTCCTGCCCAGGCAGGTGGTCGGACTTGAAGATCTACAAGGTCCCTTCCTACCCGACTTCTATGATTCTATGATTTTATGTGCGAACTCCCTGAGGCTTCTTGTGCTGGTGACTGTAAGAGCCCAGAAAGAGGACTAGATGGATTGTAGATCTGATCCATTCTGGAAACGTCTGTTTCCATTGGCTTCCACTCAGACTGGCATCATAATTACTGACTCTGCCTGACATTCATACCAGATGCTCATGTGCAAATTGATGCTACTTTCATGGAGTTTCCCCTTGAAACACTGACTCAGATTAGTGCCTTAGCTGACATCATTGATATACTCTGTTAAGCCCATGTTTTAAAAATAGGACCTGTCTCTTCTCAAACCCATGTCAGGGAACTGGAATCAGTGCTCATCTTTCCTTCTCTTGACTGCATATAGCTGGGCAGAAGTAGCTTTGAGGCAAGCCGTTTCCTATGTGTAAGAAATCTCATTGGGACCAAACATCCTTGTGAGATCATTTTGCAGAAAACTGAAGTTTGATGACCCTTTCTGAGCTACCTCTGACCCTCTTATGGCTGGCCAGACCCTAGTGGCATGATCCCACAAATTAAGGACCCTCTATGCATGCCGACTTCTGCAGGAGTGGAGGATGCTGAGGATTACACATGAGTAGGCCCTCCTTAAAGATCTCTTGAGCAGCTGGAAAGTTGCTGGAAAGAGATTAAAGGAAAATGATGAATTAAGCAAAGTGCTTAGACAAAAAAAAAGCAGAGAGAAACCAAGGTTTGAGATCTTTATTGTTTTTCAAAATTACTAGCAGGTGTGCATTAATTCAAAGGTTGCATTTTTTTTTTTTTTGCTGTATGATCTGAGCTTAGATAATAAAGCTCTAAATCATCTGACAACAACTCCTACAGTTTGGCGGTGTGCACATACCTGCATGTTTTATGTTTAATTTTGTTTGCGAGAATGTGGTTGTATCGTAATCTTGATCCATTTCATGTTTTCCCTCATGACATACAGTTAGGATCCGAACCTGCAAACTGCTGTTCACATAATAATTCCTATAACTTTTAGGCAGTGGGTAGATTTCTGGCCTGGGAGACCAAAGACTTAGGCTCTGTTCATAACTCTGCTACTGATCAACTGTGTGACCTGGGGCAAATCGCTTCAGTTCAGCATCTCTGTTGCCTTCTGAGGTTTTAATTGTAAACTGTCAAGAATAGAGACTTCCTTTTGTTATATACATGTGCCCACACAATGCAGCTCCAATTTCAGTGGAGGCTGCCAGGCACTGTTGTAATACAAATAACTGGTGCTGGTGCTATAACTGGCATGAACAAGGCTGTTATTTAGTACCAGGTGTGCCAAGTGTCTTTGATTATCAGATTAACTGCATAGTCTATTTGGCTTCTGATGCATTTCTTCTATCATATGGGCCCCAGGCTTGCTTGGTGTGGGCAAACAGGACCAGATCCCTACTAGTCAGCCTCAAGTGGCTGCAAAATCTATTAGCACCTCCATTTTGGTCTGAAAAGATGATTTCTTACCTAGATATAGGCTCCCGGCATGCTCAAAAGCAAGCTATTCCAAACATTTTGGGCACCTCACTCCTGTTGTGATGCAGACTGGAGCTGTGGAGGTGTCCAAATTCTACCCAAGCCCCAGAGTGGTCCTTTCTACTTAGGCACCACAGAACATGCACAGCTTGCACCAAGAGCACTAAGTCTAGCACGCGTGGTTCTTTCACCCAGAACTGCAGCTGGTAGTGGTGCTATTGGAGCCCATCTTTTGCACTTTAATCTGCTTAGCGGTTAAATTACTAACCCAGGAAATGGGAGGCATGGTTTCTATACCTATCTTAGGCTCAAGAGATTTGAATCCATGTCTCTCCCTTACCAGGAATGTGTTATAATCACCAAGCTTTCAGAGTGGATTGGGTACCCGCCAACCCTCCTGTGGAAGCTGGACTGCCGGGCAAAGAAAATGCAAGAGTTATGGGGCCAGGGAGATGAAATGTAAGAGGGAGCCTGACCTTGGCATTTGATGAGGGCTCTTGGTGTGGAGGTGGGAAACCTCCAATGGCTGTCTAATGTAAAATACATAAATAAATAGTCTTGGAAACAGGACTTATTTCCTGCACGCTAGTCAAACTCTGCTCTGATGATGCAATTAATTTTCTTAGGAGCTTTGTGTGTGGTAGCCAGCACCATAGCATGAGACTGATTCACAAATATTAATTAATATATTCCAACAGCCTCCTGAAAGGTAGTGTTTTCCTTATTTTATAAGCAGTGTACTAAGGGACAGATTACTTTTAGCTGATGAAAGTAGTGATCATCTACTCTGACCTCCTGTAACAAACACCATAGAACTTCCCTGACTTAATTCCTGTTCAAACTGAAGAAAAGCTTAAAAAAAAATGGTATTAACTTAAAAATATTATGCGGTCACAAATTCACGATAATACTGTTACCATATTTTTTCTTGTATACAACATGGCCTGGAATAAGATGTGCACCTTGTTTTTGGAAGGCAGCATTAAGGAAAAAAGATCTTTTGTAGTAAGTAAACAGGTACCTTGTCTCACTGTAATAAGTCTGCATTTTTTCAAGCTCTAACTTCCGCCAGTGGAAACAGTTATACCTTTGTCAGACAGATAGATTTTCCACAGTTATTTATACTGTTACATAGTGGTCAAATCATGTTGTCACCCTTTTGTAAATTAAATGCTCCTTGAATCTTTCAGTATAGGAGAAGTCTTTCCACCTTTTCAGCATTCTCAGGTGCTCTTCCCTTCTCTCCAACTCTTAGCATTTTCTTGTGGAATTGTGGACATCGGCTCTGAACACAGTGTTCTAGCAGCTATCACACCAGTACCAAAGACAGAAGTAAAATAACCTCCCTACTCCTAGTGGAGATTTCATCATTAACATTCAAGGATACCATTAGCTTTGGCCACAACACCTTAGAAGAAGGTCATGTTTAGTTGATTATTCACCATTATCCCAGTCTTTCAGGGTTACGTCTTCCTAAGATAGTCTTCCATTTTATAAGTATGGTCTAATTATTTTTTGTTTGTGGAGATAACACCTCAGATTGTATTAGAACACATATCATTTGATTATCCCCAGTTTAGCAAATGGGGATTACTCTGCTAATGGCCCATTCTTCTCCTTCTTCACCATACTCCAAATCTTTGTGTCATTTGCAGTTTATTAGTAATTGTTGTTTTCTTCCATGTCAGTTAGTATAGTGTTAAATAGCAGAAGGCTGAGAACCAGTCCCTGTGACTGAAGTCAAAATAGTCGCTCTGTGGGTGTCCCATTTGAGACATCATCAGCAAAAATGAACAGAGGTCTGTGAAACATGAATTGTGGGGAAAGGCTGAAACTGGGATTATTTATATGAAGAACAGAAGACAGAGAGGGTAGCGGATAAACTATCAAATGCCTGAAGGGCAGTTTTAAAGAGGATAGAAAGTATTCTTTGTGGCTGCATGGACAAGAGGCAATGGTTTTAAATTGCAGCAAAGGAATTGTAAGTTAAAGATAAGAAAGAATTTTCTCACTGGGACGGTAATTAAACGTTGGAATAGGCTACCCAGAGAGGTTGTACAATCTCCACCTTGGAAGCTTTTATGAGCAGGTTAGACAAATACTTGGCTGGGATGGGTTAGTCAGGGATGATTCTGCTTCGAGCAGGGGTTGGATTTGATGACTACACAAGGTTCATTCCTACTTTCTATGATACTTTTTTTTCAGGGTATGCTAACATTACATAACACTTCATATATTCAGTGCATAGCTCCTCTTGAATTCTGAAAAGTTTGCTGTGAGTGACTTACTCAGTATGACACAGGAACTCTGTGACACATGCAAGAGTGGAATGGTTTTCTAAAGTAGCATTGCACTACTTTAACCCCATGCAACTGTCCTTCCTGTAGCATCCCCATCTCATTTGCTATGCACTTTCTAACTTCTGCTACCAATGGTACAGGCAACATCCTCCTTCACTGTATGGTGCTGATTTTATTGCCAGTGCAGGTCCATACTGTGCACTGAGTGAGACAGGGTCCTGTGGGTAAAAGTAGCATGTGATCATGTAATTAAAGACTAAAAATATATACATGGTGGTCAAACTGATATTGCAAAGACAATCTGAACTCTGGCATTTAACTTCTTATTGGGCATGTCTGCATGTGTACTTTAATGTGCAGTAGCCTATTCTACCATGCATTAAAGCGGTGGATAAAAAAAGATACTAATACGCTAATACACATTAAGCATTATCTAAAAAGCACTACTGCACATTAGCGCAATAGCACATTAGTATCTCTGTATTAGAGGGCACTTTTATATGTGCTCTGGGTGGGGGTGTGCTTTAATTAGAGCAGCTTTAAGAACTGCTGTAATTAAAGTGTTGCAGCATCTCATGCATCAGTGTCCCCGTACTTCAAAATGGCAGCAGGGTTCCTTTAATGGCAGCAGGGTTCCAAGTAGTTAAAGTACCGCCACCAGGACCAAATTAATGCATAGGCAAACCAGGCATATGTCTAGGGCCCTAAGTGAAGAAGGGGCCCAGTTGTGCTTATTTTACATATTATAATTATTGAGTGAAAAAAAGTAGGTGTCCATGAGTTTGTTTGCCTAGGGGCCACTAAAAGGTTAATCTGGCCCTGACCCTCATGACCATTTTTAAGCATGGGGATGCTGATACACAGGATGCAGGAGGCTGCTGGAGGTGGTAATTCCCACACTCCAGCAGACACAATTACTCCGCTCGTGTATAGGCACCCGGAGATACTAAATTTAATGGACATTAGGAAAAATGCATTAATTCACATGTAGAAGCACCTATTGATTCACTTACTAACCTCTTAATGTGGTTTTATGTGTGATTTCCTTTCATTCATTTTCTTTAAAGTAAACTTGTAAAACCCTAAATTTTACCACATGGCATTATACTGGCACTCACGTAGGCTATCAGCAGTGCTGAAACCTTTATCTTGACTGGACAAACTTCTTTTACTTGAGATAATACAGTAACTTAGAGGATGACAAACTCCTACTGCTGTGTGGACTGTCCTTTGCCAGGGGACAGCAGGGGAGTGTTGAGTCATGAGAAATTGGGGTTCCATTCCAGGTTCTGGAAGGGAGCGCTTTCTCATAGGCACAGACTTCTGATCATTTTCCTCACCCGTGTTTGTCCCTTTCTATCCAACTTCTTCAGTTTGTTCAAGATCTTTTTGTTCTCTGGCCCCTCTGCTACCCTGGGTCCTAGTATTTGCATGATCACTTTTCCCTCTCCCTAATATAACTGTTGCCCCCTCTGTATTCTTAATCACGTGGTTTCTTCCTCCATGCTTTTGAGATGCCAGCAGGGAATGATTGAGAACACGGGAGAAAATGTTCTTGCTATCTCCTCCAGCATTTGGGCCCAACCTGCCTCACAGCAGGAACAGCAAGAAAAGACCATGTTGGCTCCATAGCCCTGGGTGCAGCAGTCATAGCTGCTCTCTGGGGATGGTGCATATATAGAGAAGTCTCATGTAGAACTGTGGGGACTGAGACATGCTCCATGAGGATTTACTCTTTGGCACTATTAGCCAGCAAGTATCTCTGGATCATGTCCAAACTGCAACTTTTCTCATCATTGGGGATCCTGGTTTTCTCTGATTTAAAAAAAAATCACCAATTTTCAGTTTAAATTAGTAACCCTAAATCTACATTTTTCCATGATTAAAATGAAACAACACCATATATACATCTATACGTTAGTGGTGCTTCATTTTAATCATAGAAAAATGTGGATTTGGGGTTACTTTTTTAATACCAAAAATTGGGGATTTTTTTAAATCAGAGAAAGCCAGGATCCCTGCCATCATAAACTTATTCCTTGGCCAAATCTGACTGATTTTTATGGGGCTTGAGAAAGGTACCTATCTGACATAAAGGCTACCCTTTCAAATTGCAGGTCTCTTCTTCACAGCCTGGGGGGCAAGAATTGTTCAAAGAAGATGTTGTCAGAATGTTTTTAACACGGACAAAACCACTTATTTTCTTCAGATCTCATTTTGAGAAATTTTTCTAACCAATTCAGCCTGAGACAGGTAACCTGCTATGGAAGATGTCAGCTCAGAGAAAAAGTGGGAAGTGCTGGACAACACTAATAAGCAATGCAATGAGCCTATCCTGTAACTTCCAGTTAAAACAAAAAAATTGGGGAAAGGGATTATTCCTGTTTAAGACCCTAAAATATTTTTACAGAGAAAAACACAAAGTAAGCAAATAAAGCATAGCCTTTTTTTTCTGCATCATGCCCTCAAGCATTAGGAAATCTTTCTTTGCATGGAGTCAAGCCCCAGTACTGCAAAGACTGGATCATATGCCAAACTCCATGGCTGAGTTCAGGTGCCATTGACTTCAGTAGAGTTACATGTATGCTTTAGTATTGCCCTGAACTGGGACGTAAACACACAGTATTGGGCACTGTTGCCACCTGTTGGATGGGATCAAACACACAGTCATCAAGAGTTCATTCTGCACCCTCATGCCTGCAAGGGAAGATGATCTTGTGGTCCCCACCTCCTAGCTCCTGAACTCCTGCTTTGTGAGGCCTGTGGGTCTATATCTATGGCAGTTATTTGTGTCATGTGACTTCAGGAACAATGATGTGGGGACACTTTCTCCTGGCTTCTCTCTCTGCTTGGTGATCTCATGATTGCCTTGTGAGCTACAGCTGCTGCTGCCCGGGGCAGGGGGGGTCGGAGGGGCAGGGAGCTGAACTTCCATACCCTGTTGAGAGGGAAGCAGAAGTATTCCCTAATGCCGTGGAAGAAGGA
>NW_017728949.1:2630286-2634995 GCF_001723895.1 Crocodylus porosus
ATCTATGAAATCTATGAGAGATGATCTTGTGGCCACCTACAAATGGGGTAGCAAGGAATAGATGATGCTCTGTTTACCAGGGCACCTCTTGCAGTTACTAGGAACAATGGCCACAAACTGATGGAAAGCAGATTTAAGTTAGACATCAGGAAGAACTTCTTTATGGTAAGAGTTGCCAGAATCTGGAGTGGGCTTCTGAGGGAGGTGGTGCTCTCCCCTACCTTGGGGGTCTTTAAGGGGAGGCTGGACGTGCACTTGGCTGCAGCACTCTTTCCTGCCCAGGGCAGGGGGTTGGACTCGATGATCAACTAAGGTCCCTTCTGACCCAAACATCTATGAATTTATGAATCTATGAACTTTGAATGTACTTGGGTGTGGAGCTCTAAAGCTATCTTGGCATTAGAGTGCTGGAGTAGGTGTGTAGACCATTAGGTAGTAGTGTTGAAGGGTGAGGCCTCCATACCTTTCGGAGGACTGCATTTGTGGCTTCTAGTGATGAATAAGCTAAGGGCCATGAGGTATTGGGATGGTTAGGCAGGGGAGGAGAGGGGCTGTTTGGTTAGACTTATCCATGAGGCATATATTCTTCCTGAAAAAATCATGGTAATCTGGGGCTTGGGGGATGGATAAGGATGGTTCAGTCAACTTGGATAAGGATGGTCCAGTCAACTATGAAGTCCAGTCAACACTTCTGTGAGATTTGTTGTAGGACAGCAAGAACTGCTGCACTAAGCACATGTGCAACCATGGATAAAGGATACCTAAACTACTTGTTTCACTATAGACTCCTCAGGTGAGTCACTTAGAGTGGAAACAGATGTAGAATCATATAAAATGAGGGCTGAAAGTGATTCAGGAAATCATTTAGTCCAGCTTCCTGCTCAAAGCAGGACCACCTACAACTGTATCATCCCAGCCAAGGTTTTGTCTACCCGGGTCTTAAAAATCACTGCCATAAAAACGTTCATGGTGGCACAAAGGCCAAGCAAACAGATGTCCATACCCCTTGTCATACCATAACAACATAGCTGCAACATAGGTGGTATCAATTTGCACTGCTTTCTTGCAGCTGATATCTGTTAGGTTTATGGTGGGAGAGTGTGGTCAGCCTGGAGTTGTCTGCACTCTCCAGCTGCCCAAGGGGACTGAGTCTATGTGCCCTGGGAATTCCCACACAGGATTGGGCCCCTCACATCCTGGGAGTGCCTGCCCAGCCTTCCCCTCTTACAGAGACGCACCCCAAGGAATCTCCAAAGCATGTCTCTGTAGGCAGGCAACACATCTCCTGTTGTCCCTCAGGATCTGGCTAGTGTCTGATGCTGGACAATGGGTGACATATTTCACCCAGTGAAGTAGACCAAATGTGATGAGGACACATTCTGCCACTGCTTATCCACTTCATTTGGCAGTATCTGTTAATGCTCTCGGCCTCAGTATTTTTCATTTATACAGTGAAAATAATATGATGAGAATAAACCACCCTACTTCAAAGGTCCTGTGAGGATTTTTATTTGTTTATTTGGGGGGGGGGTTGTTTCTGATTGTTTATTATTCCCATTCATCAGCTCAACAACAAAAACAGGGTTGAATGACTTCATATAATCATAGAAAAGTAGGGTTGGAAGGGACCTCAGAAGGACATTTAGTTCAACCCCCTGCTCAAAGCAGAACCATCCCCAACTAGGTCACCCCAGCCAAGGCTTTGTCTAGCCAGGTGTTAACCCTTCAAGGATAGAGAGTCAGCAATCTCTCTGGGTAACCTGTTCCTGTTCTTTACTACCCTCCTAGTGAGAAAATGCTTCCTAATATCTAACCTAAAGTTCCCTTGCTGCAACTTGATACCATTGCTCCTTTTTCTGTCATCTCTCGTCACTGAGAACCGTCTAGCTCCATCCTCTTTCAAACCCCTCTTTAGGCAGTTGAAAGCTGCTATGAAATCCCCTCTCAGTCCTCTCTTCTCTAGACTAAATAAGCCCAGTTCTCTTGGCCTCTTCTGAGAAGTCATGTGCCTCAGCCTCCTCACCATTTACATTGCTGTCCGCTGGACTCTCTCCAATGTGTCCACATCCTTTCTGTAGTGGGGGGGCCCAAAACTGAAGACATTACTCCAGATGTGGCCTCACTAGTGCTAAATAGAGGGGAATGATCACTTCCCTTGACCTGCTGACAACAAACACCTACCAGTGCAGCCCAGTATGCCATTAGTCTCCTTGGCAATGGGGGCACACTACTGGCTTATATTTAGCTTATTGTCCACTGTAACCCCCAGGTCCTTTTCTGCAGAGGTGCTGCCCAGCCAGTCAGCCCCCAGCCTGTATTGGTGCCTGGGATTGTTCCATCCTAAGTGCAGGACTTTGCACTTGTCCTTGTTGAGCCTCATGAGATGTCTTTTGGCCCAATCCTCCAATTTGTCTAGGTCACTCTGAATCCTAGCCCTACCCTCCAGCGTATCAACTACTCCCCCCAGCTTGGTGTCATCTGCAAACTTGCTGAGGGTGCATTGCATCCCATCTTCCAGGTTGTTGCTGAAGAGATTGAACAAAACCAGCCGCAGGTCTGACCTCTGGGGCACTCCACTTGATACTGGCTGCCAACTAGACATTGAGCCATTGATTACTATTGACTGAGCCTGATGCTCCAGCCAGTTTTCTATCCACCTTACAGTCCATTCATCCAGCCCGTACTTCCTGATGGCCTGTGAGAATGCTGTGGGGGACTGTCAAAAGCCTTGCTAAAATCAAGGTATACCACATCCACTGGTCTCCCCGTGTGCACGGAGCCAGTCATCTTGTCATAGAAGCCAATCCAGTTGGTCAGGCATGACTTGCCCTTAGTGAATCTATGCTGACTGTTCCTAATCACCTTCTTCTCCTCCAAGTGCTTAGAAATGAATTCCTTGAGGATCTGCTCCATGATTTTTCCATGAGGCTGACCAGTCTGTAGTTTCCTGGATCCTCCTTTTTCTCTTTCTTAAAGATGGGCACTATGTTTGTTCTTTTCCAATCATCCAGGACCTCTCCTGATCACCATGAGTTTTCAAAGATGATGGCCAGCAGCTCTGCAATCATATCAGCCAATTCCCTCAGCACCCTTCGGTACATCCTGTCCTGCGCTATGTATATGTCCAGCTTTTCTATAGTCCCATACCTGGTCTTTTGCCACTATTTGCTGCTCATCTCCTCTTCAAACTGTGCTGCTCAGTGCAGTAATCTGGGAGCTGACCTTGCCTGTAAAGACTGAGGTGAAAAAGGCATTGAGCACTTCAGCCTTTTCTGCATCCCTGTCACTAGGTTGCCTTCTCCATTCAGTAAGGGACCCACAGTTTTCCTGATCTTCCTTTTGTTACTGACATACTTGTAGAAACCTTTCTTGTTACATTTCACATCTTTTGCTAGCTGCGACTCCAGGTGTGGTTTGGCAAATCAGACTGAAAATCACTTGTGCACACCCAGACTTAAACTTCCAGCTTTTTATTACAAGCTTAACACTCAGGCCCTTCAGCCATAGAACATGCCTGTTCTTCCATGGTGTTAGTTATCCAATATTCAACTATGACTTCTTGACTTATGCTGTTTCTGACCATAAATATGTGTCCTCTATTGTAGTAAGAACTCTTGTGGTAGAGGCGATATCTTTTATTAGACCAACTAGATGGTTGCAAAAAAACGTCTTTATTTGCAAGCTTCCAGGATCACGTGCCCTTCCTCAGGCAAAGGACCACAACATAACTTCCTTACCCAAGAGAAACATTCCATCACTAATCCTCCTGTAAAATATGAAACAAGTTCACAAGAAAGAAGCAAAATTCAGCATCCTACTTGCTGTCAGACACCTTTGAGATAAATAGACTACTCCAACCTTTATCCAAGCCTAATTTGCATTGAATGAACTTCCCACCAGTAGAACTTACCCCATCCTCCAGTTCCCCTGTGGAATATGAAGTTTCATTTCTACCCGGGACAAATTTTACAATCTTTGCATTCTCCTTTGCCTGAGGAAGGGCGCATGAGCCCAAAAGCTTGCGAATAAAGAAATATTTTTGTAATGATCTAGTTTGTCTAATAAAAGATATCGCCTCTACCACAAGAGTTCTGACTTCTTTTGCCTTTAGACCAACATGGCTACAACCTATTAGGACTGTGTGAAGGTTTGGGTGCTGATTCAATTCGGGGGAGATTTAGCCTGATTCAGTGGCCAAATCTCCGAATCTGAATTGAATCAGGGGACCAATTAAAAGGTCTGAGCCAATTTGAAGGTCTCTGAATTGATTCGGAAAAGATTTGGAGAGCTTCGATGATTTGGACAGTCCCCGGTGGCTGCAGCAGGGAGTTGCGACCGGACTCAGAGCTGGTAAGTGGAGGTGAGGGAGGGGAGAGGAGACCATGGGGAGGGACCCCTGCCAGGCCTCATCCCCTGCCTGCTCCCCCAGCCTCCCCAACCCCCGCCAGCTCCTCCAGTCTCCCCAGGGCTGCACCATCCACCCCAGCTCCTGGTGCTTTAAAAAAAAGCCCCACTCACTGGGTGCTGCCAGGTGGGTGGGGAGCAAGCCCTGTTGCTCCCCACTGCCCCACGCTGCATGGGAGGCTCTGCCATGAGCCCCGCAACCCCTGATGCTCCCCCAGTCCCCCTTTGGCTCTCCTGTCCACCCCAGCTTTGGCCCTTTAAGAAAAAAAAACAAGAAAAACCCCAGGTCTCACTGATCCTGCAGC
>NW_017728949.1:2635168-2650506 GCF_001723895.1 Crocodylus porosus
CATGGCATGGGGCAGTGCGGGGCATCAGGGATCTCCCTCCTGCCTGGTAGCACCTGCTGAGTTGGGGCTTTTTTTCAAACTGCCAGGAGCTGGGCTGGGCAGGGCAGCTATTGCTGGGCTGGGAGAGTGTGCAGGGGATGGGCCTGGGTGATTTGAACATTCGGCAGCAGTCGAATCTCATAATCAGATTCGGGGAGATCGAATTGGGACAGTGATTCAAATCACCGAATCAAACCACTGTCCCCCAAATTGGCTGAATCCGAAGCGAATACTAGATGCTTCACACGAGCCTAGTGAATGCTTACTCTCAGCACTGCCACTGGGAAAGAATATATTGGAGTGGTCCAGGAAGTGTACAAGACACGGATTTTCTGTTATACCTTTTATTAGATCAACTGTGTACCTGGGAAGGCAGCTGGGCAAGCTTTTGGGCATCAAGTGGCCTTCCTCAGGTCACTTGTCCAACAGCTCTTCCAACTATACAGTTGGTCCAAAAATAGGGAATCACAAAAATCCTTGCCCCTTGGAGTGGACAGACAGGAAATTTACCAATTTCCCAGCCTGGTTTAATGGTTAACTGGCATCTCTTTCTGGCTGGCTCTAAGTCATGAATGAGAAGGAACATTACATGCTTGGGTAGGGGAAATGATAGGATCTTTCCATGGAGTACAAGTTTCACACTAACTCTGCTGCCGGAGCTGCCTAGCAGCTTGCTAGGCTCCAGACACATTCCATGTGTCCCCACGGGTGAGTCACTGCCTAGCCCAGCAGTTGCTCTTGCAGCTGACACTACATCTGGAAGTCACCTGGAATGGGTCTAGTCTATGGAATCATGAAAGGATATTACAGAGGCCCTGTCCATAGTTGGAGGAGATGGGGCAGGAGGGAAGCAGTAACTGATTCTTCTGTTAGGGTCCTGCCCCACGGTCAAATTGAAGCTGGATAGAAACCAGCTCTCTAGTTGTTGCCCATTGTCAAGCACTAATTTTGTAACTGATCGGCTCTTAAGAGCTGTACAGACATTTTTATGGTGTGATAATTACTTTGTACATGTGGCCAGTCTAAATTTATTGCAGTTAACCAGTTAATTGCATAATGTATGTAATGTGTGGCAGGGGCCTTTGTCTACATAGACTGGATGCAAACTTACAGGGTGGGTAATAGCTCCCGGGGATTTTCTAAAGATAAATGAGGGGTGGAGTACTTCTTGTGGCTGACAGTTCAGGGAAAAAAACATTTCTTGTGAGATTTTCATTTATCTAGCTAGAATCTCTGGAGCACTTACTCTTGCTGCCCTTTGGGGCAGTTTCTGTGAGGCCCCGCAATTCTCCCTGGTATTCCCAGCTAAGAGCAGCCCTGACTAGAGCTATTTGAACACCTAATTTTCCCAATTCTAGAAAACTGGGTTGTGGATAGATTTCATTTTCAGTCAGTCTAAACACTTTGTTTCATTTAAACGTATTTTTTCTGTTAAGGTTTTTAAAAAAAAACTATTTTAAGAACCTTTACTTAAAATATGTTTGGAAACAAAACATTTTTTTGAAATGAAATATTCAAACATTTCAGTTTTTAAAAGTTAGGTAAATATTTCTACTTTTTCAGTTCTATTTCAGGTTTTTCCAAGTTGTTTCAGGTTGATTTGCTGGGGGTTTTTTGCTGAAAAAAAGTATTCCTTGAAAATTGTTGCCTGCTATAGTAGTCCTAACCCTGCTGTGTATAGTGTCTCCTCTGTCCTGTCAGTCACAGCTACTTACAGTGACACTGTAGAACTTAATGCATAGGTAGGTCTGAAGGAATGTGATTAACATGCCAGAGAGCAAGTACATTCTCATGAATCATGACATGTAGCAGCCTGCAGTATCATTGTGCATGAATTGGCCTGTTAAACTGTAGACAAATAAACATCTGCATGTGACTGTGAAAATACTGGGAATGCTAAAAAACTAAGACTTGAATCCCAAGCATAAGATTGTATAAACTGATCCCCTTTCAGGTCTAAGTGGAAAATTTGCAATCGGTGTTCCACAGCTGGTGACTGTAGGGGTGCTTAGAGTTATGCATCTTCTGTTTCCTCTGCAACTTTAGTCCTGGCCACCCTGCTTTGATTAGTGCTGGGGTGGGGTACGAAATCTAATGCATCAGTGGCTAGATATGCCACTGGCAGTCCTCAGAGTCAGAAAGTCCCCTAGCCAGTAGCTTTCTGAAGACCATCCTTTGGATCTTTTCTCCTTTGACTCTCCTCTGTCTCTTCTCTCCTCTGTCAGCCTTACTGGAAAGGAAGCTCTGACCCACTTCCCTTTGCTGGGCCCCTCAACAAACCCTGCCCAAGGAAAGGTGCATCTTAAGCAATGTGACTTGCTCAAGCTGTCCCGTAAACAGAAGAGGCTTTGCCGTCGGGAGCCTGGGCTGGCAGAGACCTTGCGAGATGCCATCCGGCTTGGCATCATGGAGTGCCAGTACCAGTTTCGCAATGAGCGCTGGAACTGCAGCTTGGAAGGACGGACCAGTCTCCTGAAGCGAGGTACAGACCAGTCCCTGGCATGTAGTAGAACATAATTTTCAGTGTAGTAGCTCCTGATTGAGCATTTGAGTTTAGTTTGCAGAACCTCTCTCTCCTGGGAAACTGGGGGAGGTGCTACCTGTTGCAATGTGAATACCTGATCCTTGGGAGAGGGACCAAGAACAGACTTTGTGCACAGGCAACCAAACAACTTTCTGGTAGCTGCTTGTGGCTGTTCCTGACTGAGTCTGGATTTGAACCAGCCACCTAGAAGTAAAAGATCCTTTAAATTAAGGCTTAAAACCATGAACCTTCACCTTAAGCAGGGAGGTTATGTAGTAGCATGTTCAGCACCTAACCCATTATCTAAGTACATAGTAAACAGACTCCCTGGAATGAAATGTGTTGAGTATACTGTGTTTGTAGCCCTACCACCTCAGGCAGTGATCTCTGATTTCAGGAGTGAAACAGATTGAAATCTGGGCGGCACTTCTATGAGAGAGAGCCAGCATCAGTTTGCTTTCTTGAGCTGGAGACTGAAGAAACTGCAAGCTTCTCCCCTGAGTTGGTATTACGAGGAGGGTGAAGAGTTGGGAGGTGATACTTATCTCACAATGCCTTTATGAGGCATTTTTGTAGAACTGCCTCCTCTTCTTGTGTTCACACATCAAATAGGATGCTGAAAATTCAGAAAAGTTCAGAGACCAGCTCTATAGGAATGATTGGAGAGCTCACGGATAAGGCAGGCTTTCCATACTAAAGGCACTCAAAAACTACTTAGTTTGCAAGACAGGCTTAAATAGTGACTCGATCAGTGTATGCACACCTAACGCATGAAGATTTCTGGAAGTAAGGGCTCCTTAATCTAGCAGATAAAGAAAGAAAGAGAACCAATGGCTGGAGGCTTAAAGCTGGACAGATTCAAGGTAGAAATAAAGTGACATTTTATAATGAGGGCACCTAACCACTTGGACAATTAACTTGGGATTGTGATGGGTTCTCTGTCATTTTGGGTCTTTTAAAATCAAAATCTGATGTTTTCAAAGACATGCTGAAGCTCAGGAGTGGCCAACCTACAGCACACATGCCACAGGCAGCCTGTGCGTGTGGTACATGGCAGATTGGGGAGGAAGTAGTTTGCAGACAGTATTGCTGTACTCAGAGACCCTGGCCTGGGCTCTGTAAGCCTCACCAGATGTCACAACCACCACTATAGGAGCCCAGAATCAAAAGATCATAAAGGTGGCTTATAGTCATACTAGCATGTTCACACACGTGCTTTGTATATGAACTGTGAAGATTGGCCTGTTTCTCTAAGATACAGAAGAGATTCTCCTTAACATACTGGATCAAGCTCTGTCCTGACACGTGTCCCCACATATCCTCCCTTCTTGACTGCCCAGTGAGTCAGCCTTAACAGGAAAGATGGAGGTGCTATTAATTCTGTTTAGCACATGGTCTACTGGTTAGGGCCCTTTGCTGGGAAGTAAGATATGTGGATACAATCCCCACCTGGGTGAGGGGGGCCTAGAGCCTGGGCCTCCCGCTTCCTGTGCTAGAATCTTAACCACCCAGCTGAAAAATGGAAACATATATTTTCCTAAGGAAGTGGGACCTATGCCAACAAATGTCCCAAAGTACCTCTTATATGGTTGACGTTACCATTCAGCAGCTAGATTTGATTCCATGACTGAAATAATTTACTGCTGTCCTGAATATATTACTCCAACACAGTGACTTTTTTAGGATATCAAAATGTGTTTGAGACCTATTTTACATAAAGCCATATTGATTGGTATGAAGTATAGCGCCAAACTTTAATTCTTCATTGACTGGTCTGTATCAGCCTTTCCATGATTTTTTCTGAGATCAATTCAAAATTCATTTTCCTGAAACTCAACAGTAGTTTTTTTCCCCCTAGTTTTTTTTTCAGAACTTCCCCTGTACCCCAGGATTTGTTAAGTATCAACATCAGTGGCTCAGATCTTCTTAGCCAATTTCCATTAAACTCTTTGGGCATGTCTACATGTACATTAAGGCACTTTTCCTAAAGTGCATTAAATTTAGTACCTCCAATGTGACATACTAAACAAATGCACATTAGGCTGTGTTAATGCACAGTAAGAATTGTACACTTTTTTAAGGTGATGCTTAATGCACAGTAGCGTATTTTACTGCGCATTAGCGTAATAGTGCTTTTTTATGTGGCGCTTTAATGAGCAGTAAAGTAGGCTACACTAAATAGGATTGTGGAGTACTATAACAGCTTATATGGTCATAGCCCTATATTAAACAATGCCAAAAACCTCCATTTGCCTCATAGAAAAAAAAAGAACAAATGAAACTTTTTCAAAGAACATTTTTTCCATTCCCTGAAAAATGTTGACTTCTTGTCACAGTCTGAGAAATCTTTAAATATCCCATAGAACAAATTCTGAATTGATTGTTCTTCAGCAAATTTGACTAAATAAGGTGTGTTCCTTGACTTTAACATGCCACTCATGCTTCAGTAATACCAGTTATATCAAATTTAACATTTCTGATTTCTCTTTTATATTGGTGGGTGGGTATTGGGTGATGCTCTTCTCTTTATATTTCTTAATATCGTTGGCACTTTATGTTCATCATAAAGTATGATATGTATGAGTTGTTTGTATATTTGTGCTATTTACCCTCTGGTACCCTCTCCTTCTGCTACTAGTTTAACACACTGATTAATCTGTCCACTAGTTTACCTACTACCAAGATGGAGGTAATACAAGTAATATACTCCCTTCTCCCCTTAGTGTTTCTTTTCATGCCTGGAGCTGGGGAAGTCAGCTATGCTGGTGAACACCAACACCTTTACCTTTACCATTCCAAGCCTCTCAATGTTTCTCTTATGCAGGTTTCAAGGAAACTGCCTTCCTCTATGCAGTGTCCTCTGCAGCTCTTACCCACTCCCTGGCCAGGGCATGCAGTGCTGGGCGCATGGAGCGCTGTACCTGTGATGACTCTCCGGACCTGGAGAACCGCAAGGCTTGGCAGTGGGGGGTGTGTGGGGACAATCTCAAATACAGCACCAAATTCCTCAAAAACTTCCTAGGTCAGAAGAAGATTGGCAAAGACCTGCGGGCCAAGGTAGACATCCACAACACCAACGTGGGAATCAAGGTGAGCTTGCCCAGAACAGAGCAGGGTCAGATGCAAGCATCTTGAATCATCCTCAGTCCCATCCTTGATGAGAGTGGATTGTTCATTGCCCTTTACTGCATAGACAGGACTGCTTAGTATGTGTCATAGGCCCTATACCACTGACAACTAGTAGAAGATTCTCCTTTAGCTCTGGTGGCAGGAGTTTGCATTTTCAAAGGAGACAAGTTGTGTTCTATACTACTACTTCTGTCATATCCTGAGTGGCCATATTGTGCCATGTGACTGTTTCAGTCCATCCGTAGTCCCATGCAATGACTATGTACCATTAGGGTCCTTCTGACTTTTGAGTATAGCAAGGCATGCTAGTGCATAGCTAGAAATGGGATGCTTGGCTTCTACCATAGCTTTGTTGATAACTTACTGGGTGACACTATGCAAATCACCTTAGAGTTCTGGGTCAGTAGAAACCATCAGATTGTTAGGTCAGATTAAATGCATATTTCAGGCCATTGAATTCCTCCTAGTTATCCCTTTGCTTGGTTGAAGACATCTAGTTGTGATTAGAAGACCTTAAGGTAGAGAGAGTCCACCATTTCTGAAGTAGTTTGTTACAACAGTTATTCTGTTGTAACAAACAGCCTTTGCTATTTACAATTTGTGTCTAAAATGGATTTGGGTGGTTCTTCTGCCTTTCGCTCCTAGACTGAAGAGTTCTTTAGCCCCTACCATTTTCTTCCCATAGATATATTTGGCCACTGCAATCAAATTACATCACAATCTTCTCTTAGAGCTCAATCTATTTGTATTTTTAAAGTTTGTCAATGTAAGGCATTTTCTCAAGATCTCTAGCCACTTTAGTACTTTCCTTTTTTATGTACCTTTGTTTCCCTACATGTAAAATGTGAAAAATGACACTGAAGCACTTTGAGATACGCTGTAGGTGGAGTCTGCAGTGTTACATACACTGACCCCTGGTCCCAGCAGTTGGTAACTAGAGTTTCTCTTCCTCCTCAGGCTGTGAAAAATGGTCTCAAAACCACATGCAAGTGTCATGGTGTCTCAGGTTCCTGTGCTGTGCGAACCTGCTGGAAGCAGCTTTCCCCATTCCATGAGACTGGCAAGCTACTCAAGCTTCGCTATGATGATGCTGTCAAGGTCTTTAGTGCCACCAATGATGCTGTGGGGCACTCTGAACTCGTGGGGCCACAGAAACATGGCCACTCCTCCAAAAATCCTACTTCTCCACGCCCGACTGACTTGGTGTATGTGGAGGACTCGCCTAGCTTCTGTCGGCCCAGCAAGTACTCACTGGGCACTGCTGGAAGGACATGCTCTCGGGAGGCCAACTGTGACAGCATGTGCTGTGGACGTGGCTACAATACTCAGAGTCGGATGGTCACCTTCTCTTGCCACTGCCAGGTGCAGTGGTGCTGCTATGTGGAGTGTCAACAGTGTATGCAGGAAGAAGTTGTTTATAGCTGCAAGCAATAATGTCGGGTGTTTTCAGGTATACAAATGAAAGGCAATAATGAGTCAGAGGCAGGCACAGCTTCCTGCAAGGCACTTGGTATTAGCTCCTGCTCTCTCCATGCTGAGAATCCCTTACACATGGTGTACTGGATAGCTCCATCTATGAGGGATGCAATATCAGAAGGTGTGTCAGGTAGAGATGAGGAAGAAAGGCAGAGAGGCTGGGGAGAAATGAGTTGTAAGACTTCAGGGATACTGAAGCAATAAGGGTCTCTTTTTAAATTAAACCTTGTTCTCCATGGGAGCTGCATGAATACCGCTCTCTACATTTTGTATATAAACGCATTAGGGAGGCTAACCATAAAAGCTGAGGGGCCTTGGAACTGAAAAGTAGCAAGGAAGAAAGGCAGTAAATGGACCAGGTAGTGGACGCAGATATAATAGGAACATCAAGGTTGCTGAACAGAGACAAAATGACTCTGGCAAAAGAAGGGGTTTTTTAATATGCTACTTCCTGGGAACCAGCTGGGTTCTCTCTGCTCTGGATTCTAGACATGCGCTGATGAGTTCCCTCATCTGGGTCTCACAGACAAACTCTGAGTTATAGTCAGCTAATTATTTCTAAGTTGGTCTGCACATTTTAGTAATGAACGTGGATGTGCATGCACACCCGCTGTAGCAGTAAACTAAAAGGTTCAAGATGGAAATGACTACCAGGCAATCTCTGCCTTTGAGTGACGATATGAAATATGAAGCATCATGTACTAGTATGCCCAATGTCTTCTGCACCTCTGCAGGAGCAAACACTGGAGCAGGGCTGTTCTCTGCCTTTCATGCTGTGTCCTGCTGTGGACGCTGATCTGAATATCTCTTATCTCCTAAATAGCTAGCCATGGCCATATACTCCAAACTGGTACTACCTAGGTGCATGGTACTTTCTTCAACATGCACTTTACCCTTTGGCAGGTCAGGTGCAACACTGCAGAGCTTAAACAAAGACACTGGGCACATCCTACAAGATCGTAGCCTCTTCCATTGACTTGATCTGGGGGGAAAAGGACACTTGTCAGTATTTCAGTGGTGCAGTTTAAACCTGCTAGTACTTCTAAGCTCTTGCAGGAAGCCTCTTCCACAAGTGGAGCTGGGTAAGTGGCTCAGTTAGCATTTGTTTCTTTAAAAGGTACAAAAGAAAAGGCAGTTTTTGTTGCTAGATCAATGCCTTTATACTTGTGGTATCACAGCATATAACAGAGACTGCTTTGCAAATTCAGTAGCTATTATGTTTGTCCAAGGCATTCACAAATAAATGACTCCAGCCACAAGTGTGAGAGTGCTGCCAGACTGGCAGGCACAGAATATATTGTAAATATAAAGTAAAACTCTATATGCATCAGCATTAGCAGATTTAACAGAAGGTAATGTAAAATTCATGCATACAGATTCAATGCATTCACATATCTCACAATAGCTATCTAGCAAGAGCCAGAAGACTTCTCTGCTCCCAGCTAGATGCTCAGGGTTGCTGATTTTTTGGTTAAACCCACTTACCCAGTGCTGTGCTCACAGGCATGACTGCTTGCTGGCAGATACTGAAGGAAGTCATTTGGGAGAAGTATGGGTGCTGCTGACTGTTGTCTAGCCCTCTGAATGAATGGGGGAACAGTGAGGAGCCAGACTCTCATTTGAGGCTGTCACAGCTTTTTCCAAAGAGTGCTTAAGCTTTGTGACATGATGGAAGATGGAAATGCTTCAACCTGGGGTAAAACATGAGGCGTAAAATGAGCTCACTGGAATTTACCGTAAGCTGCCAAATGCAAGAAAACCCTTATCTCTTTCTCCTACACCTGCACCATGTATGGGTGACAGTATTAGAGATATTTCCCTCTCGCAAATCTTCATTGTGGGGTATGAGCCTGGCTTATGGACTAAAAGCTGAACTGGACCCTGGGATCTGAACTGGGCAGTGTTTGTGGGCAGCTGAATTCTCTTGAAAAGCCGGTGAGGCCATGAGTGTAATCCCAAGCCTTGAATAGAACCTGAGCCTGAACTAATCTGGATCCTAACAAGGGGGTAGAATATTCACCCAAACACTAGTTCCCTTTCAGCTCACTGGCTTTGAGATTGTAAATTCAGCACATACTCTGTTTGTTTGGACTGGGTCCTGCTTTTAAAAAAAGTTGAAGTCAGCTGGCTCAAAGCGGATCTTGGTCTTTATTAATTGATAGTTGGAGTTCACTGTGATTCTTCTGGCAAACTACAGTTCTCATAATGGATTTATCCCTTTCATCCCATAATCTGGCTCATGATGATTTGAAGTGTAAATGCTATCAAAGTGCTTATGCCAGACATGTTAGAGCCAATCAGGGATAATTGGTCTTAATTTTTTTACCACCCTAAATACCTCAGGAATTAGTAATGAGTAGACCATTAATTGTATGTTAGTGTTGATCCTTTAGGAGTTTAAGGCTTCCCACAAATCTGAGTACCAAGCAGTGGGTAAAAACTAGAAAGCAATAGTAGCTGCTTACCATGAAGGGTTAAAATTGCCTGTAACGGATATACTGCTCTGCCTCGTGCCATGGTACCAATCTGCCCCTGCACTGATGGCATGTACAGGCCTGAGTACCTGTCATCAATATGGCATTTCCATATGCTTCGATGGGGGCAACATGGCACTGCAGCTTTGAAAGCTCTTACGCATTTATCGTAAGTAGTGTGATCTCTGGATCCTGCTGCAGGCAGTCAGTTTGTTTCATAATTGCGAAATCTTTCTTATGCAATTCTTTTGTGGAAAACAAAACCAGGAGGAGGAAATGATGTCACAATGTCCTGAGGCCTTGCGGAAGGTGCATGAACTGAGCAATCAGGAGCTTTAGTCCTGGCTCTGCCACTGACTGCTGCTCTAATGCTTCTGTTCACTTCACAACTCATCCTGCAAACCAAAGTCTTAGGCTGTTGCAGGCAAGTATCATTCACTTGCTTGATGGATCAGATAGCAGAATTTGTATATGGTCTCTGCAGAACAATAAGGTTCTAGTAACAAAGTCAAGTCCTTGCTTTGCCAAAAAAATCTTTTCAGAAGAAAAATTGCTTCTGTTACTCCCTGCTGACACAGTGTGGCTCAGTGTCATGCTGGAGTAGCTGGCCCCAAGAGAAGTTATGGCTTTGATTTTTCAGTGTGAAGTGGGCTGGTGCCTCAGCTCACATGGGGAGATACACTTGTGTTCAATCCTGTCAGAGAAGTGAAACAGGATGGGTGTGATGTGTGGCTGTGCTATCACAATCTCTTCCCAGAGTCAGAAATGCACCTGAGGATCCTGATGCTTAGCATCTCTTGCTTTCTCACAGATACTGGTGGACCCCACAGATAAAGCATATACTGTCTCTGTGTGCTTGATCCATGTGCAGCAGACCAACTTGCTGTTCTACCTTTCCAGTTCCCTGTAGCTGAGGGAATTGATAAGACAGAAAGGGTCAGAAGACAGCCTGGTAGCTCATCTAGTCTGAGCTCCTCTTCAAAATACAAAATACTTAAAATATCTAGTGATGAAGAATCAACAAGCTTTCTACATAATTGGTTCCAGTGCTTAATAATTCTCATAGCTCAAAAATCCTTCCTAATAGCTAACCTTACTGCAGTTTACTACTTACCTCCTTACTACTTACCCTCTGTTTTTTGCACAGAGAACAATTGAGCACCATCCTCTTGACAGCATTCTTCTTTGCATAGGCCTCCTGGTGCCTCCTGATCCAGGCGGGAGTGGGGAAGGCACCATGGGCTGAGCACCGACCGGGAGGGGATCCCCCAGCACCCGATTAGAAGTGCCAGCAGCAAACCCAGAAGTGCTGCTGGTGCTTCTTTTGGCACCCCCACATTCTCGGGGGGGCACAGGCCATCACCCCCCATTCCCCAGCCAGTGGCAGCCAATCTTAGACAGGGCACGTGACCCCTCTATGCGTTGGGTCTTCCTTTTTGTGTTTGAAGAGTGTTATCAAATTCACCTATAGTCTCAAATAATCCCAATTCTTCCAACCTTTCCTTGTATGCTATGTTTTCTAGACCTCTGATACTTTTGTTGCTGTTCTCTGGACTCTTTCCAGTTTGTCCACAATTGTCTTGAACTGTGGTGCCAAAGCTAGACACTGTTTACTGGATGAGGCCTTGAGAGTACCAAATGGAAAGATGGATTCAGATTGTTTGTCTTGGAGGCAACACACCTGTTAATATATCCCATTATCCTATTAGATTTTTTTTTTGAAGTATTCTTTTGTTGATATATATTCAGCTTATGATCTCCTGTAATCCATTGATCTTTTTCTGCCTAGCCAGTCATTACACTAGTTTGTATTAGTGCATTTAATTGTTCCTTCCTAAGTGTAGTAGCTTGTCCATATCCTTAAGTAACTTCATCCTGTCTATTTTAGAACATTTTCCCAATTGATCAGAGTCCTAACCCTGTCTTCTAAAGTGCCTGCCAACATATACAACTGACATCATCCACTGTTTAATTAAGTGTACACTTGATACACTCAATTCCATTCTCTAAATCATTAATGAAGATACTGAATAGTACTAGGACCAGGATAGACCCCTGGGAAATCCTTCTTGACACAGTCTTCAGTTTGACATTGATCCATTGATGGCTAGTCAGTGAGTTTGATTGTCCAAGCATTTATGCACTGACCTTCACAGTAGTTTCTTTAAAACTGTATTCCCTTAGCTTGCTTATGAGATACCATGAAAACCTGTGTCAAAAGCCCTACTAAATCAAGGCATTTTATATCCACTGTTTCCCCTGCTATCAGTAATGACATTCATCTTGTCACAGAAGAAAATTTGGTTGAATAGACATGATTTGCTCTTGACACATCTATGTTGACTGTTACTTATTATCTAGGTGCTTGCAAATTAATTGATAATATAATCCAGGATCTTTCCACATTTTACAGTTAGACTGACAGGTCTGTAATTCTCAATCTTCTGGAACCTCACCTGGCCTCCATGAGGTCTCAGAGCTAATAGTCAATGACTTTTCAGTTGCTTAGGCCAATTCTAAGTACCCTAGGTTGAATGTAATCAAATCCTACTGATTTTAACATCTAGTCTTTTCTAATAATCCTAATTTTACTTCCCCTATTCTCGGCTGAATTACCTAGGTCTTGTTATTTGGCAGTAGATCTTTCTTGTGAAGACTGATGTAAAGGAGGCATTAAGTGTTTCTTCTCCACTTTGTCCGTTATTGGAAGATGAGGTGGGGAGGGGAGGGCACAAGTGATACAGCTAGCCTACTCTAATAGGCTGGCCCTTCTAAGCATCCAGAGATAAAGTAAGCATGTGCTGCAAGAATTTTTTTTCTCCAATTTGGAAAGTCCCAGATAAATGGAGCAGTACCCCCAGGCTGGAAACATGCCTGGTTTTGTTTGAGGCAGTGAAAAAATATGTATACTTCCAACTGGAATCTTCATTCTGCCTTAAACTGTGATGTAACCTCACACTGTTCCACTCCACAAGTGGAAGATTTTCAGAGGTAAGTTAGGTGGTTTGTGTAAGGTAGATTTTAGAAAAAATGACAAAAAGCTTGTAAAAGGATTCCTTAAGCAGAAAGGTGGGTACAGCCATGTAAGGATATGATCAGACTACTAGAGCTGACAGTTCTGGCACTTATTTTCATGAGCTTTACACAGCTGCGCTTTGACCTCAGCAGAAGCCATGCACACTTAAAAACATATTTTGAATTTGGTTACTCCAATATAAATGTAAAGTTGTTGGGGGGGGGTTTAAATGAGATGAATTATTTTGGATTTACTCTGCTTTGGAGAACAGAATTTGTCTCAAAGAAAAATAAGCCATCCTGGATAACCAGGGGTCTCTGAGGAAACAAGTAATGAAAGAGATGCTTTTATTTGCAAGGAATTGAGAAAAGAACTGTGTTCTTTTTGGACTTATCTCATCAGATATAAACCTTCAAGTTGTAAGTGTCACTCCTGCTCAGTTAGCACTGGAGGACAGCTGTGGCTGCTGGCTCAATACATGGAAGGTAGGGATTCAGGATTTTAGATGTGTTTTCTGAGTGGTACCCAAAGTCTCTGGTAGCTGATGGGAATTGCACAGTATCATATATGCAGTCAAACCTCCCTCCTACCACTATCCTTGTTGGGCCTGTGCTCAACTCCAGTTTCATTACTGTCACATGGAATGTTTGACAAGCTCCTCTGTCCTTAATATGACAATGCAACTTGCCTGGAAAAAATGAGGTTGTGGAGGATATTGTTTGTATTGCTATAGTATCAGGGAGTCCCTAGTCTTGGACAAAGACCCATCTCAACTAGATGCCATACAAACATGTAACAAAGATGGTCCCTTCCCCAAAATAAATAAATGAACTGATCCTTCCTCATTCTAAATTCACTGCACTGCTGGTTTGGTGCTCTCTAGTGTCTTACACTGTGTCATCCAATCATGGTATGCTTGGCAGAGAGAAAAATCTGTGTTTAAACACTGACCTGTCTTTCTTTGGTGCTGTCTGCTCTTCAGATCCCTTTCTCAAGCAAAGTGGAGTGAAGTTAAGAATCAGTTTAATCTTGCAGTTTGTTATTTGGTTGAGATTAGGTAAGACTATATATCCAAATATCTTTGACAAAAAAATGGCCAAGTGGTTTATTTAATCTCTGATTTGCTTCCAAACCTGATGAAGCCCTTTGGGGGAGAGATGGGCTTCTAGTTTTAAAAAAAAGCACAAAAAAACCAGCTGGGCACTTTCAGCTTTGGCCAGCAGCCTCTGCCAGTGGCTGTTTGTCTGGAAACCAGAAAACACAAACAAATTAGGAAAATTGATAATAAATGACTCTATAAAAGTTTTCAATAATTAATGGATACTGAGGTATAGAAATACTGATCCAGCAACAGAGATGGATAAATGCTACAATTTTGCAACTGTGGTCTGATACTTATTATGGATAAAAGGAAATTAAAAGGTGACACGATAAGTTTTTAAATATTTGAAAAGCTGCCATAAAGAGGATAACAAGCAATTGTTCTTCCTAGTGACTGAGGTCAGGACAAAAAAGTAATTCATCTAAACTTAAAAAAAAAGGGATTCTGGTTAAGCCTCAAAAAAGCTTCCTAAATGTCAGAGCAGGTATGTGTTGCAACAAGCTACCTGGGGAAATTGCAGAATCTCCTTCACTGGAAAATGTCAGGGATGGTAGAATTTTTTCCAGCCCTGTGAATCTCTGATTCTGGGAGTGGCAAAATTTTAACTCAGTTCTATTTTTTTCTCCAAAACCCTACTTGCCAGTAGTTTCCATAAGGCTGGTAAGATAAATGCCTAGTCATATAGGTTTTCCTTTTTGTACACGAAGAGTCTTTCTTCTTCCACTTGTCCCCTGGGACTTAGGTTGGTTAGTTGGTCCTAAACATACAGTGCTTCTGTTGAAGCCTAAACATTTTGCTTCTTGATTTAACAGGATCTGGTCCCATGGCATGCAAAATAATACCTTGGTCAGTTGTTCAAGTAATGCAAGAAAGGGAGTGAAGAGAGAAGGGTAGGAAACATTGCTACAATGTGAGAGTTTGAAGACTGATCCCACTCCCACTGAAGTTAAAGCGACTCTTTCTACTGAGTTGTATGTGATGAGTTGTATGTAATCCCTGTCGGGGGGGAGGGATTTGAAGGCAAAACGAGCCATTCGGGAGAAGAAGGAGCTGTGTGATAGAAGTCCCAGAGCTGTGGGTAAGAGACAATGAAGGGAGCCGTGAGAGGAGAGGCTTTCTTCCCAGAGCTCTGTATCCCATACAAATTAAGAACTTTACCAGTCCATCATTGCTGCATGGAGGTAGGACTTACAGCCTCAAGTTTGGACTTGCTGCTTTAACCAGCTTGCTAATATACAGGGTGTACTGATGTTTGGCTGAAGCAGCACTTCACCCAAGCACTGTTATGTACCTATGGAAGTTTCATAGTTTCGTAGTTTCTAGGGTTGGAAGGGACCTGAGTAGATCATCTAGTCCGACCCCCTACCATGGCAGGAAAGATTATTGGGGTCAAACAACCCCAGCAAGATGTTCATCTAACCTCCTCTTAAAGACCCCCAGGGTAGAAGCCAGCACCACCTCACTTGGAAGTTGGTTCCAGACCCTAGCCGCCCTGACTGTAAAGTAGCGCCTCCTGATGTCTAATCTGAATCTCCCCTCTGCCAGTTTGTGACCGTTATTCCTGGTCACTCCTGGCAG
>NW_017728949.1:2650836-2678566 GCF_001723895.1 Crocodylus porosus
CCAACCTGTAGGTATGGTGCCGGTTGTTCCTCCCCAGGTGCATCACTTTGCACTTGTTGGTGTTAAATCCCATCCTATTCTCATCCGCCCACCCTTGTAACCTGTCTAGGTCCGATTGTAGCCTATTGCTCCCTGCTAACGTGTCCACATCCCCCCACATCTTAGTGTCATCAGCAAATTTGAACAGGGTGCTTTTTACCCCCTCATCCAAGTCACTGATGAATATGTTGAACAGTGTGGGCCTGAGGAACCCTACTGCCCACGTTCTTCCAGGTTGAAGTGGTAGGTGTCTTCCCTGCGACCCCCCCATTCACAAAGCACTTATGCACATGCATGAGCCCCATTTGACATTAATAGTGTTTAGTATGTGCTTATTGTGAAACACATGGCTAAGTACAATTTTGAATTGGCACTTGACAAATGGTATGCGGTATCTGTGCTGAGCTGGCTAAAAAGGCGGGAGAACTTTCTTGCTGCTTCTCTCTGTTATTTTCCACTTGGGCCAGCTGAGTTTTCTTGCCCATGTTTGATGCAAATTGGGCCAATTATACTGACATCTGCTTTTTAGAAGTATTGGCACTAGATGTCTTTGTATAACCAGAGTGGGGGAGGGCGAGGGGGGGGAGAGATGACCATCATCTGCTCAGTGCCTGAAGCTCTCCTTTCTACTGCCTTAGGCTCCTCCTGCATGTTTTGTTATCCATCTGATCCCAGAGGTTTGGGTGATCTTTGCTGAGAATGAAGAAGTAACAAAAACAACACGAGGGTTGCTTGAATGCCTTCTGTGCAACTTCTTATACGGGAAAGCTGGGTTTTGATAAAGTGAAACATTTTAAGGAAAATGTCTATTGTTAACGTAAGACTGATATATTTTTTCCATCAAAAAACCTGAATGCCTGAAAAACTGTATGCTTTCAGACCCTCACCCTGTGCAGAGATCTGGGGGGCACATGCCCCCCCCATGCTTGCCCAGGAGTGCACGCAGTGGCAGGAGCTGCCCTTCCTCCATCCCCATGCCCCACCCCAAATGAGCCACTTGTGGCCCTGTCCTGTGCCCCACCCCAGCTGGGCAGCAGCTGTTGGTGCCCCTTTGCTTTGGTGCCTGGGGTGGTTGCCCTGCTCACCCCACCCTTGCTACTGTATGGTTGTTACCTACTCCTCCTCTGTAGAGTGGGCTCCTTGACTGGACTGCATCTTCAAAGATACTCTGTAACCCTCCCATTTTCTGGTTATCAGGGGAGAAGAAATGTGGTGGGGGATTTGGCTCCATTGAGAGCAGAGATGGGAGGCTCCACAGTCACATTCCTAAATTGCAATATTTCCTTCTCTCCACTCCCCACTTCTGGCAGAGAAGTTTTCTGATCAGCTCTCAACCAAGCGCAAGTGGTTTGTATGAAGTGATTCCTTCCCAAACACAAGCCTAGTTATCAGCTCAGTACCAGGGAGCAGCAAGAATCTGATGCAGATGCTGCCCTGGCTGTATTCTTTAAATCTGCTGAAGCACCATCTCCTTGTTCTTCAGATTCAAGTCATTTGTGAAGACATGGCTTAACTAGGTCATTCACAGAAACATTCATATTGTAAAAGCCCGTAGACATCTGATGAGGGGTCAGGGGTCTCAATGTGTTAGACACTGTGCACATATTTAATGGAAAAGACCATTCCTACCTAAAACAGGTTCTATTCTATTAGACCAGTATCTGGCACCTTGTTTAGGCCTTCTCAAGTTATGAGAGCCGTGATGAGCTTAACCATGTTCTGCCTAACCATGTGCCCTCTAGTCCATGCCACGAGTGGAGGAGATGAATGTGGTACTGTTAGTGTAATGAATTGATGGACGTGAAGTTTGTGTGTGTGTGTGTATAATATATATATATGTGTGTGTGTGTGTGTATATGTATGTATATGTATATATAGCTTTACAACAGTTTAATACTGAGGGAAACGCAATATTTTTTTACCTCAAAATGTACAGCTTTTAGGGCAAGTAAAGAAATATTTATGTTATTTATATTCCTTTTACACTCCCATAAAGGAATAAGCTTTATGGAGTTTTTAAATTGGATTATAGTCTTGGCTGTACACTTCTCTAAATTGTATATACTGGCAATTTAGTCTCTGCTAAATTGTATATAATCTCAACTCTCTTATAAACTTTAATGTTTAAGTTTTTTAACTTATATATTTGTATGACTGTACATTTTGAAGAGAGATTGCACTAATGTCCACTCTGCTTATGTCTTTGATCCATAAAAATCTCATGCATTTTTAGATGTGAAAAAAATGTCTTATTTTTATTTTCTTGATGTCAGAGTTTTAAATAACTTTAGCCAATGCCATGCTTGGTAGAAACACAAGGTGAAAGTTATGATAACACATCAAAATGCCTCCTGATGGGTGTGCTTGTTTTTGTTTGTTTGCTTCCTTTTTTGCCACTCACAGATTTTGGAGTTCACTGGGTGTGTCTACAAGAGACACTTTACTGCACAGTAGTGTAGTTTACTGCATAGTAAGCACATGTCTACACGTGTGCATGCTTACTCCACAGTAAATGACATTACTTGTGAGTAAATTTGCTACCTGCAAATGCAAAAAGCAAATTTACTTGTAAGTAGCTACTGTAGCTACAGATTTGCTCCCGGTCAGCCCTGTCACTAGGTGGCTGGCCTGTGGCTAGCCCCAGGGCTCTGGGACTGGGAGCCTCTCCTGACTAAGGGCTGGGCCAGCTCTATGGTAGCCCCAGCCTCAGGCTCTTAAACTGCTTTCAGGCTTTTGAGCCCTGGGGCACATGCAGGCAGCCTGAGGGCACTTCAGGCCCCATGTGTCCCCCTGGGCAGCTGCAGGCCAGCTGCACCAGCCTGCCTGCCTGCACCCCAGTGCTGCAGCTCACTGCAGTGCTGCTTCCCGGTACTGCAGTGCCGTGCAGCTGCCAGGCCCATGCCATCCAGGCCTGCAGGCTGCTCCAGGCTCCTGCCAGGACTGTCAGCACCCAGGCCCAGCTGCAAGCAGCTCCTGACCACCGGTGCCAACTCCAGCTGCCTGCAGCCCACTTTCAGCAGCCTGCCCAGAGCCTACAGGTGCTGTGGGGCATGGCTTCACTGTGCAGTTGCCAGTCCCATGCCATGCCCCTGCGCTGGGCGCTGCAAGAAGCTGCCCAGGCCCAGCAGCACAGGGACAGCTGCAGCGAGGCCCAAAGAGCTGGTGTGGGAGCCCTGATGGTCTTGTCATTGTCCACCCAGGGCTGCAACTGGTACGTGGAGGAGACTGGGGATTTTGTGGCACTGTGGGGCAAGGTGGAGGTGCAGTGCCAATCCACGTGGGACAGGCACTCCAACACCCATGTGTATGAGGGGCTATCAGGCCGATATGGGAGCACAGGAGTGACCGACTGGCACAACAGTGCTGCGTAAAGGTCAAGGCCTGGTGGGTGCCACCATCATCAACCATAACCGTCAGTTGGGGAGTGCCTGCAAGTCCACACCCTTTATATGGCAACTGACAGAGATCCTCACGCCCTGGGACCCAGGCTGCAGCCATGCTGTGTACAGCAGCACAGGCAGCCTGCCTGAGCCCCCACCTCAGCCTGGCACCCGCAGTGACGTGTCACTGGAGGAGAGCCCCTTGTGGCACCAGCAGCCTGTCCTGCCGAGCTCCCCGACTGCAGCCTCCACCAGCAGCTCGGGGAGCCTGGGCCAGTACCTGCCACAGCAGCTCCACTCCGTCAGTTGGGAGTCCCAGTTGTACAGTAATTCGAGTATTGAGTAAGATGGAGCAGAACATGATGTTGAGTCTAAGACCCTGTGAGAGCTGTGAGATAACGTCACAGATACCGCAGGATATTGTCAGTTTTCATCTCAAGCACGTAGTTCCTCTCTCAGACCTGACCTGTGTGTTGGGGGTAGGTTAGGATTCAGTGGCATAAACTCTTGCATAAGCATGGCCACATAAATTCACTTCTAGTAGAATTGGGCATAAGATTATGCAAAATCACATTGTGGTGCATATTACAGTCCTGAGCTATCTCCATTTATTTTTTTTGCATCTCTGGTGCTTTCTTACTTTTCCAAGAATTCTCATGTCCTTTCCCATATTTTATTACTTTTTTTTTTTCATGGACTCTCTCTTTTTCAAGGGGAAAAAAAAGTGGCCACAAGGGGGTTATCTCTCTTACAAAGGCCAGTGGATACGAGCAATATAGATATTGCTCAAAGGCTATACAAACCATCTCTTGGTGTGAGCAATACCTACTTCATTATTTGTGATGAGTGCTGCAGTTTGTGCCTTGGTACATTTGCATACAGTTTAAAATGCTTCTGAAATGCTAGTGTGTCTCTAGGTTTAGTGACACTTGCAGACATGAATTGCAGGTGCTCCCTGTACACTGTTAATTTGCAGAAACTATTCTTGTAGCCAGGCTGCTTCAAGGAGATGTTCATATTAGAGATGTAAGGGCACATACACTATTTTAGATATAAATGTTCTCCTTACAAATCACAAAGAGTTATTTCTCACACAGGTAGTTAAACCAAGTTGCCTTGAGCAAAAAACAGCCTATGCTTTCATTGGAATTGCCACCCCAAATTGGCCATCTGAAAGCATACCGTAACAGCTTGTAAATGTACCAGAAATCTTCAGAGCACTTACATGCATGCTCACAGTATGGCTGAGTACTAAGGAGCCAGTCAAACTTCTGGGAACAGTGGGTTCATGAAGGCTGTGCCTGGCTAGGTGTACTTAAAGTACATTTAGGAAATCAGGTCAACTGCATGCCTTATAGATGCTCATGTCTCCTTACTGAATTCCAGCTTGCCTCAGGCTTACTTTAGGGGCATATATCTGGACTAAAATGGCTGATGTTTTGAGCATGCACAAAACCTATGTATTTCAATACATATGACCAATTTCACCTAAAATTTAGAATGCAGAAATCTGCACTAATGCACTTACATGTAAACGTTTAGCCATCACTGTGATGAATCGCACATAAAGACGGCATTTAAAGTGTGACAAAAATGTGACCAGCCTACTCCAATCCCTCTTTGAATTTGCACTCTTGCCACCTACTGGAATCCACAGCCCTAACCTGGGTATCTAGGATCTCTATACAAATATCCTGGAAGAGTTAGCATTTTTTTTTTTTTGGATCCACAAATGCCATCACATGGAGTGAGGAGCTGCCTGAGCCAACCAATAGAAATGGCTGAGAAGAGGGAATTAGTTCCCATACTATTTATTAAGTAGCTGAAGGATTACAGCTTGTCCAGGATGTGGGAGAATCAGGTTCATATCTACAGATTTAGGTGCCTAGGACCTATATACTATAAACAAGGAGAAGTAATCACCTCTGCAGGGCAATATAGAGCAACTGCATACTGCCAGGGCAAATGCATAGAGTAAGCCAATAGGAAATGCTAATTATAAGTGTGTGTCTGAACTCCCATTCTTCTTCAGAGTTAAGTGCCAATACATGACTGCATATTAGGTGCCTCCATTGTTTCGTGATCCATGTCTTATGATAGAACCAAAAGGGATTGTACCTTAAAGACGCTTCAGTCTATTCACTAACCTGTGCTTAGGGCACCCTCCTGCAAATGAGGACCTATGGGTTTGAATCCCTTCACACTAGAACCCAGGTCTCTAGTATCCTATGCAAGTGCTCTAACCACTAGATTATTGTGAAAAATGAGGGTGTAGGAACCATTTCTCTGTGTAGTTGTGCTCTCCTGTGAAAGTGGCCTTCAGTACTGCTTTGTATTGACCTCAATGCTGTTGATGTGAGTTAGGCATGTTCTGTCACTCTAAGACAGAGCAGAAATCACTTGGGTGCCCAAATTCTGGACTTTCTTACCTCTGGGTCATGCACCCTATTCTTAATTTTATTCTCTTAAATTTATTTTAATCTGAGAACAACAGATAATAAAAAATTTTCATACAGAATATTTTTACAATCCAAATTTTTCATTTAACTTAAACAGATATTTTATGGAAAAATGTTCATTCTGATGGCAAAAAAGCCATGCAGGAAAGGTCCAAATGAAAACTTTTGTTTATAATCTATATTTCAAAATGAAACTGCAGCTTTAATTTTGCGTCAATATAAGGAACAAAGCAAGATTTCTGATTCAAAACATTTTAAAATGTGTTCTGTGAAATGTGTTGATATTTCCATTTTCCAATCTCATTTGGAATTAATTTTTAAGATTAATTATAATTAATCAAAAGTACTTCCGGTCCACTTCTGGGTTTCTGTTGCGGGGGGAGTGCTCCTGTGGGACGCTCCATGCACCCCGGCATTACAGCATTCGCACGCTGTGCTGAAAAAACATTTAAAGCTGTGTCTGTGTCTGAATCAGCATTGAATCTTCAGATTCAGGTTCGACTGAATCAAATTTTCGACCTGGAGGGACATGGGCAGTGGGGTCCCCCAGGGCTCGGTCCCTGGGCCCGCACTGTTCAACATCTTCATCAGTGGCTTGGACAAGGGGGTAAAAAGCACCCTGTTCAAATTTGCTGATGACACTAAGATGTGAAGGGGATGTGGGCACATTAGAAGGAAGGAATAGGCTACAATCAGACCTAGACAGGTTACAGGGGTGGGCGGATGAGAAGGGAGGAAGAACCAGCACCGTACCTACAGGCTGGGGAGCTCCCTTCTCATCAGTGCAGAGGCAGAAAAGGATCTTGGAGTCACCATTGATGCCAAGATGAACATGGGCCGGCAGCATGAGGATGCAGTCAGGAAGGCTAACCGCACCTTGTCATGCATCCACAGATGCATCCCAAGCAGGTCTAAGGAGGTGATCCTCCCCCTCTATGCGACACTGGTCAGGCTGCAGCTGGGGTACTGCATCCGGTTCTGGGCGCCTCACTTCAAGAGGGATGTGGACAACGTGGAGAGGGTCCAGAGGAGGGCCACTCGCATGATCGGGGGCAGCAGGGCAGGCCCTATGAAGAGAGGCTACGGGACCTGACCCTGGTCAGCCTCCACAAGAGAAGGCTGAGGGGGGACCTAGTGGCCTGTTACAAACTAGTCAGGGGGGATCAGCAGGCATTGGGGGGAGTCCCTGTTTCCCCGAGCACTGCCAGTATTGACCAGAAATAACGGTCACAAACTGGCAGAGGGGAGATTCAGATTAGACATCAGGAGGCGCTACTTCACAGTCAGGGCGGCTAGGGTCTGGAACCAACTTCCAAGTGAGGTGGTGCTGGCTCCTACCCTGGGGGTGTTTAAGATAAGTCTTGACAATCACCTTGCTGGGGTCGTTTGACCCCAGTACTTTCCTGCCATGGCAGGGGGTTGGACTTGATGATCTGTTCATGTCCCTTCCGACCCGACTAACTATGAATTTTAAGAATCAAATTTCCTGTGGGATAAAATTTTTATTTCTAAAACAGCTCTACTGATATGTGCTTTCAACCTTAATTCTGTCTTAGTGTACTTTTGGGCAACTGTTTGCAAAATAGTTTTATAATTTAGGAGTCTACGTCCCAATTTCAAAATAGATTCAGGCAGTCCATGAGATTAAAGCTCCTGTGGCCCATTCCTGAAATGCCTAAATGGCATTTTGCAATGGTCTTATGTCTTTTTTTTTTAATTATCCTTTGTCTGGAAATGTCTCTATATATTAAAATTTCATGCTTGAACAAGCAGCAAGGAACTCTACATGAATGAAACCATGTGATATTTCTAATGATTGTTATGAAGTGGCAACATTTGAATAGTTCTTAATAAAATAATGTTATGGACAGATTCACCAGTTCTTGTTTCCAAATCCTTTTCAAAATCCTCGATCTGCCTATGCCCTTATACGAGGGGTGTAAAACTTGCCTGGCCTTGGGGAGCTGGATGAGGGGCATGGGGCTGGTCTGCATGCCAGATCAGATACACAGACCAGCACCGAAGCCAGCACACAGAGCTAGTCCAGTGTGTGTATGTCATGCAGTGGTGCAGTATGCACTGGCCCTTGTCTGGGACTCAGGTCTGGAGCTGACAGAGGGCATGTGCTGCATCAGGTGCTTGGGGCCAGTCTGTGGAACCAATTTAGACCAGTTCTGGAGCCAGTGTGCAAGGCTGGTTTGGCAGGATGCTGTGTGCAATGTGTGCCCCAGATCAGCCCCAGTGCTGCATGCAGTGCATATGTCTTGTCCATCCCCAAGCACCACATGCAGCATACGCACAGGGCCAGTATGAGGCACACACTGCACAGGTCCTGCACACTGGTTCTGCTGCACAGAGACTCTCTGTGGGCCTGATCCACACCAGCCCACAGGCTGTATTTTTTACTCCCCTGCTTTATTACACATACACATACATTCCTTTTTCTTTCTTGATCAGTGCATTTCTTTACACAAGCACATGCGTGCATCAGTTGTTGGGGGTTTTTTGGAAGCTTTTTTGCACACACAGGTACATATCAAAATTTCCCCTTTCCTTCTTCATCCCCTACTTTCCCCTGTCCAGTGCACACTCATGCACTCTTCCCCCCATGTTGTTCACATTCCTTTTTCACAAATACAGATACATACAATGCCTAATCGCCTTCTTTCTTCTGCACCTTTATACTGTCCTTTGCATGCATATACTTATGTACATATATGTATGCATATGCATACACATGCACACCATTGCTACTTATTTCTGCATGCTTCATTTCCCTTGCATGCATGTGTACATGCACACAGTTATATACACTTTCTTGCCCCTTGTGCCTATTCCAATTAGACTATTTATACCAGCCTTACTTGCTCACTTCTGTTATCTTGGGAGACTGCTGTGAACTGCTTACTTCTAGAAGGGAGGCTGGACTCAATAGACTGATCTTCAGCAACAGGCTTATATGCTTTGACCAGAGAAGAAATGTTGGTAAGAAGGAAGTCATAGCCTCAAATACTGTTTAAAAGACCTGGATGGTATTAAATGCAGCAATTTTGCAGGTGGCTATGGAATCCATGCTGAGGATGCACACTTTCATGCTTCAGTGGATTGGGTCGATCACTTAAAGGGATCAGGAAGGGATTTTTTTGGTCCATGAAGAGACTTATACTATGGGTCAGGCATAATCATGGGAAAGAGGGAATGGACTGTCTTTGAAGTTCTGGCTGGAAGTAGATATATTGGTGGTTGCATTCTTTCTATTCGAGACAAATAATATGTGAGTTTATATGGTCAGTGTCCCAGGTAGGATGTAATATGACTAATTTACTAGTAAATTATTTGACTCTGTAAAGGGTGGGATACAGAACATCCAGGTTATTTAGCCATGCTTTGGAAGGCAGCTGGTTTAGTGGGTAGAGCTTTGAACTGGGTGTTGGGAAACCTGGCTCAGAACCTTCAAGCCTTACCTCTGATCATCTGTATGGCCTTGCCATGTCATAGCCAGCCTTCCCTATACCTGTTTCACCTTCAGGGTGGAGCCTGTCTCTCAATATGCCTGGGCAGTAGTTGGCATAATACAGCCTTCAGCACCATTGGGGCCTGGAGTACAATTAACAGTTAGCCATTGTGGCTGTTTTTAAACCCAAGCTGTGCAATTTTGTATCAAAGAGACAGAAGAACAGAACAAATTGCTGATTCAGTACTGGGAGAAGTGGGATATGGGGTTAGCTGGAATGACAGGCTGAGCTGCTGTGAGAAGTGGTAGGAGAGGGGCAAAGGAGACCAGCAATCTAGACTTGTTCAGTTCATCCACTGGGCAGCCTATGTGAAGAGACAGGCTTTTACAACACTTTGATCAGAAAACTGAGGGTTACGAGCTTGTGCCAGTGTCTTGATGGCACTTGCCATGGACCTTGCTGCACAGTAAAAAAGAGAAGTGGCAAGGTAGGCCAGGGCATGCTAGCAGGCCCCTATGACAGAGTATTTGCCGGAGCACTGCATGCCTCCAAGCAAGCTTTTTAGGAGCACATGGCCTTGAGCATCTCCATAGCCTCTCCCACTCTGTCCAGGAAGAGGGATTTTCAGCGTGGCTGCACAGATAAGCAGGCATCCTATTCGCCTCGTTTGCCAGAAGCTGTTTCCCATGACATTTTAATCCTGCTGTGACTGGAGCAGGCAGCACAAGGGAGCTTCATCACGCCAACTCAACCCAGCCCAGCCCAGCCCAGGGCACAATTCCCATTCCCCCCACCCCCCTCTCCCCAGGCCCCATACACTTGGTTATTCCTGCAAGATCAAATGGGCCCCACGCTGGGGATCATCCCGCCTGATGGAACCCACAGACATGGGATTACATACAACTGACCCCACAGAGAGTTTGGTTTTTGGTGATCTCTTGGCCTTTGTGGGTGGTTTGACACAGATCGACTGACTGATGGGCACACTTCCATGCTCTCAGGCCCTGTTCTACCCCACCTTTTCTTTTTCCTTCCAGGCCTCTAACTTCTCAGGATGCTATTTTTCTCCCTCTCTGTAGCTTCTTGGTACAGGCTTGTTCATTTTCCTGGCAGGGTTCAAGCCCCTGCTTGACTTATCAAGCTCTTCCCCCATCTCTTTGTTATGACATTAACCAGACAAATCACTCCACCAACTCAGAACAGCCATGCTCCCAACAACTTTGTCAGCTAGGGCTATAGAGAAGCAGACAAGCAGAAGTGTTCAGCAAAGGTTTGTTCTGGGCCAAGGTTGGGGACAAAGATTGAAAACAACTGGCTCAGAATTGGTATCACCGAAATCATTGGAGGCTGTACCATGAGCTGTTTTCGTGACGATAAGGCTCTCAAACACTTACTCCAAGCATCCCCTACCAAACAGCTGTAATGGGATGGCCTGCCCTGTTCAGTAATCATGCTCATCAGAGACAGGAACAAGTGTTCTTAAACCCAGCAGGTGACTTGGAGAAGGTGGCCTGTTGACTGGAAAGGTGAGATTTTTGTAGTGGGTTATGAAGCTGTGCTGTCCTTTCAGTACTTGCAGACAAGGAACAAAACCGCTGGAAAGTTAAACTGTAGCCCCCTAGTGGAGAAAGAAGTTGCTTGGTGTTGATATTTTACCTAAGATTAATGCTAGAGAATAAAATTGTGTCCTGAAATGTTGGGCATGAAAGTGAGTCTTTCCTGGGCTGAGACAGAACCTCCATCTTACACCCCAGAAAAGCAGCACTCGTGTCTAGTGGAAAATGTGGGCAGCAGCTGGCCGCTGGCGCTGTGGAAAGCCTGAGCTAGTGGAAGTCAAACGTCAGGCCAAGTGGGTGGTGCAGCAACAACTCTGATGTCTGGCTGGATTTATCTAGTGAGCTTTAGCAAGACAGCACTGGAGCCAGGCAGGGTGTCAGTTGAAGAAGTGGCTGGTTTATCTGGCAGATGTCCCTTTAATACAAAATAGAAAGGAGGAACGTCACCGTACACCTGATGGCAGCAGGAGTCTAGCAGCAATCCCAAGAGCAGTGGAGGCAGACACAGGCAGGAGGGCCACTGCCAGCCACAGGCTGCCTCTTGCAACTTCCGCAGGACTCTCCAAGGAGCTAGGAGATACTGGGCTTGACCCAACAGAAACTCATTTGAGGCCTGGCAGTGTGGTCAGTGACTCTTCGTTCTTAGTAACAGACAGGTGCACTGTGCTCCTGTTCTCATTGTGGATGCCAAAGCCAATTGTTAGTCTGAAAGTTTATCATAGGGATTATGAGATGGGATTAAAAGGACAGAGACTGGGAAACCAGACACCAAACTGCATCCCATCGTGATTTATGATTTATTGTATTATTTAAAAGAGTTTCTTATGAATATAACCAGAACAATCCCAATGATGGATATTTTAGAAACAAAAAATTCTTACCAATGTATCTCTAGAGAGAGACTAGAGAGACCACTCTCTGGTTTGGTGAATAGAAGTTACCCGAGTTCAGTTGTTCAAATCGTTTCCATCCTTCTTTCAAGATTACAGATGGGTTATGAGTAGACAATATTGTAGCTCAGTGAAGCTGTGGGTAGACCATTTGCTTTCCCTCTTTGTGCATTGTTCTGTAGCAGTTTTCACGGCATAAATCCAGCTTAGTCCAGTTCTGTGTTAGAAGAAGCTCACAAAAAATTTTGTTTTCATTCTTGGTTCTATTAGCAGCTATACTATTTGCCAGGCACATACCTCACATCAAATGCTTGTCCTTGTGGGGAAGGGGTTAAATTTTGTGGTGCAGGTTACAATGCCCATCTCAATGAGGCTGCAGCAACGTAGTTGGCCGGTCAGATGTAGGATGTGCCCTTGCCAATGGAGGATGACTGAACGGTCAAACACTATCTACCACATTTCTTATAATCATTCCTCTTGCCATCTCAGCAGAGCCTGATGTACTTGTATGTCCTTCTGAAGCTTGCAGGCTGGCTGACAGGCTTTGTATCCGAGAGCAGAGATGATCAGACAAAGGAAATTATACCTTGTACTGCACATACCACAACTGGATGTAGAATAGTTACATAGTGTACTACAGTTTGCACAATGTAAATTCATGTTTACATAAATTATTTCCTTTTGTAGCTCCTACATTTTGTTATTACAGTTAATTTCACTAGCATTCATTACATTGAAAAACCATGTATTTAATCTTGCATACAATACATATTTAGTGTTTTCATTTGGATTTGTCCTTGGATTTTATTGTATGAATGAACCACACCCGTATATGTCTTTTTTCTCTTGGCCACAATTTGATGAGAATGCTTGACATCAGTGACTTATTTTTGGTCACCTTTTTTCATAATGTTATTTGATCAGTGTTTTAGCACTTTGTATCCTTTTTAATTTTGCTAAAACCATGGATTTTGGAAGTTTTATCTATGCTTGAATATAAAAATACATAATCAAATAGAACACCACCTACTACTCAAATTTTATTAAATGTCCTTAACACATTTAAAAATAAAATTAGTATATGCTTTTTATACTCTGCAACCTGAAACTTGATTATGATAGCAGCATCAAATGTAACCTGTTTTTTTTTTCCCCAAAAGTTGTACAATTCTTGCAGTACAATATCTTAACCTGTTTTTTTTTTTCAAAAGCTTTATACATTTGGTGCAATTTGCAATGCAGATGTATTACAATAATCACCAATATCATTTGGATTATTATTAAAATTTAAATAATTATTTCCACATTGAGACCCAGTGTTGTAAGACTTTTCTTACATGACAAAGATGACTCAGTTTTATGGGCTTTGTTCCCCTGAACATTTTTGTTGCATTTGTATTAGGTGGTTAAGATTTGAGGCTATTTAGAATACTGCAAACTATTGGTACAGAATATAGTACTTTGTCATTTATTACCACAGGTTTTTCAGGTACAAACATTAGCCAATTTAATTATAAGTTTCATAGGCCATTCTTACAGTGATGTCCTTCCGTAGTGTCTGATAGTCAATTTTAGGACTTCTTGCAGAAACTAGGGTATGTACAATTCAGTGCAGAAATGTTTGCTCTTTTCCCACCTTTTTATGTTTTGCAAAAATACCAACAACTGCCTTTTTTCTTGTTTAAAAACAATCATTGTTTTTAAGGATTAGAAAAGGAAAAGGGAGCGCGAATGCTAAACATCAATATAATTTTAAATACCTTAGAATGTATCAGGAAAGTAAATAAGCTTATAACAACTCCTTATTACTAAAAACTTATAGTGAACTTGCTGAGAATGACTTGTAACAATTTTTGCACTGATATTTTAGGATACAAACATGTATGTTGCAGGTTAAAGGACTTTTTGTTTTCTGCAGATAATCTGAATTGATCATAATAGTGCACTGTCATGACTTAACAAAATATGAAAATGAAAAGTTCCCATTTCAAGCATAATTATATGAGCAAATGTAATGTATATTGCAGCACCTACCCAAAGTGCACGACATATGACACATGAGATATAAAATACAAGCATCTATGTAACAGAATGCTATAAGTATGTTCTACAATACATGTGTAAAACTCAAAACTTATGGTGCCAACAATTGCATTTATAGATGCCAAGTAAGGTGATTATGGCGTTTAACTTTTTCGGCCCCCAAAATAAAAAAAATAACCTTTAAATGGAGAAATTCACCTGAAATGAGGACAGTCTTTACTTTAAAAACTTGCTTGAGTGTGTAAGAGAAACAAACTTTCTGCTTTCCTCATATTTATTCCAATGGGGTTGGCAACTGCTAACTTAGATCTTTCATGAAATGAAAAAATAATTTTTGAGTGTTGAAAAAGAAACAGAGTCTTAAGGATGAATAAAAGCTGAAGGGAGTCACTGTAGCAATGTAAAACAACCACCAAAACTCCCAGTGCAAAAGAAACCACTTTATAAAATTTTTGGCTTGAATTTTTTGTTTTACATTAAGGTGCCACTGTAAAAAAAATATCAGTCAGTGCTGGCATTCAAGCATCCACAAAGGTGTTAACAAAATACTTACCTAGTAGGTGAGCATATTTATATATTAATACCTAATGTTTTATTAATTTAATTCAATTTGTATTAACTATTCTGATAATCCCACACAGAGCAATCAGCTTGCTGCTGCCTTGATTTTACAACTTTAAATGTGTTTTTGATAACATGTCTTGTTGAGATCTTTAGTCAACATTGCATGTTTTTCATCTAACCAATTTCAAATTCATGTTCAACTTTAACTCTCAATTTTTATTTTCTGAGGCAGTGGATCTTAATGGGGAGGCACAATTTTTAGATGATCTCTTCCCCCTCCATGGCTCTAATTGCTTTGTACACTTACACTGATTTCACAGGACAGGACAATTTGCATACCATCTACGGTCTCTGAAGGATGGTTGCTTTTCCTCAGGCCTTTTTTTTATTTTGGGATTATTCAAGAAAGCAGCTGTCAAAGTTTCCTTTAAGCCTTCCCATGCATATCCTTCAATGTGCATGAACTGTCATGCCCTCCCCCATTTTAAGTTACTGTAGGTGTGGCTGCAAAAGATGATGCTGACTCGCCTGCCTACATAATCTTCCCCATGTCACATGGAGCAGCATTATCCCTTTCTAATATTTGGAAAAATGTAAAAGCTCAGTTCCATGTGACTCTTCCTTGGGATATCTACTGTACTAGTATCTTGGGATTCACCTTGAGTTGATTTTGTAACTACTGGAGCTGTAACTAGTAAAGGAACTTTTTCTTCACTTTGGTTCCAGGGCCAAGTATCATGCTTGTGATCGTAGCACAGAGGACGTGAATCGGGATTGTTTGTCACTGTCCCTTTGGCCAGTTTCTGAAGAGAAGGTGCCTTACTTGCCTTGTTACTAGAACTTGCTGTGATTGACTAATCTAATGGTTACAGGAGCTCCAGTCACTCCACTTTACAGTCTCGGCTTATCCGTTGCACAGCTTTGTATAGCTGCCTGTGCCTCCTGAAGCTACAGCTCTAATCTTGGTTCCTCCGTAGCTACCATTTCAAATGCATATAACCCCTGACTATGTGCATTTTGTGAAGGTTCTGCTTTGACAGAATCCTGTAATTTCACTCCTTATAGGCAGCCAGTCTCCCTTTCCAGCTTGTGAAGTTTTTGTTTGTTTGGTTTAGGATCACTTATTTCCTTTTTCAGTTTATTCGCAACATTTTTCAGGAAGTCAATACCTTTCTGTAGACAATCTCTGCAGCACTGTGCCTTCCATTGGTTTTATCTAACTTTTTGCTTCCCCCTATAAAATTATTCTGCTCCCAATTTAGCTCGCAATATTGGTTTGCACCTATACAAGCACTCCACATGCAGACCAAGACATCACATTAGTGGACACTTTCTTGATTGGATCATTGTTTCATAGTTTCATAGTTTCATAGTTTCATTGTTAACATGGGCAAATTGAGGATTTTGGAAAGGGGGCGGGGAAGTGTGTGCAGATGGTATGGTGCATCATCACATATAAAACAATACATTTTTCTCCAATTACAAAGAAACTAGAAGCTTTATTAATATGCTAGGGGTCTAGAGATAATTATTCAGTTCAGCTGGGCATCTTTCTGGTTTGCGAGACAATAGAATTGCACTGAGTGAGAATCAGCTCAGTGAACATCTGCAAGTATGGCTGTAGAGCCCAATTCTTGAATGACAGTCCCTTCCACTCCTACCACATGTGAAGTTTATATTGAGCAATCCTCAATTTGGTTCTGCAGCTTCTTCTTTCCCCTGCATGTTGGGCTCTTCTTTCCTCAAAAGCCTTCATTCCACACTGGATAGACTGTTTTGAAGTGCTTTGATCCTCAGCAGTCCTCTCCCAGTCATTTGGCTTGATGTTCACTGCCTTTGTATCTCTCTTGCAAACATGTCTGAATTGGAGATGAGGACACCTGAATGGTCCTCTTTCTGTAAAGAGTTTTCCATACAAGAGATCCTTGAGTATACAGCCATCATCCATTCTCTGCACATGACCAAGCCATCGAAGTAGATGCTGACTGAGGAGAGAATGCATGCCTGAAATGTTGACAAGTTCCAAGACTACCTTCAGTTTACAATCAACACAAAAACCAAGTATATCTTTATTGTACTGTGCATTAACTTGGTATATCATCTATCATGTATAAAAGAAATTAAACACACTAGGCAAAAATAATCAAAAGATGGTGTTTCATTACTTCTGTAGTCATCAGAATTCATGTACATCTCTGTCAGATACATAAACCAAAATCCAGTCTTCTTGAGCATCTTGACAATACAGACAGTACTTCACTGAAAGTTATTTCCATGCCTGAATTAATGTTCCCCCGCGTTAATGTTTCCACATCTGAGATAACGCTTTTAGCTAGAGTTATAGTCTGCAGAGCTGTGAAATAGGAGCTACATTACCAGGAGCAGTTAACAGTCTGCTGAATTGCAGAAGAAAGAATAATTTGATTAATGGAACATCAACAGCATTAAAAAGGAGAGAGGGGCATTAACACCTGTGGCATGAAAGGTTCAGAAGGAATCAGGTAGGTTTTAATGAGCCATAAAGTCAAGTGACTCCCTCATTACTGTCTGAATAGAAATGCTGCTGCCACTTCCAGGCTGTTGGTTTTAAACTTGGGGTGGTACAGGAATCAAAGAGGAGTGCAACGGCACCACTACACTGCCCCTGTATTCACCCCTAATCCCTTTCCCTGGACTGGCTACCTTTATACCACTCGCCAGGACATAAAAATCTGTTCCCTGTTAGACTTACAACAGGTTAGCACATCCATTCCAGCAGTGTCCTACATAAAACTTATTCCAAATCTCATCCTTCAAGTTCCTGTTCAGGTGAGAGATTTTTTTTATAAGGATTATATGATAGAAATGATGGGAGAGATTAGGAGAACAGACATGGAACTACAACCTGTTTTGGTCTACTCTATGATTGAGTGCACTAACTAACATGTTATCTTTGCATATAGAAATAATATGTAAAGATATTCTTACAATTCTTACATAAATAAGAAGGTCTTACAAGTCAGAGAGGTTTCTATTGAATTGATGAGTTCAGTTCTTCAATTCATCTTCACCCCTCCACCAACTTGCTATGTATAGGCATTATTACTCTTTGCAAACATAGCTCAGTGAAGCTGAGGATAAACCATTTGCTTTTCTTCTTTGTGCATTGTTCTGTAATAGTTTTCATGGCCATAAATCCAATCACTTCCAGCGTTGCCTAGTTATAGAAGAAACTCATTCATGGATGTTTTCTTATTCTTGATTCTCTTATCAGTACTACCGGCTGTCAGGCACATATCCCAAATTAAATGCTTGTCTTGTGGGGAAGGTTAAGTTTTATAGGTGCCAATTACACTTGTTCTCCTCCATCCCTCCCCCAGTGCCCTATAGCCTGGTGGTTAGGGCCCTGCAATGGGAGATGTGGTTCAAGTCTTGTCAGGCAGAAAAAGGAATAGAGCATAGACCTATCCCATCATAAAATAGTGTTTTAACCCCTGGGGTAGTGGAGTAAAGGGGACCACTATCATTGCCTCTCCCTTGGTTTGGAAGACAGGACTGATGCTTTGGTTTTGGGACCAGAGGTCATTGAAAGAAAGAGTTGAAAAACCTAACTCCAGGAGACAGTTCAGAGCTGTGAATTCAAATAGAGAAAAGTACCTACCTCAGTTGCGGAGTAAGTTCCCAGGTTTTGGAGATTGGCTTGTTTAAGTGCCTTCCTGCTCAGCATGCTGGATTTTTGGGGATCCTTCGCTGAGGCACCTAGCTCTCCATGCACAACACTGGGAGCCTGGGCTCCTTACTTGGATGCTGTGAATCTCACTAGGCGTTAAGGGCAGAATCCCATTTCACTCAATACATCCAAATGGCAATTTACCAGTAACGTAACTGCCAATTTTGATACTCATACACAGTGTGCAGTCTTACTCTTTGTGCAGTGTGGGTGTATAAGTGTCCACATGGCTACTGAGCAGTGAACATGTCTGAGCTCTGGGTGTCAGGTATATGGCTGAGTATACACATAATCTGGGCAAGCATGAGTCACAGAATTCTACCCCACAAAACCCCCTGACAAGTAGGGGTTAGATGCCAGACAAGGAGGGCCCTTCCTTGTTTTAGCCCAATACCTGAATGCTTAGGGCACACTCCCAGGAAATGAGAAGCGGCTAAAACCTGGTTTTCCTGCTTGCACAGCATGTATCTTAACTGCTCCATTATTGGGCTCAAATAGAGGACTCTCCTCCTCTCTTGTCAGACCACAATTTCAGGATTAAAGCTCGGGTCCATGCATACAGAACTGCTTGCCTGCCCAGCCAGAGTGCAGCCTATTATACATATTTAGTAGCTGTGCAGAGGCATATGCATCTACCCTGCACACAGAATAGGATTGCAGACTAAGTATAAATGTCAAAAATGACTGTTATGAGGCAGAAAGCTATCATTTGGGCATATCAAGTGACATAAGATTCAACCCTAAATAGTATGCTACAATGCTTCCTACCGTGATTCCTACATCCCCTGTGTGGATCTAGTCTGGATGCTAAGGAGCTTTTGATAACACTAGAATCCCATAGATTAGGAATATGCTGTAAGCTTCTTGCAGAAGAGAAAGAGCCTTTCATTACCTGACAGTGCAAAAGTAAATCAGAAGGATGAGTTGGAGTGACTTGGACACTTGTAAAGGGGTTGGAGCAGAGGACGAGGTTGTTAAGGCAGTGCTCATTAAGAAGGTAGAACTGCACTACTGTAAGGATGTGGGGGGGGCAAGCAGGGTATGATTTCCAGGTGCTGCCAACAAGGATTTCCAGAATGGAGCTAGGGGGCTGCTTCACCCTGCTGTCCCATCCCCTCTATTGCTCTTATCTTCCCTGAAGCAGATCCCAGCACTGACACTCTTAGGAGTGCATTTGTGCAAGATGTCTTCATATGCTTGTCAGGAGTATTCCAGGTGAGCTCCAGATGTGTCGGCAGAGGGACAACTTGGAGATCAACCGACCGAAAAGAGAGCTAGAGAGAATGCAGGTTGGAAATCGGAATAGTGAAGTTTGAAAGAAGGAAGGGAGGGTTTTTTTGGTAAAGGACTATAGAACTTGTTGTGGAGCTGGGCAGAAGTCTATGGGAGTACAGGCAAGAGGGAGGACATAGTACAGTGGCCTTCCCCTTGAAGGGCCAGGAGTGTGGGGTCAGCCAGGCTTGTTAAGTTATCAGACCCAGGCAGAAAAAGAGTAAGTGGTTATTAAGGCATTAAGTGGCTTCACTGATGAAGAGGCCAACAGGTGGCAAAAGTGCTTTTGCTGTATGAAATGTGAAACTGGCACCCATAGGAGGTAGAGGAACTGCTTTATTATTGTGCATAACTCATTTACTGAACAAAAGAATTGAGTCCTGGACAAATACTTGCTGTGTTAGTAAGCCCTTCTTGGAGAAAAAGGCTAGTAGCTTTTTATGCAAGTATGCAGTCACCAACACATAGTGCAGAATCCAGGCAAGCCATCACTGATGAAGCTGATGGGAAAACAGTTTCATCAGAGGCAGCAGTTAGATGGAAGCAGACACAAGTGGGATCAATGCATACAGGATCTACTACACTGGTAGTGTACCAATGATTCAACCTTTTCTTTCTAGGCATTAGGCCTAGAATGCTCCCTAAGGGTGTCTATACATGTGCTCTCTGGGTGCGGGTTTAATAAGAGCACCTCAGGAGCTACTTTAATTAAAATTCATGCAGCATCTCATGTAGTCAGTGTCCTGTGCTTCAAAATAGTGGCAGGGTGCTTTAACTAAAGCTTGTTCAATGAGCTTTAGTTAAAGTGTCCCCACCACCATTTTTAAATGGAGGCTGCTGGAATGTTCTAATTAGAACACTTAAACGAGTCGACTCCAACACATTCTAATTAGTAAGCGCCGGAGCAGGCATCCTGGATGTGGACAGGCACCCTAACTGAGCACAGGACTGCAGCCTGCGTTCTCTTGCCACCTACGGGGCCTTGCATCTATTCATAGACTCAGAAAAATGGGGGTAAAAGAGACCTCAAAAGGCCGCCTCATCCAACCTCCACTCAAGGCAGGGTCATCCCTGTCTAAACCATCCTAGACAAGTTTGTCTAATCTGTTCTTAAAAACTTCAGGAACAACCCTGTCACATAGCTACCAGGCACAGTGCCCAAAACATCAAAAACACCCTAATTAACAGATAAAGCAGGGGGACCAAGGCACTGTTAGTTGTTAAGCATGAATGGTCATTTCTTTCTCTTCCAAAAGCTGAACCCATACTCTTGATTATGGCTGCAGAAGCCAGGTCAGATATTTTCTGTAATCCAGGACTCTGTTTCCTTCTCTAGGGTGTCCTAATGGAAGTACATCATCATTGTTACCTCCCAGTGACCTGCCAGAAGGCAGAGGGCATTTAAGTAGTGACCTTCTCCAGATCACAAAGGACTTCAGTGACAGCTTGGACTCCTAGTTTCATATACTGGCCATGTCTACATGTTTGTTAATGTGCATTTAGTTTAATACTTGCTTAATGAATTACTAACTAAATGCACAGTAACTCCAGTTACTGCACAGTAGTGCCAGTGCACGGTTTTTTTGTGATGCTAATTATGCAGTAGCTTCATAACACTGTGCAGTAGCGTATTAGCATGATTTTTGACTGGCACACTACTGTGCAATGTATTAGACTACTGTGCAGTAAGCATCTTGTGTAGACACGCCCATTGTGCTCCACATATAAAATCATCTTTCTCCTTTTAAATGCTTTTCCTCACTCTTGGTGCTTGAAGAAAGCCTTTGCCTGTCTGACCTCACTCAATACAGATTTTATTTGTTTGAGGTAGCCCATCTCTGTATGTAACTCCCAGATCATGCATCTGTCTGATAGCCTAATATTAGGTCCTAGGTCCAGCTTAGCATGTCTCTCATGTGAACACATTTTGTGTTAGTCCCAGGTGCAGCCTCATTCACAGAGGCATGTGAGCTTCAGTATGCTCTCATGTTTCAATAGCGTCCTACCCTGATAGACCACTTACTACCTGGAGGTATTGCAGATGCCTGAGCCCCTTCCAAAGCATTACCTAACAAAGCTACTACATTCCATCTCCTTCTCATAATACCTGGCTCAGGACTCCACTCGTCTTGCTGCTCATGCTCTTACAGGTGTTTGTCCTTGGGAGTTTCTCAGGACTCCTCTTTTGGCTCTTGAAAGGGTAGGTGACTTAAATTCTCTGTGCTAGTGGGATGGCAGTGTGCTGGATGCTACTGAATCGGCCCATAGAGGACAATTTTCGTTGAGTAAATTCCTACCAACAAATTCTGCATCGCCCAATGCTCTGGAGAGGCATTGTAGAGCCTACCTGGCTCAGTCCTGAGTCTCTGATATATAAACATATGGATTATAGTTGCTTCCGTACCATATCTCTGCTTCTTCTGGGCTCTGCTCTTTTTCTGTCTCTCTGTATCTCACCCACCACCTCTTATCTTTTCCTCTCTGTTTCCATCTCTCACCTTTCCTTTTTGGTGCAAATTCTAAGCTTTAACATAGTTTCTTTCTGCTGGTTCTCTACCCAATGTTGTGTTGTCTTCCCCTTGAGTAAGAAAGACTTAGGGAATCCTGCAGTGCCCCAGTAACATCTAATACAGAAGTCCTTTGGAGCCATAGCCTGGGATGGAGAAGAGTAGGAGATGGCAATGATGCAGGGCATAGATGCATCTGCAGTGCCCTGCCCTCCAGCTACTTTGACTCCTGCACAACTGCTTAAGGATAGTTGCAATGAGGATGTAAATTAGAGCAGCCTCTGCACACTCTCCAATTTATACCCAGGGCTGCAAAACCCTCTGACAGTCTCGAAGTCTAGGAGAAGCAGAAAGGACTCCATCCTTGCACTGTGTCTATATCAGTCCACTCACAAGTCAGACTCAGAGAGCCTCTCTTTGTTTCTCTCTCACTTATTTTCACATTAGTGGCTAAGGTCCTTTCTTATTCACTCCCTCTGCAACTTCTTGAAAGCCAATAGGGTTACCCCCCTATTCAGAAGAGCAGCAAGAGTGTTTCTGGAAGAAGGAAGTTTTTGTCCAGCTATGGGGTCTGAGGACTAACAGAGGAACCAGAAAGCAAGGGGATGAACAGAGAGCAAAACTTGTTTGCCAATAAATTCCTGCCCAGTTGCCTGGACAAGCCCAGTAGCACAGGAGATGGATAAATAAATATGAGCAACTCGCATTACTCCAGCTTTCTGGGGCTTAGCTTTGCAACTGTCATGCCCTGATTTTGAAAAGAAAATGGGGGGGAAACCCCTTAAACCCTAGGGTTAACTAAAACCTGTGTTTTTATTCAAAAACTTGCTTTAAACTCTTTTCCACTTCTCTGTGCTGTGCAATTCTCAGATTTGCTTTTTTTGCCCAGAGGCACCAAATGCTACAACCCATGCAGGTGTTGTAGGGGGTCAAGCACTCCTCTCCCACCCCTACTGCCAAAGGGATCAAGGAATTGCTGAAGGCAGGGGGTGACGCACATTAGAAAACAGAGCTGCCAGCTTTACTTCTCATGTTTCCTCTTGCTCAGGCTGTGGAAAAAAGCTGGGTCAGGTTTGAACATGATGCTTCATCTCTGGCTGGTAGCCCAGGGCTGGGTGAGATTTCTTCAAGACAGACAGTGGCACATCGTATTAGATTTGTTCTTGAGGTGTTAGCCTCCCCCTCTTGGCTCCTAGCCTTCAGGCTAAGAATTTCAGAGGTGTATTGGAGAGAGGCAACCAGCTTTCTGAAGCAGTGTGACATTGGGGACAGGGTCCAGGGGCAGAACTCAGGAGGCCAGATTTTTTCTCACCTCTGAGAGAAGCCAGGTTTCCGGCAGGTGCTCTAACCACTATGCTATTGAATGAGGACCTTTATGCTATCATGTGGTGATCAGAGGCACCTAGCCACTGGTTAAAATTTGGGAGATGAAGGAAGAGCCATGCATCTCCAGTGTAACTGAGGATAATTTTCTGGGAGCATCTGAGTGCTACCCATTGAAAAGAATAAGTGAGCTGGGTGTTTCTGCAGTGCAAAGTGGAATTTACTTCTAGGGATGCACAGGCTGCATACTAGGTCCTCACTGAAATGATAGAAGAACCACACAACTCCACAAGCAAAGCTGAATGCCTCTGTAACCCTGATCATGCAAGCCAGGACTTTGCCAACAGCTAGCGGGTGAACTAGAATTTAGCCTCTAGTCTTCCAGCAATAGAGAATTCACTACACTTCTAGTACTATTACTCTAATGATTAATTTCCCTGGCTTAAAATGTTTAACTGTGTTTCTAGTCTGAATTAGTTTAGCTTCATCTTTAAGATACTAGGTTACAATGTGTCTTTGTCAACTAAGAAAAAGACCCATCTGCTATTAGAAATCTTTCCTTCCATGTATACTGTGATCAAGTTGCCTTTGAACCTTATCTTGGATGAACTAAAAAAGTTAAAATGCTTTAGTTCTGAACCATGTGCCAGGCTTTCTAGACCCCCAAATAATTCATTTGACTTAGTATTATAAGATTTTCTGATGAGAAAAATGAGTTCTGTTCAGAATGAGTGCATCTCTTGTTACATGGATTAGACACCGCTGATGGATCTCAAAGTAATTGGAGTGCCTTGTGCGGTGTGATGTTAGCAAAAGAATATTCAATGTCTATCAGTGAGCTGCAGGAAAATATTAAATCGAAACTGATTAAATTTGTAGTTGGCTAAAAAAATTGATGAGGCCATAAATAATTATAAGGATCCACCAGTAAGTGTGATTCACATAGTAAGTAAGTTTCTTTCAATATCATGTGTTTTAATATAGCCAGATGTAAGGTCATACATGTAGGATCAAATAATTCAGGTTTCCTGAACAAGATCAAGGACTGTTCTGTAATAGGGGTCATCCTCTGATGATGGCTAAGAGGTCTTAGCAGACAAACGAGTGAACATGAACTCCCAGTGCGATATTCTTGTTCGGAGGCAGGAATAGCTGTATCTGTTCCCATCTAGCTGTTTGTAAGACACAAAGGAGAGGCCAGCACCCTAGGGGTGTGGACTATGCAGGAGACCACAGTTGGGGGTGATGTCGGTCACAGCAATGCTAGGAGCTCATTATTGAAATGTTGTGTCCAGTTCTGATGTGCCTAGTTCATAAAGGAGGTTGACAAACTGAAAAGGACTTAGAAAAGAGCTACAATAATGATTTCAGATCTGGAAAACCTGTCTTATAGGTAAGAAGCTTGATCTATGTAGATTAAGGAGGAGATGGTTAAGAGAAGAGTCGGTCACACTTTGTCAGTACTCACATGGGAAGATGATCTCTGGCATTAAAGGATTCCTTTATCTATCAGAAAACCACATAACCAGAGCCATTGGCTGGAATCTGAAGCTAGGCGGAGGATAAATAAACACTTTAATAGAGTGGGAAATTAACTGTTACAATGACTTCTCTAGAGCTGTAGGGGAATCTCTAATACATGAAGTCTTTAAATTGAGATTGGATGCTTGTTTTGGAAACCCATTTTTGCTCAGGTAAAAGTTATGATTTTGAAGACATCTCTATGTGAAATATAAATGCCTATATTATCAGGAGGTCAATCTAGATAATCAAAATGATCCCTTCTGGCTTTATAATTTATGAATCCATAAACCACTTCTCCAAGGTGTGACCCCCTACATAATTCTGCAAAACTCAAGGAGGGCAATAGCAGTTGGCTTTAACCACTGTGCAGGTCTTGGTGTTTAGGGATGTAGTGCCCTTTCTGGAGAAAATAAATTGGACTTGACTGTAGTGAACACAAGGGGAGATCCTTTGTAGAGGCTGCTGGGCACAGACAGACCCTGCAAAGCAAACTTGCTTTGCCTCTCTAAAGCTGAGACTGACTTCCCCAAAAATCATGCTCCCTTGCCGACCCTGGTGGTAGGGTACAGTAGAATGACCTGTCACTGAGGTCCCCACACCTTTGTTTTGGAGAAGGAACTCCGTAAGGATACTCTCCTTCGACCTAAGTCTTACATTGTTTCAATAAATCAGGGTCTCAGGGACCCAGTGACTCTCCCATCTCACTGCTTTTCCCCATGCTTGCTGGCAGCTTAGTTGAGGGGTCATCCAGCAGTCAAAAGCCAAGAATGAGCTTCAGCTGATTTCATAGATTTCCTAGATGTAAGGGCTGGAAGGGACCTCAAAGATCATCAAGTCCAGCCCCTGCCCCAGGGGCAGGAAGTCAGCTAGGGTCAAAGGATCCCAGCAAGATAAGCATCCAAGCGCTTCTTGAATGAGTCCAGAGTAGGTGCCTGCACTACTTCTGGAGGGAGTCTGTTCCAGGTCTTGGGGGCTCGGACTGTAAAGACAGTTTTTCTTATGTCCAGCATGAAACAGTCTTGGAAGAGTTTATGACTGTTGGCCATTGTTTTTCCTTGGGGTGCTCTGGTGAACAGATGTTCTGTCAGGTCCTGATATACACCCCTTATGTACTTATAAGCAGCCACCAGGTCCCCTCTGAGCCTGCACTCTTCCAAACTGAAGAGTCCCGTGGCTCTCAGCCTCTCATCATAAGGCCTGTTCTCCTGCCCTCTGATCATGCACGTGGATCTCCTCTGCACTCTCTCCAGCTTCTCGACATTCTTCTTGAATTACAGAGCCCAGAACTGGACGCAGTACTCCAGCTGTGGCCTCACCAAGGCCGAGTACAGTGGAAGGATGACATCCTGAGATTTACTTGAGAAGCATCTATAGATGCAAGCCAGGGTTTTGTTTGCTTTACCAGCTGCAACATTGCATTGGTGGCTCATATTCATCTTGTGGTCATCATGACTCCCAAGCCTCTTTTGGCAGTGGTGCTAGCCAGCGTAGCACTGCTGAGCCTGTAAGTATGCTGCAGGTTTTTTTCCCCCGAGGTGGAGTACCTTACATTTATCGGTATTGAATGTCATCAGGTTTGTGTCTGCCCACTTACCAAGTTTATCCAAGTCAGCCTGGATCACTAGCCTGTCCTCAGGTGCCCCAAAGTTTAGTGTCATTGGTGACCTTAGCCAGTGTGCTTCTGACACCAATGTCTACATCGTTGATAAAGTTGTTAAAGAGAACCAGTGCAAGGACAGTGCCTTGGGGGATGCTACTGGTCATGGAGCACCATAACGATTTGCTGCCATCAACCACTATTCTCTGGGTCTAACCTTGGAGCCAATTTCCCAGCCATTGGACTATGGTGTAGCCAAGGCCACAGTTGGCCAATTTTTCCATGAGGAGGTCATGGGACACCAGATCAAAGGCTTTTTAAAATCTTTATGATGGTTACAATCATGTACATTAATCAGTGATATGAGTAGTTCCAGAAGGCAGAGTGGTTCAGTGGTGGAAGAACTGAGGTGTGAATTGGGAGAGCTAGGTCTTCAGTCCTGGCTCTGTCATTGATCTGTTGCATGACCTTGAGCATATCCTTTCATGTTTCTGCATCACTACAATTCTGATTCCATTTAAGCAATGACAGGAACTGTCTCTTGCTCAGTGAGTATACAGCTTCTAGCACACTGGGACTGTGATTTTTGGAGGGGATGGTTAGGAGCTACTACAAATAAGGGAAAAGCTACTTGGTTCATACATAACCTCTCACTAATCTGGTTATTTATACTCCATTAATCCTCAGTTGTGGGTGGATAGGTAGGGCATCAGGCTCAGAGACAATTGCTAATGCACATGTAGCCATTTTGCTAGGTGTTATTTGCAGCTGCAAGGCCCAGGTTAAAATATGTGAAGGTGGAATTCTGTTCCACTTAGATGCACAAAGTAGTAGTTTTCTAACCATGTCTGTGGGACTTCTGACACGTACAAACAAACTACCTACTGACTGGGCATGCATATGGGTATGTATGCACACTCACTCTCTAGATGTGTACCTTCATCTAAGTCACAAAAATATAACCCACCCAGAAACCCATAACTACTGGGGTAGACTTAGGAGGAGAACCCCCAGTGTTTTAGCCCAGTAGCTGAGTGATAAGGCCATTTATCCATTAAAATGAAGACCCAGGTTTGTAGGCCCCTCTCACCCAGAGGATGTCTGAACCTGCATCTCACAGACTTCCCAGCACAATACTTTGGCCACCACACCACATATTAAGCATTATCTGGTCCACTCTTTGGCATGGAAAGCTGAGAGGAAAGACCTTGAAGTGCTTCAGCATCTCCACATCACAGGATGTAGAGATAAAAAGGAATAGATAAAATTGTCAAGATTGTATTTAAAAAAGCTACAAAGAGCAAAGAAAATATATGGCAAGATGTTCAAGACACATGCCTACTTTTATGCCAATAGCCCTGGTATTACTACAACCAGTGGCACAGGAAAGGGTACTAGGCCAAAAAAAGGAA
>NW_017728949.1:2679173-2694756 GCF_001723895.1 Crocodylus porosus
GGTGCTCTTTCCTGCCAAGGCAGGGGGTCGGACTAGATGATCTACCTAGGTCCCTTCCGACTCTAGCTACTATGAAACTATGAAACTATAAGACTGTGTCCCAGTATCAAATCATGGGCAAACTATATAAGGGATTTAGTACAATGCCAAGTCAGGGAAAAGCAGCCCACCAAAACCTAGAAGAAAAGACTTTGGCTTCCAAGCAATAAATGAATTGGTTAATATTGGGGAGCAGGGAGTGGGAATTCATAGATGTAGGGGGCGACCCGAAAATGTTAAATATGTCACCTGCTGCTGAGATTCATGCTTAATTTTGCTCAAATAAATGTGTCAACAAGGATATTACAATAGCTCTTCAGAACAGGGTGCTATTATCTGATTATAGTTAGGATCACAGAGAACTCCGCTTCCAGGAAATGCTTCCTCTAAGAGAATGGCAAGTGTGGAGGAAGGAATGGCAAGAAGGAACTGAAAGGAAGAAAGAAATGTTGCATGCTGTTGCCCCTCTCTTTGTACACGTGAACAATGGCATCTGCAATAGGGAATATAAACTGGCCTGAGAACAATCCAGTCCTTTGCAGGTAGGTCTCCAAATGGCCCATAAAGCCAGAATTTTCAAGAAAGCACATCTCCACATGGGCATGGCATAGCAGTGCAAGTTGGGGATGAATTCTTATGAATATGTGGTCTCAGTTGTAGGTCTTGAATACTCAAAATCCTGGTTCTGACCTCTTTAGGAATTGTGCTCTTCCCTTTATGATGGATAGAGACAGGTCTGAACTGCAGAGTGTAGAGCAGGCTTTAAAAGTCCCCAGACTGAGGGGAAAGGTTTGTACTTCAGAACCAGGTGGTCCTGTCTCACCCCATTTCTTCAAACAATTTGATGGCTGACCCCATGTTTTCAAGGTGAGAGGCTTCATAGCCCCCCCTTAATGCCGAGAGCCATCCCGTTGTCCCTCAAACACTGTGATATTTCTTAGATGTCTGAGCAATCTGCTCTGTGCAGCCTCCACTCCCCACCAATTAATCGTGTTGCTGTCAGTTTGGATTACCGACCACTGCTTTCTTCATCTCAGCTTAAAATATTTGTGGTTACATACTCTGTCAGAAGAGTTACATAAGAAGAGAGCTTTGCCCAGAGTACAAACGATGGTGCAGAAGGAATGTATTGCTGCAGATTCCTGCAGAAATCTTTATTGGGTTCCTCAGGATTGACAAAGGGCAGGGATGTGGGGAGGGAGGGATGGAGCAGCGAGAAGGGGCAGAAGTCACTTCTCTGTTCACATGATCCAAAGAGAAGAGGAGAGAAAAGTTGAGGAGAGGCTGCAACCTGAAATATGAGTACCAATTCACAGGTTGATACACTTTTATCCAGAAAGATCTCCAAGGGTTGTAAGTAGGGATCTCTTTATCCATCAGTGAATTGCAACCACTGCATGGGGTAGAACACATAAAACTGTGACAAAACAAGGCTAAACAACACTTTAGGCCAGCCAGTAAAGACAACCATAGTTGTAATAATAATTTCTGCATTATATCTATAGCGTATGATTGGGTTAAAGTTTATTTCTTACAAAAATCCAGCTATGGATATGGAAGCAGCTAGATGCAAGAAACAGAGCTGAGCCCACTCATATTAAGAAATATGCAGATAAAAGGGGCCAGATTCTATCCAGCAACTAAGACATCTCCACATGGGCATGGCATAGCAGTCCCCAAAATTGAGACACCTTACTCCAGTGGGAAGACCCTTATTGACAGAGCTAAGCATCTAAGTTTGCCAAACAGTGAAGGCCCCTGCCAAGGGTGGTCCAGATCACCTTGTTATGCAATAGACAAGCCCCTACAACCAGCCAGGGGAACGCTAGGTACAGAGCATGTCAAAACTACTACTCCTTGGAGCTCAGCATTGGACTCAGGGAGGTGCCTCTGTCAGACCTGGGTCCAGATCACTCAGATGCCCACCTGAACTACAGCAACTGACAATAGTAGTGAGCTCAGTATAAAGTATGCCACACCCCACTTTAGTTCCTAGTGCTGAAGAATTGCTGCCAGCAAAGCACCAAGGACGTAAGTGGCATATACTATGGTCCATAGTCCTCAATTTTTCACCCAAGTTCCACCTTGCTGCCCTCTACTGTGACACAGGATCAGGCATGTGCTTTGAGAGCACATGCCTGATCCTAGAAGGGTTTGGAGCAGGGGTGGGCAATTATTTTGGGCAGAGGGCCGCTTACTGAGGTTTGGCAAGCCATTGACGGCTGCATGCCAGGCAGCCAGGGGCAGATAAATATTAATTTTCTAAATTTTTTAGGGGCCCCGTGGGCCCGGCAGGCTGCATCTGGCCTGCGGGCCACGTTTTGCCCACCCTTGGTTTGCAGGATGTCCGCTGAGAGTTGGGTGGATTCTATAGGTCTAATTTTATTGGTGGACTAGAAATAGCCTTCACACTAGCATAGATGTAACACATTTGTGCCTCTCTTCAAATGTTCAGTAGTGCTATAGAGGACAGAGTTGGTAACTAACCCATAGGCATTGATTAAGAATCTCAGTTCTGATGCACACTGCAGCACTGAGTTGCACAGCTAAGCACTTGGATCCTATCAGGCAAAACAGGAGCATAAGTGTGAGTAGACTACAACTTGTGCTGTTGTTCAGTGTATATTAGAATTGCATCCCCCACCCTCTTGATATCCCTGCTAACTTTTGTAGGAGGCTGATCCTGGCTGTGACCTTGTGGGATTTTTTTCAGTGGCTTTTAAAGATCAAACTCTGGTCTGAGGTCATGCTAGGGTACTTATGGTTGGTCTTGTGTCTCACTTTCTGTTCACAGAAACTGATATCCAGTAGCATTTGGCAGCTTTGTTGCAGAGGTGAAGAGCTGTCACAGCTTTTGAGGGGCATCATTGTAGGGACATTCTTCCCAGTAGTGGAAACAGAATCATAGGATCATAAAAAATGAGGGTTGGAAGGAACCTCAGGAGGTCATCTAGTCCAACTCCCTGACTAAATCATCTCAGCCACAGCTTTATCTATCCGGGTCTTAAAAATCTCCAAGGATAGAGTCTCCAAAACCTCTCTGGGTAACCTGTTCCAGTGTTTTACTACCCTCCTAGTGAGAAAATTCTTCCTAATATCTAACCTAAACTTCCCTTGCTGCAACTTGAGACCATTGCTCCTTGTTCTGTCAGCTGCCACCACTGAGAACAGTCTCGCTCCATCCTCCTTGGAATCCCCCTTCAGGCAGTTGAAGGCTGCTATTAAATCCTCTCTCATTCTACTCTCCCTAGACTAAATAAGTCCAGTCCCCTCAGCCTCTCTTCATAAGTAATGTCTCCTAGCCCCCTCACCATTTTCATTGCCCTCCGCTGGTCTCTCTCCAATATGTCCACATCCTTTCTGTAGTAGGGCACCCAAAACTGGATACAGTACTCCAGATGTGGCCTCACCAGTGCTGAATAGAGGGGAATAATCACTTCCCTTGACCTACTGGCAACACTCCTACTGATGCAGCCCAGTATGCCGTTAGCCTTCTTTGTAACAAGGGCATGTTGTTGGCTCATATTCAGTCAGCTTATTTTCCACTGTAACCCCCAGGTCCTTTCCTGCAGAGCTGCTGCCCAGCCTGTCAGCCCCCATCCTGTACCGGTACATAGAATTGTCCCGCCTAAGTGCAGGACTTTGTACTTGTTCTTGTTGAACTTCATGTAGTTTCCTGGATCCTCCTTTTTGTCTTTCTAAAGATGGGCACTATGTCTGCCCTTTTCCAATCATCCAGGACCTCTCCTGATCATCATGCGTGTTCAATGATGGTCAATGGATCTGCAATCACATCAGCCAACTCAGAACCCCATGGTGCATCTCATCCATCCTCATGGACTTGTACATGTCCAGCTTTTCTAAGCAGTCCCTGACATGCTGTTTCATGACTGAGGGCTGCTCACCCCCTCCCCAAACTGTACTGCCCAGTGCAGTAGTCTGGGAGTTTACCTTACTGATGAAGACTGAGGCAAAAAAGGCATTTTGTACTTCAGCCTTTTCTGCATCCTCTGTCACAGGGCTGCCTCCCCCATTCAGTAAGGAACTTACACTTTTCCTGATCCTCTTCTTGCTACAGACATACTTGTAGAAACCCTTCCCTTGTTATGCTTTACATCCCTTACTAGCTGCAACTCCAATTGCACTTTGGCCTTCCTGACTTAATCCCTGCATGCCTGAGCAATGCTGTTATGTTCTTCCCCAGTTATTTGTCCAAGTTTCCACTTTTTATAAGCTTTCTTTTTGTTATTTAGTACTAAAGAGTTCCCTGCTAAGCATGGGCAGCTGGTGCCACCTTAGTCAGGGGGGCATGTGTCCCCCACAGTGGCTAGTCAGCAACTGGGGGGGAGGTCCCCCCATGGCCAAGCGCGCTGACTGGAAAACAGCTGTGGCATTCCCGGAAGTGGCTGTGGTGCTTCATCTGATGCTCCCACTCCCTGGCCAGTGCTTGCAGGGGGGGCACTGGTGCTCCTGCCTGCCCCCCTGCCTGTTGCCTAAGCAGGGAGTACAGCCTGTCACAGGGTGCACCAGCACTCCCAGGGGGTGCACATGCACCCCTGTGCACCCCCTACATGTCACCACTGCTGGGCTGCTCTTCTGCCATACATGCTTGCCTTCCTGCATATCGGGATGGTTTGTTCCTGCACTCTCAGTAAGGCTTCCGTAAAGCTCTCCTAGACTCCTGTCCCCCTTAATCTGGCTTCCCAGGGGATCCTGCCCATGAGTTTCCTGAGTAAGTCAAAGTCTGCTTTTCTGAAGTCCAAAGTCCTTACTCTGCTGATCTCCATCCTTCCTTTCCTCAGGATCCTGAACTCAAATCATCTTGTGGTTGCAGCTGCCCAAGTTGACATACACTATTACATTCCTCACCAATTCTTCCCTGTTCATGAGCAGCTGCTCAAGAAGAGCATGGCCTCTATTTGGCCACGCCAGCACCTGCACCAGGAAGTTGTTCCCAACACTCTCCAAAAACTTTCTGCATTGCCCGCGCACTGCTATGTTGCCCTGCTAGCAAATGTCAGGGTGATAGAAGTCCCCCAGGAGAACAAGGGCCTGTGATCAGGAAACTTCTGCTAGCTGTTTGAAGAAAGCCTCATCCACCACCTCCTCCTGGTCTGGTGGTCTACAGCAGACCTCCACCGTGACATTGCCCTTGTTGCTCTCCCCTCTGACCTCAACCCAGGCCTATCTCCTGTTTCATACTGGAGCTCTGAGCAATAATATGGCTTTTTTACATAAAGTGTAACTCATCCTCTTCTCCTTCCCTTCCTGTCCTTCCTGAAGAGTTAATACCCACCCATGACAGTGCTCCAGTCATGCAAGCTATCTCACCAAGTCTCTGTTGCTCCAGTCACGTCATAGTTTTGTCACTGTGCAAGGACTTAGAATTCTTCCTGCTTGTTTCCCAGCCTCCATTCATTTGTGTGCAGGTACCTGAGGTAACTAGTTGATTGCCCTAATTTTTCAGGAAATATGAAAGCACCTTCCTGTTGCCCCCTCCTGCTTGATCTTCCTCCAGGTCTCCAGCTTCCCCACTTACTTCAGGGCATTGTTGTTCATGGCAAACCTAGTTTAAAGTCCTCCTCACTAGGAGGGCTTCCTATCCTTATTGGAAGTGGAAATCTGCCTGAGGTAGCCATCAGCTGTTGCCCAATATCATTTATATCCACAGTAAAAAAGTCCATCAAGAGGGCTTTCCAAGCTCAAGTCAAGAAACAGGCTGGCCCTAGACCTGGTCAGAATTTCTGCATTCAAATCCTAGCTTTTACAAGCCACACTGAAGCAGGCTACCAAAGGAAACAAGAGACTATAGCAGCATTGCTTGATGTCTTTTGTAGGATGAGGTAAGTTCTGCTGCTCCAGCTTTCCAGAGTCATCAAGTGCCTCCCCACCTTCAGATCCTGAGACAGGAGAATGATGCTGACATTGATGAGGGTGTTGCCTGGGGCTTCAAGGACCATGTCATCATAAACACAATTCCTCAGGACCCTGTGTGCAGCATGTTGTTCATATAAAAGTTGAAGAGTAATGAAGCCAATACAGATCCTTTTGGCAGACCCTTACTTTTCCAGCTGGCCTAGCAAGGTATTCATAGTGCTTGCCACCACTTAGAAGGGAGAAATCAAGATGTGAAGGTGAGGAGGCGCTTGATGACCCTGGAAACCCGGAGCAGCAGAACATACCTCCTCCTACAAGAGACATCAAGCAATGCTGCTATACTCTCTTGTTTCCTTTGGCAGAAATTCTGACCAGGTCTGTTTCTTGACAGGGTGCCTTTGAGCCAGGGGGTGAGCTGAGCTTGGAAGGTCCTCTTGATGGGCTTTTATATTGTGGTTAGGAGTGATATAGGTCAATAGCTACCTCAGGCAGATTTTCACGTCCAAGGAGGATAGCAATGATAACTTCCTCACACCAGCTTTTTGGGGTCTTACCTATTTGGTGTATGACAGCGAGCAGATCTGACAGAGGTAGTTAGCTGTGTTAGTCTGAAGTTAGGCAGAAGCCAGGGTAGAAGCTTTGCTTCCTACGGTACCTTCACAGCATCTGATGAAGCAAGCCCTCTGCTTAAAAAAAGCTTATGATATTCATCTCTGATTTAGTTAGTCTATACAAAGTTATCCTGCCTTCTGAGTGAACACATCTGCTAGCTATGACACTCCTTCACTCATAAGGTCTTTAGGGATTTGCGGTAATTGCCAACCTTGTCAGTGGTTTTTTTTGTTTTAGTTGCCATTAGAGCCTCAGGTGTCTCTTCTGATATGTCTAAAAAGGTAGTGAGGACACACTTGGACATAGCTGGATGTTTCTGAGGTGTATTTCCTTCACATTATTTCTGATGTTCTTGTCAGGTGGGGTCTTGGAAATACGGGAAATGTGATGAAACAAGGGGCATATATGCATGACACTGTAAAGTGGGTCAAATGCTTTAGCACCACTTTAATGGTGTTGGTGTTTGCACATGTCAGCAGCGTATTGTGCATTAATTCCAGCCACTGTAGCACATTCGGCAGTGTAATGCACCTTACATGACTTTGGGGTGCAGCAAACTGAAACACCTCTAAGGAGTTTTAGTTTGCTGCCCTATATCTGCAGAGTGAAGCACTAGGCTCCACGCAGCTCAGGGGCTGTGCAGGAAGCCCATGAAGGCAGCCTGGCAGCAGCCTGGGAAGACAGGCACCAAAGAAAAAAAATAAAAGCAGTAAGCCTGATCTTTTTTTTTTCCCTTGGAGCCTGCCTGCCTGCATGAGTTGTACAGGGACCCAGTCCTTCCCTCTGCAGCTGCAGTGTCCCCCAGGACCGCCCCAGTTGGGTGCCTGTGGGTGGGTGCTGCCTGATGTGGGGGCTGTTACTGCTGCAGAGGGAAGCACCAGCTTCCCCTCCCCACCCCACCCCAGCTCAGGGACAGCTCTGCCTGCCAGCAGCTCACCCTCCCCTCCTCACTGTCGGAGAGGCAGGTAAAACACAGATGTACACGACAGAGGAGTTTACTTCGCCCCAAACTGAAGTAGTGTTTTTAAAAACCCACTGCTTCAATTTAGGGTAAGGTAAACCCCCATTTTGTCTACACATACCCGTAAATCCACAGTGCCTCTATAGGTGTCTAATTGCAAACACTGTCCTAAGCAGGAAAGCAAGACATACATTACTTATGGGAAAGTGTCTAATGAAGTGGCTGTTTCTTTTCTTTCCATCGTCTTCAGAATGTAAAACTGTCTGCTTTGTATGCTGTACAGCGCAGATGAGATGCAGAAAGGACATCAGAGCAGCTAAAAATTTCCCAAAGAAAGGATAGTAGCATCTCATGATATCAGCAGAGGGTTGTGATTGGCAGATCCTGTGGCAAATACAGCGTCCTTGAAAAGGAGCATTCTTTCAAAATATTGTCTGGCCACAGGTGAGAAAGTTCATAATTTCAAAGATGAAATCTTATAACTGATGTGGTAAAAACCAGGAGGTGGCTGGTTCAGCTGTCTGTGCTGGATACACTGGAAAAGAAAATTGTGATGTTATGGTTTTAGATCTGGTGGACATTTATGAGTTGCAAAAATGTAGCCAAACTGAAAGTGAATTTCTATTAGCTAAAATGCAAGCAGGGCATGAAAGGTTAGTGATGCCTATATTGCAAAGAAGGATCTCCTTAAGACAGAAAGAAGTGTTTTTATGTAGCAGTATCTTGGGAGTGGGGGAGAAGGAGAAGACACCAATTGAGTGTATTGAAGTTCATGTGCTTCAGCCTCTGCCTGAGAGGGACTGGCAGTCAAAAATTGCTCATAGCTGTGGACTGGTTTTCTGGCATGGCCTGAAGTTTCATAAAAATAATTGTCTCAGCATGCAACTGATTTTAGGATTGTGACATCTAACTTCTGAGCACCTGCCTGAGTATTCAAAATGACTCCATAGAGTCAATGAAGGAACTTTGGAGACACCTAAGAGTAATTCCGATTTATGTGTTTAGGTGCTGTATCCCAGTGATTCCCTGGGGTGCCCTGAAATCCTTGTGGACATGCTTGTGGAAACTAACACCACTAATTCATGCTTGTGGACCTAACAATACTAATATGGTGTGGCATGGTGCCATACCATATTAGTATTGTTAGGTCCACAAGCATGATTCATAAGATAAACCCAGACATTTCAAATAGAGATCCATAGTTGTTGTCTTTCTGAGTTCTTTGCAACAGGAAAACTGCTATATTATTTTTCTGTAGCCAAAAAAGAATGAAAACCAAGAACTGGCATTTTCTGTGGGGGTATATCAAGTCTATCTATGGGTGCCTTGAGTCTAAAAAGATTGAGAACCACCACTATATTGTGATGTTATGGTTGTGGGAGGTGTGGCTGATGACATATATTCAGATGTGGGAGACACGGTTGATGTCCTATATTTGGATTTTAAAAGGCCTTTGATATGGTCTCCTCTGACGCTTTTATAAAAAAAACTGGTGGATTGTGGGCTGGCAGAATCCACAGTCAGGTAGGATGGGAACTGGCTAAGGGGTCAGATCCAGAGAGTGTTAGTGGACGGGTCTGTATCATCTTGGCGGGAGATGGACAGTGGTGTCCCATGGGGTTTGGTTCTTGGCCCTGCACTGTTCAATATCTTTATCAATGATTTAGATGAGCAGGTAGAAAGCACGCTGGCCAAGTTTGCAGATGATACTAAATTATAGGGAAAAGTGGTCACGACAGGGGATAGGATGCGGATCCAAGCAGACCTGGACAAGCTGGAAAGGTGGGTGGAGCAGAACCGGATGCAGTTAATAAGGAAAAATGCAGAGTGCTTCATCTGGGGAGAAGTAACCAGTGACATGAATATAGATTAGGAGGAGAAGTTTTGGCCAGCATGATAGCTGAAGGGACCTTGGGGTTATGGTTGATCACAAGATGAACACGAGCCACCAGTACAATGCTGTAGTCAGCAGAGCTAATAGCATACTGGGATGCATTAGCGGCCGATGCATTGCAAGCAGGGCTAAGGAAGTGATACTTCTTTTCTACTTGGCACTGGTGAGGCCGCAGCTGGAGTACGGTGTCCAGTTCTGAGCACTGCACTTCAAAGAAGATATAGAGAATATTGAAAGGGTCCAGAGAAAGGCCACAAGAATGATTAAAGGCCTGGAGGACAAACCTTATGAGGAAAGACTAAGGAATCAGGGACTGTTCAGCCTGGGAAAGAGAAGACAGGCGGGACTTGGTGGTCATCTGTAAGTATGTAAGGGGTGAGTATCGGGAGCTGGGAAAAAAACCTGTTCACTAGGGTGCCCCAGGGGAGGACAAGGAGCAATGGCCATAAACTGTTAGAGGATATGTCGCAGAGCACTCAGGTGCCCTGCACCTGAAAGCAGAAAATAGCTTGGAGAGACCCTGAGTGGCAAGAAGGGGGACGCCCAGTTGCCAATTACCAGGGCAGCTAGAGTAACAGGTGCTGGTTGCCAGGACAACCGCTGGGGAGCCAGCTGACAGGAAGGGGCAGGGCCTGGCCCATACAAGCCCAGGCAGGAGGCCAGGAGGGCAGTTCCCCTCTGGCAGCCAAGGGAGGAGGAGCTTGGCCAGTGCAGACAGAGGGGAGAACCCTGACTGCATGAGCAGCCCCTGCTTGCTGCTGCGGGTTGGAGTGTTTTCCTGGTAGGGATTGAATGTTGTTTGGCTGGACGGTCTAGCTTTTTATGTTATAGCCCAGGGGCTTTGTGTTTTTTCTGTTCGCTGTTTTGCACTGGAGGACCACGTGAGGCTATTAGGGGTTGGAGGAAGCCTTATAGGAGCTCCACGGTAGTGTGGGGACCCTGGCACCAGAGAGGGCACAGCATTTGGGGTGCATTGACCCCAGCCCCAGAGCAAGGGCGGCAGTGAGGAGCGAGAAGCCCCAGAGCAAGGGGGGGGCAGCGAGAAGCCCCAAGGAGGTAAAGGAGAGGGCCAAGTCGCAACAGGGCCCAGGTCAAAACCACGTCAGTACCATCTGTGAGGCTTGGGCTGTGGTGTAGGGGAGGAAAAGGAGCCGCAGATAGCACCCCCTGGCACCGGGGCACATAAAGTGGGCAGCTTCCTGCTAATTACATCAATCAGTTAAGATCAAGGTGTGGCAGGTGAGTAAGCAGGTGGTTGGCCCGTAACAGGACGGTGAAGTCGCCAACAGAAAGGCTCCAGTAGCAATACTCCTGTCACAGGATGGTTTCAGGTTGAATGTAAGGAAGAACTTCTTTACAGTAAGGGTGACCAGAATCTGGAATAGACTTCCCAAGGAGGTGGTGCAGTCCCCAACCTTGGAAGTCTTTAAGAGGAGACTGGACAGACACCTTGCTGGGATCATTTGATCTCAGCACTATTCCTGCTCAGAGCAGAGGGGTTGGACTCTGATCTTTTGAGATCCTTTCTAGACCTTAATTTCTGTGATTCTATATGCAGAGAATGGGGATGGGCACATACCTCCAAAGGGTGATACAGAAAACCTGGAGATGTTTAGCAGTAGCCAATAGAAACCACTAAAGCACAGAGATCTAAATTCCCACTGCTCTCTTGCTATCCCACAGGCATGTCCATTCACTTGCAATTAATAACACCTAGTTGCATTTCTGAGACAACCACATGATAGCTTTCTAAAATCTGATCTCCCATTTGTAGAGACCCCGAGTGGCAAGAAGGGGGAGGCCCAGCTGCCAATTACCAGGGCAGCTAGAGTAACAGGTGCTGGTTGCCAGGACAACCGCTGGGAAGCGGTCACTCCACCCCTCCATGAGGGACCCAACAGACATCCCGGTTTATGTATTCAACAGGGATATCAGTTGGGCGAAAGAAGCGTCAAGCCCCAATAGATAAGGCACAGACCCTGGTTAACTGCCCTGTTTTCACAGCTTAGAAGCAGGTGTTCTTCTTCCTCAGTTTAGGAAATCAGTGCTTCTGTTTTCTGAGTTAATAGTACCCCTTGTGGAGCTCATTAAAACTTCAGCACCTCACAAAGTGCAGTGGATATATTATCCAGATATCAGAAGGCTTTCCAGAGTATCAGGAGTGCATTGTACAGCTAGTGTTGTGATCCCTTAGCTTTTCAGAACAGTTTATTCTGCACACAGACCCTTCCAATATATCCTTCTGGGCTGTGCTGTTGCAGGAACATGAAGAAGAGAACATCTGACTGTATATATTGTCCAAGAATTGCTCTCCAGAGAGGTCATATGCTAGATCAGGGCTTTCAAACTCACTTTGGGTCACAGACTATATTTGTGCAATCAGCAGCAACTGCAGTGGGGCTGTGTTCAGGTTGCAGTGCAGGTCAGGGGCAGACAGAGGCACAGGGCTGTGTTTTGGTGGCAGCCCAGAGCTGGGGGGCTGCCACTGATGTCCATGCCCTTCAGGGTCTAGGGACCCTGAATTTTGCAGCAGACCATGACCCCTGACTACCTGCTGGATTACTAGGAGGCTAAATGAAACAGATCTGCCCTACCGGGCTTATGTTTGACACACCTGTGCTAGAATAGAGAAGGAGAACGTAGGAGTCAACAGGGCCATAGAAACTCTGAGGTACTATGGTACCTATGGAGAAATCATCCAGCTCTGTTATAAGCCAGGGTCCTTTAAAGAGGTTGAAAGAAATGAAAAACAGTAATAACCAAATTATGCAATGGTACCTCAGCTGAAACACTTCTCCTTTCTGTAGGACACCAGCCAGAAAATTAGCACAAAAATCTATTTTTTTTTCCTAAAGAAGGTAAAGAGGGGCAGAATCCAGAAAGATACCGGCTGCCATACCTACACAAGATGCTGACTACACAGTAGCTTGTTACTACTGCGCAGTAGTGTCACATGGCACAAAGTGTGACGCGACACTACTGAGCAGTAGTAACGAGCTACTGTGCAGTCAAGCGTCACTTAAAAGCCATTCAGGGTCATTACTGCACAGTAACTCCAGTCATTAGAAAGACCAATTGCTTTGGTCTTTCTAAGTTCTTTGTACCTGAATTGCTGTATTACTTTATATATTTGAAAAACAAGTGAAAACTAAGAGCTAACATTCTCTGAGGGGTGCCTTGAATCGATCCAGGGGTGCCAGGAGCCTAAAAAGGTTGAGAAAAACTATGTAGAGGATAATGTGGTAATAAGTAACAACAACAGAAAAAAGATGTGTCAAAAGCAAATCATACCTAATCAATCACATTTGATTATCTGACAGGATATTGGTCTTTGTAGATGGAGAGAATGGAGCAATATATAGGATATATGTACATCAACATAATAAGGCTTTTAGTTGTCTTTCACCTTTCCTGGAAATCTTCAAGAGGAGACTGGATAGGCACCTGGCTGGGGTCTTATGACCCCTGCCACCCCCAGTGCTCCTTCCTGCCCATGGCAGGGGGTCAGAGTAGATGATCTGTCTAGGTCCCTTCCGACTCATTGATTCTATGATTCTATGATTGTGCTCAGGTAGGTAAGCTAAGGCAATATTGTTTAGATGAAACTATTATTGTATAAGGTGAGTGTATAACAGGTGGATATACACTTGTTTAGATAATCATGCTCAAGGAATAGTCATGAGTGACATATATCAAACTGGGAGGCGGTATCAAGTATGGTTCCCCACATGTCTGTCTATCATGGGTCTATATTAATGGGTGGATGACACTGAGTGCACTCAGAAAATTCCCAGAGGGCACCTGGGTGACATTGCAGGACCTTTAAAGGATACATTTGGGATTTGAAATTGCCTTGATTAAATTAGTAAAAGTCTTTAAAAATAGGATGGAATTATTCAACGATGGACAAAGTACTGCATGTGGGAAGGAACCATTGAATGCACAAATACAAATGGGGAATGACATGGGGTATGGGTGACCAGGCAGATGTAGTTCAGCTTCTCAAAGAAAAGAGGCACTGAGAATTGTGGTCCTGTGGCTTGAGGTAAAGGTTCTTAAAGAATCTGATCTTTTTTCTGGCTTTCAGATCCAGCCTAGTGGATATTTTTCATCAGCTAGCTTACTGGAAAGCACAATGTCATACTGGTGCTGGTCCATGACTAAATGGGTGGTCTTTCTGCCCTCTTACATCATGTAAACAGGAGGTTGTTAGTGTCAGGCCATACATTTAGGAGGGCATTCTCTTGGTATTCTCACCACCCGTTCTGAACATGCACTATATCAGGGGCGGGCAATTATTTTGGGCAGAGAGCAGCTTACTGAGTTTTGGCAAGACATTGAGAGGTGCATGACAGGCAGCCAGGGGCAGATAAATATTAATTTTCTAAATTTTTTAGAGGCCTCACGGTCCGGATTGAATGGCCTGGCAGGCTGCATCTGGCCCACGGGCCACATTTTGCCCACCCCTGCACTATATGTATGTGACAGGTATCAAGAAGAGTGTGATAAGATAGGGCTGAAATGCTGAAGCATGCTATGTGTATTGGCTAGAAGGAGGGAGTAGAAGGTAGATCTAACACAAGCACCAAGGGAGGCTTTTGGAAGACACTGGCAGGCCCTTGGCATAGAAATGTGCTACTGCATCTACACTCAAGCTATGTGTAGGCGGACTTTGGTTTGACAATATGCAAATCATAACTTTTGCTAACACCATTGAAGACAATCTTAACACAGGTTTGCACCCCTCGGCTTTGGGTGGATGCACCATAGTCCCCACTGATGGGTTACTAGATTGTAACTTTGCAGTTACTTTCAGCAGATTGGTAGCTTATTTTATACAAGTTTTTTAGTGAGATTAACAGCTCATTGGGGTGGGGGGGAGAGCAACAGAATTGCTGTCATTTTGACATTGAATGTTATTTGAGCTGAAGGAGTTGGTGACACTTGAAATGTTATTTATACAAACCCCTCCTTTCCTCTGCTCTTCACAACTCTAGCACAGTTGGTCAGATAAACTGCTCCTCTGACGTGCTCGTTGCTCTTGGCACTGCATAAAAGTTTCTGCAAAAAGCATTTGCTTATAACAAGTACTTGTGCCATCCTATGCTGACTTTTTGTTTGAGTTTTTAGCAGAGTACAGACATTTCTTGCCCTTCTTCATACAGTGATGCTCTTTCTTGGTTTAACCTTCATTTTTGTACATTGTTCACATGTTCTGCTATTTCTATTGTTACAGCTGCTTCTGCATTTATTGCTGTGGCAGGTACTGACTGTCTGATTACGTTCCAACTCTGACTGTAACTACATATGTGTTCTGGCTTCATTATTTTTGCTACGTACAACTATATAATCTCTAACAAGTCAGTCAGCAAGTGTGCCAAACTTGTGCAATTTGGGTAACTGAAGAAGCCTGGTTGGTTGTATGTTGACCTGTAGTATGAGTTTCATGTTGATGTGGTGTACTGAAGATAGACTTCTCAGATAATATTTTCCTTGTGCCTAAAAGTATTTCAAGGCATCAAAAAGATCTCAATTTGTATCTTGTTATTATTCTCCTGTTAGAGGAGGGAACTGCAAAGGACAAAGAAGCAGTCCTACCTTTTCTGGGTCCAGTGCAGCCACATAGACATGCTTTTTTTGTCCAGTCTTGCGACATGAAGAAGCTTGGAGGTTGTAACTAATACATTTTGACCCGGACAAAACTCTGCAGGGAAGGTGGGGCAGGGTGGTCAGTTTTACTTGCTTCAGGGCTTATAGATTTTGGCAGCTGCTGGTGCCACATCGCTATCTGCCTGTCCCAAGCTGCTGCAGAAGTGTGGTGCCCTGTACTCAGCTGCTACTGCCAAAGCAAAGACTCCCTGGGGGGCTGCCATTCTGGTGTCTCCTCTAAATTGGCAGCTAGGGCCCCATTTGCTCACCCCTAGTTTTGCCACTGGGGAAGCTACAGCATTTGACAACATCCCCATGCACATTCATCTCACAGAATCATAGAATCATAGAAGAAGGGTCGGAAGGGACCTTGTAGATCTTCAAGTCCGACCCCCTACCTGGGCGGGAGAAAAAGTGGACTCAAATGAGTCCAGCCAGGTAGGCATCAAGCCTCTTCTTAGAGACCCCCAGGATAGGAGCCAGCACCACTTCCCTTGGGAGTTGGTTCCAGCTCCTAGCCGCCCTAACTGTGAAGTAGTTCTTGCGGATGT
>NW_017728949.1:2697076-2734350 GCF_001723895.1 Crocodylus porosus
CCTGCATCCATTGCCTTTGTGACCTGATCATAAAAGGCAATCAGGTTGGTCTGACATGACCTGCCCCTAATGAAACGGTGATGGTTGCCCTTGAGCATCATCCCTGAAGCCGGCCCATCACAGATGTGCTCCTTGAGGATCTTCTCAAAGAGTTTCCCTAGGATTGAGATAAGACTGACGTGCCTATAGTTGGCCAGGTCCTCTCTCTTCCCTTTTTTGAAGATGGGGACCACATTAGCTATCTTCCAATCATCTGGCCCGAGCACCACGAGTGCTCGTAAAGCCATGCCAAGGGCCCTGCAATAACCCCAGCTCCCTCAACACCCTGGGGTGGAGAGCATCTGGACCTGCTGACTTGAACACGTTCAGCCCCTCCAGAAGCTCTCTAACTTGGTCCTCCCCAACCTGAGGTCTGGAGGCATTCCCCTTGAGTCTGTCTTGCATCACAGCGGGGAAGTCCTGGTCCCTGCACAAGAAAATGGAGGGGAAGAATTGGTTAAAGAGGTCCGCTTTCTCCTCTGGCGCAATCACCAGATTGCCCAGTGTATTTTGAGGGGCCCCACATTACCCGGTGCCTTCTTCATCCTCCCTGTATATTTGAAAAAGGACTTTTTATTATCCTTGATCTTGGACGCTAATCTGAGCTTTATGTCCTCCTTAGCTTTCCTGACAGCCCCCCTACAGGCCCGAGCAGAGGAAATATACTCCTCTTTGGAGATATCACCCCCCTTCCACCAGGTGTACACCGCCTTTTTGGCAATCCGGCTTTCCCGGATGCCCTTGGTGACCCAGGGGGGCTTTTGGGCACTCTTGCCCCCCTTCCTTCTTGTTGGGATGGACTCCCCTTGGGCCCTGAGTATCCTTTTCTTAAGGAACGACCACTTGTCCTGGACTCTGAGTTCCCCTGCCCTCAAGGACCCCAGCGCCTCTCCCACTAGTCTCCTCAACTTGTTGAAGTTGGCCCTCCTAAAGTCTAAGGCTACCACCTTGCTGATGGCCCTTGACACCCTGCGCTGGATGGTGAATTCCAGCAAGCAATGATTGCTATCACCCAGGTGGTCAAGAACCTAGAGGCCCCTTACCAGGTCATCGCCTGGGGCCAGGACCAGGTCCAACAGGGCATTTCCTCTGGTGGGACTGTGCACCTCCTGAATTAAATGGAGGTCCTGTATCTCAGCCAGGAACCTCCTGGAATGGTCCGTCCTGTCTGACTGTTCCTCCCAGCAGATGTCCGGGTAATTAAACAGGAAATGGTAATCTCAACAGGAAGTGAACTGGGTAATCTCAACAGGAAGTGAAATGTCAATTGCAATCCTTGCAGAAGTGACTCTTCTGCAAGTGACCTCTTCTCAGATACACTGAAGACTTAGACTTAAAATAGGTCTTTCTTGTGACACTTTGTGCATTTGTTTACATGGAGCTCTTAACTGAGGAAGTCATTTCCAGGCGCATCCACAAATTCCATCTCTTCTACAAAGGCCAGAAATGGAGTTGCATATCTTGGAGCATTTTTGGCACCTGAATTAGTCATATAGAAACAGAAAAAGCACTTTGTTTAATTCAGGTTTATGTTTGCCAGTGCTGCTTCATGCCCTTTCAGAACGTCAACTGTAACTACATTGAAGTCTTTAAAAACCAAGAACCAGAGTTTCAGTGCTTGGAACACACTCCTGTCCCATGACATGACTTTTGCCTCCTCAAATATGATGCCATAACCTATATTTAGCAAATGCGAAAGCCACTCTGCCCTTCCAAACAGATGTTGCAGAGCATCCTAGTGACCAGTCATCAGAACCATGAAAGGAACTGCTGAATTCCCTCCTCACTGATGTCAAGCTAAACATCTGTGTAGGTGAGTACCAGACAGCTATGCCTGGCATCAACTTGACCATTTATCTACCTCAGAGTGGCCAGATGTTACTGACCTAGATCTAGGGATTCCATCTGGACTAGGACTTTTCCTTACCCCCTAAATAACCCCCATAATGCAGGTCACACAAGCTCCCAGACAGCTAGCTGTTCCTATGGAAAGAAGAGGCCACTGAGCTTCTCTACTTGAATAGGCAACTTTGTGCTGACATGAGAATTCCCTGGTCCATTTGGGTCCAACTGTACCCCTCAAAAACTAAATGGTAGTGTTGACAACCTGCTGCAACAAGTCCATGATCTGTTCCCTATAGCTACACTCTGACAGTGCAAAAAGCAGTGAGAATGCATTGAAGGCAATTTTGTGGGATGCAACAGGACACAGAAGAGCAACGGGCACAGTTGGTTAGTCATTCATAATATCTGATTCTTGTGAAGTAATTGAGCCATGCATAATTTCTTGCAGATGGGCACTGCCTGTACCTGGGGGCCAGAATTAAGTGTATGCAGATGTAGGGAGTGAGCATGTTAACTCCTGCCTCTGCTGTTGGTGTCCCCTGGCAAGTCCTTCCATACTGGCTGGAATGAAGTTTGATCTTGAATTTCCTGAGGGTTAATAAGGTTTGCACCCAAATATGTGGATCACGTGGGTTGGGACTGTCTATTGGAATATTTGTATTTCCTATTGCTGTGCCTGTATTTAGTTCTGGGGATGCCAGTCACCGGGGTGGTCAGGATTGTGCATACAGCAAGATATGTTTAGGCCTGGGCAGCCTGTAGAAGTTGTAATGTTGGGGAAAGCTTGGCAAGTGAGTGGGGATCAGGGTAAGTAGGGGCGAGTGGGCCAGGTGGCAGGATTTGGACTCAGGGTGGAACTCTGGCCAGTTGGAGTCCACACATCATCTCTTTAAGGGAGGTTGCAACAGAAAGAAGAAATTACAGGTGTGACCTAAAGGAACTGCAGGCAAGAGACTGTTGCATTTCACCCCTGCCTAGTTGCTTCTTTCAGAGGTGTGCTGGAGTCCTCCTAGCCGCCAAACCAGAGACCAGGGAGGAGGGATCCAGCAAGAGCAGGCAGGTTAGATCTGCCATGCCTGCATGTCTTTCATGTTCCTTTGAGTGGGAGAATGAGATGTATCACATGCCCCTGCCTCCCTCTCTCCCCTCACAGCCACTTCTAATGACCCCTGCTGCCCTGAGGGATGTTGCTGGGATAGATGAAGGGTCGACCATTAGCTATATATTTCCCAATACCCAGCATAACACAGAAGGGTGGGGAAGCTAATCATCACTCCTATCAAGCCTGCCTCGCTGAGATGTCCAGCCTAGGGCAGTTGGAACTGCATTAAAGATTAAGCGAGAGGCGGGGGGCCTGAGTGAATGTGCTGGCGCAGTCCTTGGCCCAAGCAAGTGCTGTTTCTGCTGCAGCGGCCCCCACTTTAGATCTCTCAGCCGAACAAACTAGCGGCGTCTCTTGAGACACAAAGCGCCTCCAGCTAAAATTCCACTATCTGACCTCAGAAGTGCTCTGGCTGCTTCCGCCACCAACGTAGCAGCCAGGAGAGGAGCTGTTAAGAGGCAGGTCACTCAAAAGCATAAACCTCTAACCCTACCACCTCCTGGGGCCTCACAAGATGGAGCCCCCTCTCTCTCATAACTTACCCCATTCAACAAAACTTGCCAATTAGGATGGCTGGCAAACTGACCTAGAGAAGCTAGAGCCATCTAAACTTGTCATATCTCTATTATATGCTTAGTACCATAAATGTGGGTTTATAAAAGATTTTCTTCATCCCTCCCATCCTATCCAACAGTTGCTCTTTTAAAATACTTTGAGGGCAGGCCTTGGTCACATTTGGTGTCTCTATCAAAAGTTTCTTGGGTGTAGGATTTGTCCTCTTTATGGGATACCTACCATGTAGAGAGCTCACAGCTGTGATTATTACAGTTTTTGCAGCACCTCTAGGAACGGAAGTAGGAAGTCTCCACTGACCAGATAAGAAAAAAAGGCATCACAGACAGGTGAAGTTATTAGCCCAGAGTCTGATATCCAGGAGTAGTGCCCTGTTCTCTTCAGTAACCAGAAAGCACAACTTTTTTAGAGCCAGGAGCAGAACCTTAGGGCGCATCCAGATGGATGCCGCAAACACGTCGGCAGCACCATATACCGCACAGCCAAATGTTCTCCACGCTGTGAGGGCATTCTGCCCATGCATGCGCTGCTCTGCTTTTTTTTCCTGCAGGGAGTAAAAAAAGCCCACTGCAGCCCCGGAAGGCCCAAAGGCAAGGCTGCTGGGGCCAGCACGGTGCTGGCTCCAGCCTCCCCTACCATCCCTGCGGTAACGTGCCATGTGCCAAAGCACACATGGCACAGGCATTCCCTAGTGACAAGTAGCTGTGGCTGAAGGTATGCCGCTGCTACTTGTGCCCAGGGAACCAAACGGCTGTGCTCATCTGGACATGGTCTCAGAGTCCTAACATCCAGTCAGTCCTCTGCGCTAACCACTAGACCAGGTTTTTACAGCTAGGAAGAGAGCCCAGGAATCTTGGATCCAATGTCTCTGTTTTAACAACTAGACAAAGTTGTCCCTTAGAAAGAAATGTAGGAGGCCTGATTCCCCATTTCGCCTCTTCTAGCTCCTCACTACCTAGCCATTGTTAATGAGGGGCAACATTTTCAAGAGTGGTAAGTCATTCAGGTGCCAGTGTCACTTAGGCTCTAATGAAAATTTTACCCTTGTGAAACTTTATTCCCTGTTTTCCAGTCCTAGAGAAAAGATTCATTACAAGGGCTGCTTTTATGAATTATGCATTATGTATTTTGCAGCGGTGCATGGAAAATGTTATTCATTTACCAGGATTATCCCTTTATCAAGTCAGTTTCCTATTGCATTTCACCCTTCGCTGCACTGACAACTTATTCTTTTAACATGGCTTGCTCCATTCTTGAGTGTTAATTTAAGAGGGTCTTATGCCTTGACAAACATTTTCCTTTCTTTTTAAAAAATATGCACTGCTTTTATTAACAAGTGGTCTATAACAAAACTCTACCTGTGAACCTCTTTGAACTCCGGAGAGCTGGGGTCCATGTTTGTTTCTGAACATTGTTCTTGGGCCTTTCTCTAGTGCTCAGTCTTACTAATAGTGCCAGGTTAAAGCATGCAAGTGTAGGAGTTCGTTACTGTGATGCAGTGGTGCACTTTACGTCTGATCATCAATGCCTTTACTAGCCTGTTTTGTCTGAGCATAGGCTGCCTTTATGATGCCTCGTGTGCAGAGATCAAATCTCTAGCAACAATGAGATTAAATGTACATGCTGCAGTAGTAGGGGATTCTCAACACTTGCATGTGAATATTGTCCTGTATATTAATCTCAGTAAGAAGCTCAAGGGCTTGGTAACGGCATTGAGAATTATTGGGGTTGCCAATTCAAATTCAGTCCTGATCAGTAATGAACAAAAGTAGTTTACTGGATACAAGCTTATGACATGAACTGATGGTCTCCATCATATTAAAGAGCTAAAGAGCAAATCTCCTTATCACAAAAAATGCCATTATAACTCGTTCTAATGGACACTCATCAGCTGACCCAAGAGTGGCAAAAGATTTAATAGTCTGGGGGATCTGAATGGGCTTTGGCATCTTTAAAGAGAGTGCCTCTGACTCAAGGTTGAAGCACATTTGCAGGTGATGATTGCGTTAGTAAGTAGTCTGCGCTCCTGTGCTCTGTTCTCACAAGAGAAAGCAAATTTTTAACAATGCATTTTTGGACAAAATGTCAGTATTTCTCATGTTTTCTTTTTCAACAGACAATTTTTCCAGCTTTTGTTTCCTGTATCTAATTCAGTTGTACGTTTTGCTCTCCTACCATCAGTCCTAATTTGGATTGTTCAGTTCTGGTAAGTCTAGTTGCTGGATAAGATCTCATTAGAATAGATTTTTTTCCTAAATAAACTTTGTTTGATTTAGAATTCCAGTTCTAAAATGAAAGTGATAAATGCTATGGATAGTTTTGGGGAAAAAAAGACAAATCAGCCCACATTGAAACCTTGCAGAATGAAACTGTCTACAATTCTAATAAAATTATTTGTTGCTCATATAAGCAATGTGTAGGGGGTGTATGTGGGTGCACATGCACCCACTGAGCTTGGCAGTGCACCCCCACCACTCACCACCCCCCTCCCCTTGCTGACGCTGCCTGTGGCATCTGTGGGTGGTCGCCGATCACTGGTTGGTGCTTGCCACCCCCTGCCAACACCACCGTGGCTGCCTGCGGGAGCTCCCTGCTCGCCACCACCATGCTCCCACCACTGACACTGCTGCCGCCTACAGGAGCTCACCATGCCCTCCCTGCCTCCGGGGGCAGATGGCATTCATGAATATGCTAATAAGCAGGAGAAACACACTACTGCTCATAAAGCATCACTAAAAAGGCATGCACTTTTTCTGCTGTGCATTAGGGAAGCCTAATGTGCATTTGTGTAGTACCTCATATTAGAGGTACTTACTATATGTAACGTGCAGCAGCAAATGCACATTAATGCAGGTGTAGATGCACCCCTTGTATAACATCCAGTGAACTACTTAGGGCCACATTTTCATATTAGGTATTGTGAATGGGATCCTTTAAGATGTTTAAATGGAAGCTGAACCATCTTGAAAGCTCCAGCTCCAGCTCTAGTTGCAGGTGCCAGGCATTTGAAAATCTGTTCTTGAGCTTTCTGGTAAATCTGGCCCATGACACCCAGGGCACCTGTAACATGAAGGACCTGAGTGCTGCAGTGTTGAGCACTGCTCAGCATTTTCATAGGCACCGTCTCACTTCATGAAGTTCCCAGCCCCAGGTTAGATGCCCAGGTTTCCCATGCAACACATGGGAAGAGCTAGCAACGTACAGGAGCAAGTAGAGAGGGGAGATGCTTACACTAGATGACAGGCAATGCCCAAGAGAGGAAAGGGGCTTAAATCCTACTCCTGTCTTAAGTACCCCAGCTGTAGGCTGTGGGAAGAGACCCATCTCTATCTGGAATTCACAGCCTTTAACTCTGTTTGAGTTAGGCGCTTAGGGAGTTTTGTTCTTTTTTTTCAACTGAGGAGGAATTGGTCCTGCTGAAATGCAGCCTGAGGAAAAACAAATGTCCCCACCCCACCTTTTCTTCAACAGCTAGGGCTTTCACCCACAATATGGGAGATTCAGGTTCAAGTCCTCCCTGTCACTTAGAGAACTTACACCCATGTGTTTGTATATGCCTGTTCATATCCTCTGTCTTCTCTGCAGACAAAAAGACCCCTGGGCCAGGGCTGGGAGACTCAGCACAATCTTCTTGTCAACCTCCTGGGCAGATCCCAGGAAAGCAGGTGCAAATCAGTCTTCTTATTTACCATTGACAAGAGCCAGGGGTATGCTCTGTCCCTTTTACTCGGTTATCTTAGTGGGGGTTGCATGAAGCAGACCAGGTCAGAACGTTGCACTTACTCAGGCTTATGCCTCAAGAAAGGAGCAGTGGCTTTTTCTGTTTCTAATATTTTCCCTATTTCTGGCCACGCATCACTTCCTTTTCCTAAAATAATCTTTGCATAACTGTAATGGAAGGTATCAGACTGACAGTCCTGGAAACTGGATTTCCATCAATTCTCAGAGAGATCCAGCCTAGCCAGTATCAGTGGAGGCATTTTGGTGAATGATTCTCAATAAGGGTGCCTTGAGATCCTTTTAGGGATGATGCTGGGTGCCATGCAGTGTTAGCACGGGTAGGTAAGCTAATAGGATTCACAAAATAAACTCAAGAGATTTCAAATAGGAATCCATAGTGTTAAAACATTCTGATCTGCTGTGATCTTCCCGAGTGCTTTGCAACAGGTGAATTGCTCTACTGTCTGAATCAAAATGAAAATTGAATGAAAACTAAGGGCTGACATTTTTCAAGTGGTGTATCCAATCTATAGTGGGGTGCCTTGAGTCTAAAAAGTTTGAGAAGTTCTGATCTAGATAATACAGTGTATTGGGACCTGGATGTTCTTTGGGCAAACCACTACACCACTTTAACTGTGGGCCTCAGTTTCTGACTAAAATCTAGGATAATGATACTGTTGTCTTCCTCTGTAAAGTGCTTTGTGATCTTAGCATGAAGAAAACAGCATCATTTTTGTTGTGATAGTTACTGATACTAATGCCATTTTGGAAGAGGAATCTTACTGCCATGTGTCAACTACAGCAGACTCCATGGATTGCCAGGCTGAAAAAAAGAACTCTGATAATAAACTCTTGTGGTTAGTTGTACAGTCTGAATGGCTCAAAGCTCAATGCAGGTGCCTAAGTAGGTGATCTGATCTTCCAGAGCTCAGTTCACTAGGTGCTAAACTTGTAGGAAAACGTTGGCCCAGACTGTGGGTTCTGAGAATGTGGAAATTTGGGCCCTTAGTTTTTAGGTGAAGTCATTAAGGGATACATGCTCCAAAGCAGCGGCTGAGCCAGTGGTGGAACCCAGGGGCCCAGACTCCCAGCTACGGCGACAACCACTGGACTGTGCTCTTTCCCTTTTGGGCTCAGGTTCAGCTGTTGACAAAGATCTGGGCTGAAATCTATTAAGTTCCTTTGGGCATTTAAAGACACAAGCTATTTCCCTTTGCTTTCCCCTACAGTTCAAGGGCATTTTTACAAACTCTTCTCTCCATCCAGCATAGTTTCCCTGAGCATTTTGGCTGTTGGGCAGAATGTCAGCCTAAAATGTGAGGCACAGCTCATTTGACAGGTTGGAGAGCTCCCTGGTGCTCTAAGGAATAGAGTTGTGCTGCACCCCCCCAAGCAGGACAGTCCTTGTAAAATCCCCTTAAAACTACTGACTGGGGCAGTAATGATTTTGCTAAAACAGCTGAGGCCTTGCTCAGCTATGGTTCACTGAAGTGAGCAGCTGAGCCTAATGTGTGGTCACTGATTACAGAACTCTTGGAGTGGTCATCTGCAGCATTAATGCAGGTCAAAGGTCTCTACAAACATTTAACATCCATTAAAAGCTAAACTTTTGTGTGTGTATGTTTTGGGCTTTGAGATCTTGAATAGCTTCAGGCTATGCATAAGACACAGAGAATCTCTGCAAATCTCACACTGTCAGGCACAGTGTAGCCTTAACAGACTCAAGAGCAGCATTCCTGAACAGAGTTCACCCTCACTGGGCTTCCTCTGTACAGGTGAAGAGGGTGCAACAACCAGCTTGGGGCTAGGGGTGGCTTGTAGCCACCCTGTCAAGCTTTACCCTCTTTCCCCACAAATTAAAATAGGAAGGGGCTTTCCTGGCCTCTGAGAATTTTGAAATGTAAACCCTTTTTCCCATTACAATTCCATGGCAAAGGTGAAGCCTCAAACTGTTTATTGTGATCTGAACTCTGGGGGGGAAAAAATGATGGGCATACGCAATGTGCATAGATCTGCCAGATGGCTGAGTGATGACTGAGAGCTCAGCCTTCCTCTTTCATCCTGGAAGATACCACCAGTCCTTGACTATGTAGGCACAGACAGAAGTTATGTTTGTCATGTGATCGGCCCCTTGAAAGCACTCTACAGCCATGCCCTTAAAGAAAAGCACAGCTGCAGACCAGTTTAAAAGGGCCTGATCCCACAACAATCTGAACCTTCATTACATGAGGGTTCATATGAAGGTGCTCCAACATGGAGTGCTTTCATTAACTTGTGTCTGCATGGTGGAGGCAGGGCTTGGCTGACACAACCCAGCCCTGCTCCGGGTGGTGTCTTCAGAATGGGAGAAGGGCAAGAGAGCAGAGGGAGGTCCATCTGGGGTTTTTTCAGCCAGCACTGAAGGTGGAGCAGGTAAAGTGGAGCTCCCTTGAGGTAGGGCAGGGGCTGCAATCCACCCGCCCCAACCTCCAGTGCCAGCTGAAAAAGCCCCAGACTGAGCTCCCCATGCTCACTTCCCCCCTCCCATTCTGAAGACAGTGCCAGGGTTGGGAGTGGGGGAAGGGGAGGGCAGCTGTAGACTTGCAATCACTACTAATTGCAGATGGATCTCCCAACCCCCAGGACCAAACAGTCCTGTTGGGTCTGGGGATTGCTGTAATTTATGGCACTTCCTGAATAATGCTATGAGTTACAGTGGGGAGCTGCACTTCTGTCTGAGCCCTGTCATTCCTCTTTGAATTCTTTAGTCCAGGGGTGTCAAACTTATCCGGCCCTGTAGGCCAGATGGGTGACATGGGTCCACTCATACCCAGTGCCAACACTGGGAGCTGGATAATGGCGCTCCACAGATTAGGCCTGTGGACCATATGTGTGACACCCCTACTTTAGTCTCCTATTCAATGCATTCAGTTTGGGACAGGTTTTTTAACACTCTAAGTCCAAATACTCATGACCATGGCCTGTCCCTTTCCTGCTGTCCCAGTGATGTTTCCCAAGTCCCTTTTGTCAATCCTATTGTAATGCTAAATTAATCATACCATACCTGCTGCATATATCTACAACTGCCTAAGAATACAGAGCCAGTAGCTACTCTGCACTATTTTTGATGTGTTCCAAGTTTGCCGTTATGAGAGACTTTTTTCAAAGAAGAATAAGCTAACTTGTCTCACACTTTTGTGTACTAGACTGTCCCTATGAAGAGTTAGCTCAGAGTACCTAACGTGTTGTAAATTTTCGTAGTGCACCATCTACCACCTTCCCACTTTAGGGAAGCCTCAAGCTCCTCAGACACATTCAACTTCTGGAGGAGTCTTTTTTTGTGTCTGATTCTTAGTCTCCAATTCAGTCTTTTTTTTTTCAGGCCAATATTTTCAACCCAGTCTTGCAGGCTTGAAGTCATGTGACTAAATCTATAAGTGGGCACCTAAATATGTGTAAAGATGCAGAATGACCACAGCTCTCATGGACTCCCCTTGGGGCTCAGCTGTGGTAGGGCAATAGTAGAATCTGAATGAGGACCTCAGGACCTACCTGTTAGGGACAGAACTGGTATCTGTGCAATGTCTGACCAGAAAAAAATCAGCCAAGTGAGATTCCAAGGGCAACCAAAGCAGTCACAGCCTTAAAACAACCACACAGGCTAAGCAGAACCTCTGTCAGGCTCTAATGTAATATCTCAGACTGTCTCCCAGGCAAAGCCTAATTATCCTCTGACTTCCTAGACACCAGAGAATTTCCTTTGTCTATTTGATTTCATGCTTGTCATCAAACTAGTCATTAAATGGCTGAGTATTACGGGAAAAATTCAAGGCTTTCTGCGCTGTCTTGCTTAATCTCTGCACTCTCAACCCCTCCTCCATTCCAAGCTGCAGGAAAAGGGAGCGGGTATCACAGCGAACAGCTAGATGAAGCTTCTGCTCATCCTGTTCATCATTCTGTTATGGTCACAAAAACTAGTAAGATATTAGGGTGCATGAAGAGTGGATGGAAAATAGTGGAAAATATTCAAATGGCATTGCATAAGTCCACGGTACAGTCTCATCTGGACACCATTTGCTGAACTGCTTACTGCATCTCAAAGAGGATTTTGCAGGATTAAAAGGGGTTAGTGAAGGCTGATGAAAATGATCAGGGGCCTGGAAAAGCTTCCATAGGAAGAGTGATTCAGAAGGCTGGAAGACTAATAAAATGATAAAAGCACATAAAACAGCCAATGAACATGGGCTGCTGTTCTCCCTGTCTCCTAACACATGATTAGGAGGATATTCAATTAAATTGAACAATGAGAAATTCCAAACCAATGAAGCACTTTTTTCACAAAGTGTGAAATTAGACTGTGTGATTCACTGCCTTAAAATACCGTGGAGTCCAAGGGCTTAACAAGATTCAAGAAAGCACTGAAGATTTGTATGGATAACAAGAATATCCTGTTGGAATAGTTAATGTGAATACCAGTTTTGGAATATGTCCTCATGCTTCAGGTCTCAAGTCAGCATCTAAATCCTAGCGGTTAGGCTGTGTCTTCCTCAGGGTTTCTTGTATCTTTCTTTGGGGCGTCCAGGCCTGGCCAATTCCATAGTTGGGATACTGGACTAGGTGGTCCATGGAACTGCTCCATTCAGGGAACTCCCAGGTTAAGAGAGATTTATGACAGTGTCCTGTCAGTATCCCCAGTGCTGTGTGATTCCTGTGAGTGACACACCAGTACCACGTAGACTGTCTAACGAGACCAAAAACATAGTGCAGCCCAGTCAAAATAGACCTGGCTTGAAGTCAGGCTTTTTATCACAGGGTATCATGCAATCACTTATCCAGAGAGATCTTTTCAGTACAGAAAATGTCCCAATCTCGGATGGTCTCTGAAAGTTGCTAATGGCAAGAAGTGACCATTTTTATATGCAGCAGTCTCCAAGTTTTGACCTTTTGACCTGGCATAATTATGAATTCACTTTATAGCAATAAGAAGGTTTTGGGTCTTTGTTATGCCTTGAAGCAAGCTCAGAGCCAAAATTTGAGCTCCTTAATCAGTTCTGACTCTGGGTTTTTTCTTTTTAATGCATTTCTTGCTTGGAAACTCCCCAAGGCACCATTATTCCCTGAGCTCCATGTATGGTGGTGTAATTTGGCTCCTTTATCCTCTGGAGATTGTGCCAAAATGCTGTTATCTAATCCTTGACATCCATATAGCACTTTGATAACAAGCTGTGGAGAGCAGCATAGACCAGCAGAGAGGGCTAAGATTCAAGAGAGCTGGTTCTGCTCACAGCAAGGCCTTTAACTCCGGTGTCTTCCCTGTGCTTCAGGTTTCCCACATATCAGGTAGGGATTTGACCCCTCCCCCCGCCACGATTTTTTTCGAAGCACTTGGAAATCTGCAAATAAAAAAGAGCAAGGTAAAGGTGAAGCATCCCTATATGGTGAGCTGGTAGCAGTGCTCATGTGAGGGTTGCCTATTTTTCTCTGTGGTAAAGGGCTAAGTGGAAGGAAGCCCACAAGCTGCCCACAGACCTTTCCTTGATCCCATGAAATTCTGTTTAATGTTTGCTGAAATATAAATTGTTTTCAAAAACACCATTTTTCTTTTCCTGCATTTCTCAGGCCAGTGCTGGGAGCCTGCCAGAACCCACCAACCTCCTGAGGCCATTTCCACTATCACTGTGCTGAAAATACCTGGAGGATGACTGGGCTTCCACCTCACAGATTCAGCATGTGTCCCCAGGGCACATACCCCAACCTTAGTGTCTCACAGAAGACAGCAGTGGGGCTGGGCCACCTCCTTCATGCCCTCTTCTGGCCCCTGCAACCTGCCCTATTTGTCTTTTTCCCACTTCTACTTGCAAGAGATTGCCAGAGCTGGAACTTCTCCAATTTCTATTGTAGGGGAAAAACAGAGATAGAGAGAGCTGGGCCAGGATCTTACCAGCTGAGCCTCAAATATAATTCCACTGAACTTGGGCTTCCCCAGTTCCCAGAAGGAAGAGGGAGAGAGCCAGCCAAGCGGGGTGCCTCCCTATCACCTCTAACACTCCAGCCTGGAGCTCCTGGGATGACATTACTAGCAAATACTAGTCCTGTAGCTTGGGTGGTAGCAGGCTGTGCTGAAAGCTGAGAATTCAAAACCCACTACTGCTGGTGGGGAGGTTATTACCATGCCAGACAAAAGGATTAGTTGTCCCCTTTAACTAAAAAAAATGGAAAAATACATTAAAAATATTTGTTCTGCCTGTTGATTAAGATATGGTCCTTAATTATGCGGCCACATACTTTCCCCCACTTTTCTGCTGCCCCATTCATGGCACAAGATAAAGGCACAAGAAGGCAAAATTAAGGCTGTATGGGCAACCATAAGTCTGGCTTAAAACTGCAATTCAATAATGTTCTTATGTAAATACTAGTAGAAACTGACCAAAAGGGGATATCATTGTTTGCCTTTTGGTGCAAAGAAGTTCTAAATTTTGCCATGTAACAGTTTAACACTAGGGCTAAGTACAGAGAGTCAGAAAGCCTGAGGCTGAATCACTTCAGTCTTTGCAGGTTAGTCGAAACTTCAGAGATTAAACTGAGAAGCAACTGAACACACATTTGGTTTTGACTCAGGAAATGCAGCCACATACCTGCAGTGGATCAGCCCAGAAGCCAGGGGGCGCTAGAACAAAGCTCTCTGGCACCTAGCCAGCATGGGCTGTGTGTTTGCTTCCTCTTCTTGCTGTCCCTGAGGTCTCTAGGATTTTCAGTCCAGAATTACAACAACAGGACTCTGCAGTGTTGTTCCTCATTTTCTGCTTCCAGGTGCCTCTGGGATTTGTAGTCCACAGTCACAGCAAGCAGTAAGTTTTTAGCAGGACAGGACAGCTCTGTACTCAGGGGAAGGGAAGTTTAATCCCCCTCCCTGGTCCCAGGCCCAACCAGAGTTTGCCTTGGGGGAAGGGGGGGCAGTCCCTGCCTCCCCATCCCCCAAACCCTTCTCTGCTGGAGCAGACAGCACAGCACATCCCAGACCAAACCAGGGCTGGAAAGCATGCTGGGGGATTGTGATTTAACTTGAACCAGGAAGGGGTTTGGGACAGACATAAACTGGTTTGACCCAAATCAGTTAAGTCTGATACTACATTCAAGCAGGTTTATCTTAAACTAATTTCAGCCATTTTGAAACTGGTTTATGTGCACTGAACTTCTGTTCTGTTACAGGTTTAAACCAGTTTCTGATCACTTATCCGGTTTATGTGTAACTTCTGTCCCTAGGCTGGAAAACAGTAGAGGCAGCATTGTAGGGAGGAAGACAGCAGATGAGCAGGACACTAGGGAGCTGGGTGCTTAGTTGTGTAAATCGGCAGAAGCATTTTGCCTTCAGCTGTGATAGGTGGTGTGAATAACCCTGGACGTCTGTTCTGGAGCCTCAGAGCACTGAGACAGACGGTTCTGACAGGGCTCTGATCAGAGCAGGCAGTGAATGCATGACTACCATCATCCTGATAGCAATACTGAGATAACTGATGGAAGCAAAGCACAGGCAGTAATTCATTGCTACTATCCAGAGTGGACAAAAATTACATCTTGAAAAATTCAGATCTGGCAAGGAACAGATGGCTGGAGCTGTGTCCTGGAAGGTGTGTGCACTGCTGCGGGTACAGTCAGGCCCAGAAATCAGAGGGGGAAAGCAGGTGCTACTGACTTGCTGAGTGACCTCAGGTAAGTCACTTGCTGCCCTGTCTATTTAGAGTCTCTATTATGTACATATACAGTGTCTAGAATAACTAAGGTGCTAATCTTGACTGGGGCCTGTAGGTCTAGTTTTCAAGATAATGGAGTCAAAATACCCCTACTACATTGTGATAAGCTAGCAAAGTTATACTTGTAGAGCCAGGTTTCGATGAATGCCACTGAATCCACAACAAGGCCTGGATTTTCAGCAGACCTCAACATGTTGGGTGGCAACTGTCAATGCAAAGGAAGTCCCTTGCCAAGCACAGTAGTGTCATACAACCCACAGGGGTTCTTGAGTGCCACCTCCTGGTATCTTACCTATTCACTAAGACAGGTACAAATTCAGAGCAATGCTAGGACACTGTTGGGCACCTTGACACACTACTTCAGTGCTTTTCAACCTTTTTATTCTCAAGGCATCCAAATAGTCTCAAGGCCTCCTTGGAAAATCTCAGCTCTTAGTTTTTACTCATTTTTGACTCCAGAAAAATAAAAGAAGAACTCAGACCACAGCAAGGATTTTTTTTAACACTATGGATTCTTATTTGCCATCTCTGGGTTTATGATTCATGTTTGCACACCTAGCAGTGCTGACGTTGCTTGTCACCCTGTGGGACCCATGAAAGGATTTCAAGACACCCCCAGGTGCCATGGCACTCTGGTTGAGAATCACTGCTCTAGCCACATTCAAGAACTCAAAATACAGCCTGAAAGTCACCCATATCCATACTTTCCTAAGCAACATCTGGGCCTCAGGGAGTTTCTGTTTACAATGAATCCTTTGAGACAGTGTTAACAGGTTGAACTGAACATCCATGTCCTTACTGTTGCGGGACCATACTGGGGTTTTACTTAGTCCTTTGCTCTTACTCTGGGAATTTGTCTGAAGAATGATCAAGTGCATACGGAACAAGGACTGCAGGATTTGCGGGGGTGGTAGACAAAGGCACTGCAACATGTAGGCATACATAGACTTTGCAGAAATCTACTACTACTTTCTGGTACTTAGGGAGGTATGCCAAAATGATATGTTTATTAGAGCAATTATATAGTTTAATATTGCATGTTCTTATTTATCTTACATTTTGAGTAATGCAGAAAATGGTGAACGACATAGTGATTATTTAGCAGATGATTACATTTTTGCTCAGGATCCATCTCAAACAGCTCCTTTAGGATGGTAATGGAAATTTAAACGTGAATACAGCATACATTAAATAAAACAGCCTTAAATATTTTGGATACATAAATAGGTATAGAAATTTGAGTACCCAGATAGGGAGAAGCTATGAAGTAGAAGTATAAGACCATCCAGGCGAGCTTCAAGAAAGTACTGATGAGATTCATGATGGTGTCTCCTGGAAGCCCCAATGCCTTTAATGACTTTGCCAGTCTCTACCAAACTTTTGGGTTCCTAGCAGAATCAAACCCTGAACAGAGTATGTGACCTATTGTCCCATATTTAGCTGGACCTCAGAAGTTAAATATTTTCTCTTTGACTCTTTGTATAGAAAAGCAAGCAGCCTGCAACTTAAGCATTTTGAAAGAGGTCCATGGAGTCAGCATATTTCATTTTTATTTAAACATTGTAAAAGATTATTGGAAGTTTAGGCTTTACTACATTTTGTAATACATTTGGATTTCATAGTTTAAAAGTTTATTTTCAAGTAAAACTTCCTGTCACTTAAATTACAAGATAAAAATCCAATTTTAATAGAAAACATTGGATATAAATAAAATAAAATCTTATTTAAAAAATCATAGATGTTTATCAACCTTGATCCACAGAAGGAATTTTCTGCCCTCGGGCCTATTTGGAAAGGGGATCTTGGCAGGCTGTTACTGCCAGACAGGTGCTATCCCTGGTCCAGGCCAGATTGACAGAAAAAGCACTCATGTCCTCTGTGTGTGCACGGCTCCCAGGGCCTCTTTGTGTCAGGGTGTTTTAATAACAAACATGCCACAGTTCATGGACCTTCCAGTCTAGCGTGTATGATGGCAGGGAGAGATAGTATAACAGGAGCTATCTGGAATGGAGGAGACCACCTAGGACTCTCTCCCCCACCTTGCCTCAGTTTCCTATTTTGTGAAATGAGGATCATAACACTGAGGCTATAACATTTGCAGCAGGTTTTTAGTTTTCTATGGAAGAACAAAAGATCAAGATTGTTACTTATGGATAATATCCTTCCTCTTTGTCTCTCCACCAAAAAGCCCCTTCCCCACCTTCGGTGGTCATTGTTTTAGACCTCAGAAATAAAACCAATCCCTCACATTCTTACTTCTCGAGGGCTTAGGATGTTAGACTCAGGTAGCAAGGCACAGGAGTGAATGCCACAAGCCCCCAGCTCTGCTGGTGGACATCAGCAGATTAATAAAAGGTCAGTGTGATACCAGGTCCTTAATCTTTCTGTTTCCTGCCAGTGAGATATATATAGATCTATATCTATAAATAGAGATACCTAGAGATAGCTAGATAGATAATCTTCATGTTTTCCTGAATTTCCAGTTAATATCATCATGAAATCTTGTTGCTTTGTCAGGACCAAAGCAGCCCTGGGTTATCTGGATCAATTTTCCGACACTACTCCTTATAAGTCTTATTTATTGAGTGGAATGAGAAAGGGTTCCTGAATATTCCTAGCCATAAAATTTCCAAAGAAACTAGATATTCAACTGGACTCAGTTTTGGGGGTATTATATGGAGACAGTTTAGGGACCTGGTTTTCAGACACTGCTGAGCACTTCTGAAATTCCACCCCTTCCAAATGACTCAGATCGAGCCCCTCAAATCACTCAGTACTTTTGAAAACATGGGTCCTAGTACCTAGTCCTCACTCTATTACTGCTTTATTGTTTGACTGGGGTGCCTGTCTCTGGCACCTTTTGTAGCATTTCTATAGAGGTGTTTGAAGTCCCCAGGTCCAAGTATTATTTATATCTAACCAGCTAAGTGTTGCAATAGCACTGGGACAAAACCTCTGCCAAGCTAAACACAACCATTCTCCCAATTTAGTAGGATCGGGCCAGTGACTATTTGGTGAATAGATGTCTAGGGCTCAGTATAAAAAAAGCTCAGGACCGGAAAGCCAAGTGCTCAGCATCCACAATAGAGAGCAGATTTTCAAGAGCCTTAGTCTCACAAGCTCTGACAGAGACTTTTCTGCCCAGATTGTTCCTTCAAAAAATGTGGTTGTGTGGTTTATTGCCTAATGGCCACCCCAGCTCTAATGGTGAGGGCCAAATGTTGTTTAGAAGTACTGGCTTGTGGTGTTACACAGTCCAAACTCACTAGATTGGCACTGGAAAGAATCCCCAAGGCCCCTGAAATGCCTTTTGGTGGTTTGGCCCGTTTATAGCAATGCTCATTAAAGCCCTATCATGGGGAGGAACCAGCAGGGAGTTCCCTTTCACTGGAAGGCTGTGGGCCTTTGCAACAAAGCCTTGATCTAGTCCAAATGGAGCAGAGTTCTGCACTGACCTGCAGGGTGAAAGCATCCCCACCCTCAGCTCAGGAAAGCATCAACCTTTCCTAACAGCATCCCTTAGCTGGTGCAAGACTCCCCCTCTAGTGGCTGTTTATTTTGACTTGTCTTATAAAAGCTAACTGAAAAGTGAGCAGAATAGAGGCACAGGGCTCCCCTAGTCCTGCATTACTGAGCAATGTTGCCTGGCTGCTTTTACTCTAATGGCAGGAAGAGAGGCTTGAGAGGGGAGTATGTAGCTAAGCAACTCATTGGGCTGAAGGGATGCTGCACAAGCCTTTGTCTCCTTAGACAGGCCCACATCCCACCCCATTCTCCTGCACCCCTGAGAGTGAGAAGATAGCTCTAGCTCCATTGCTGCTCAGTGGAGGGAATGCTCCTGCTTGCCCTGTATTCTCTGCTGACATTCGTGCTGCAGCATCTGCACTGTGCCTTGCCCAACATGGCCAGCTACGGCATGGCTTTTAACCAACAGGAATTGCTCTTTTTTGTTTTTTTGCACCTGGCACTGATACATGCATGATGGTAGCGCTGCCTCTCAACCAGCGGACGCTGCGGTTCATGACTGCCTCTCCGATAAAATTATAATGCAGGGAAGCGAGGAGGAGGTGCCTTGGAAAAGTCTTGCTCAGGCAGGTCTGAGATCAGCACATTGACCAAATTTGAAAGATCTTGATAGATGAGCCTCTGACACTTGTCATACCTTCTCTCTTTTGCCCCCATCTGCATGCTTCCAAATTGCTGTGAGGCGCTCTGTGAGGTCTGGCTTATGTAACAGGGAGCCCGTCAAGGTTCGGACATGTAGGCCCCATGGCCTGCAGCTGGATTGACTAAGGAGTCTCCATCAAGCACTCATCTAAATGTCTCATTCCTCCAGCATGCCCTCAGGTCCAGCACTCTTTTGCTTTCAAAGCTACAGTTATTAGTATTAAGCAGGCACATTCAACTAGAAAGCCTGGGAAGTGAGAGTGCGTGTGTGTCTGTATACGTGGGCATGCACGTGCACCTATCTATCTCTGTGTATCTGTTGGGGGTGATGGTCTAAACAAAGAAGGATATTATTAGGGCCTGATCCTAACAGAATGACAGGATCATCCTTTCAGAAAGATTTCTAGTGGGGCAGGAAAATGGCAAACTTTCTATCTTGTTAATTGTGGACCAGGTAACAGCCTGACATCAAGAAAAGGAGACTGAACAAAGAGCAAGGATTCGCTGCGGTGCAATTATGACTTTCAGCTACAGCCTTGACTAGACTGCAGTACAGAGGTGCACTGCTGAGGGGTTGGAACTGCTCTATTGAATGTACATTATGGCTGTAGATTGTTTGATAGAGAAAATCCCAACCTTTGGCCTCAGAGTTAACAAAAGCCCTGTAATATGAAATCCCTTTTCCCCCACAAGGTGCTAGCACAGGAATGACCTGGGGACACATTAGACAGTGATAAGTAGCTCTTTCCATCCCCCTCCCCTTTTATCCTGTTTACAATACAGGGGCTTTCCTTGAACCAAATCCTTCTTTACCCTCCATGCTCCTGGCTGTTGTGACTAAGTGAGCCGATTTGCTGATGGGCTTTGACTGAAAATGCCCAAAGTCTAACAACTATACCATGTTATCATTGGCACATGGTGTGCAGCAAAAGCCATGCATTCTGGTGCCAGCTGTTGCTATTTCCTCACAGTTTGTTTTTTTCAAGCCACAGTCCCTGCAGGCAGGTGGTTAGAGAGGAAATCCCAGATGCTTTAATTTTACCACAGAAAGTTGCTAACCCTTATGGTTACAGGGAAAAAAACCTTGATTCGCATGTACTGTTAAAAGGTTTGACATCAGAGTGCAAAGCAAAAGAAACATTTCCCCCCCCCCATGTTTAAACAAAACTCGTTAGTGTTCCCTCTGTCCTCCTGCCAAAAAAGTTCATTTGGCTTCCTGGATAACTACAGAACTGATAGAATTTGGAGCATCAGCTGACAGAACACAAGAACGTATGGGGCATATCTACACGTGCTGTAATGCACAGTAGCCTATTTTACTGCGCATTAAGGCAGTGTGTAAAAAACTGTGCTATTACACTAATGCACAGTAAAATAGACTACGTATTAAGCATCGCCTAAAAAGTGTGCTTGCGCTAGCGTGCATTAGCACAACCTAATGCGTATTGATTTAGTACCTCATACTGGAGGTACTAAATTTAATGCGCATTAGGAAAAGTGCATTAATGGACGTGTAGATGTGCCCAAGAACTGCCATTTACTGGGTCAGACCATAGGTCCATCTTGCCTGAGAATGGATGCAGAAAGGGAAAGTGAACTGGGTATGACTAGGGTTGCTTCCACTGTTCCTCTGTCACTTGCAGCCTCCAATATTTATGGTCTAGGAAGTTCTGTTTCAGAGGCTGTACCCCTAATTACCATGCTCAATAGTTACCGGTGCACCTTTCCTCTAAGAATTTGTCAAATCCCTTTTTGAATCTCAAAAACCATCCAGGGTCATTTGGGTGCCTGAAAGTAACTTGGGAACTCAATGAACAAATTAACACCATTTCACAATTGTCCATTTCAGAAGTAATTTTGGATTAGCGATAGAGAATTCACAGTAGATGACAGCACCCCTTCTGCTCTTTCAAAAAGAAAAAAATGAAAGCTTTTGAAAGGTGCAGGAATCCACTAAATTCAGATTTAAATATTGCAACAGCAAAAATCAAAGAATCAAAAAATCAATCTGGATAAACTGTGACCTTCCACATCCTGTGGCACTGAATTCCACACTTTAATTACATGCTGCGTGAAAAGGAACTTTGTTAGTTTTAAACCTACTACTGACTAGTTTAATTTTGTGACCCCTAGTTCTTGTATTGTGAGTAGGAAATAATCCCCATTTACTTTCTCTTCACCATTTTGTAAGCCTCTATCATGTTCTCCTTCAAGCATTTTTTCAAGAATGAACAGGCCTAGCCTCTTTTGTCTCTCCTCATATGGAAGCTCCTCCATGCTACTAATCATCCTCATTGCCCTTCTCCAGTTCTTCTATATCCTTTTGAGATGTGGAGACCAGAACTGGGCACAGTATTCAAGGCATGGACACACTGTCAATTTATAAAGGAGCATAATGATACTGTTCGGTTCACAAGAGAGATGGATCCATGAGGAGGCTAGATGCAACATTTCAGTATTTCATCCTTTGCAACTTCCAGGCCAAACTCTTAGCTTTCAAGAAAATTCATGGTTTCTAACTCCTACTCCCAAGGCCTGAAAATCCAGACCACACTCTTTCTGTCTACCCCATTACTTGTTAGAGAAACCCAAAATTTAGCATTAGCAATCTTGCCAACAATACATAAAGAAAAAGGGAACATTTTGCTTGCTGTAGATACATGGGCTTTGTTCCACACAGAAACATTTTTTATCTAGAAAAATGCCCTCAGGGAATGGGGGCAAAAGACAGAAGGTATGACAAGTGTCAGCAGCTCATCAAGATCCTTCAAACTGGATCAGCATGCTGATTTCAGACCTGCCGGAGCAAGATGCTTTCCCAAGGCATGTGGTACCTCTTCCCCACTTCCCTGCATTATAATTGTACCAGAAAGGCAGTCGTGAGACTGCAGTATCCACTGGTTGAGAGGCAGCTCTGCCACTGTGTACATATCAGTGCCAAGCTCAAAATCCCTCCAAACAGCAATTCCTTTTGGTCAAAAAGCTGCACTGTAGTTGGTCATGTAAGGCCTCACTTCATTCAGCCCGAAACAGACTGTATATCAGTTTGGTCCCCTCTGAGGGACAAGTAATAACTACCTGTGTAGGATATCATTTATGCACAGTCATATGATTGGGAACCACTAACTTCATCCAAGGCTTACTCCTAGGTCTGGAAGCTCTGAAGACATGTGGGGCCAGCAGGGGATTGGACTAGATGAGCTCCTGAGGTCCCTTCCAACCCTAATTTTCTGATCATATGAGGGGGAACACAAGGGAGATGCTCAGGTGGAACAGGATTTGTTTGGCTCCCTCACTGTCAGTCTTACTAGATCACTTAGTACTAGTTGAGTGGCTCTGTCATTATCAGCAGGTGTCTACACGTGCACATTTACTGCACAGTAACCGAAATTACTGTGTATAGGCACGTCTACATGTGCACACCTGTACCGTGCAGTAAATATGGTAATTTACATTGACTTGAGTGTAAGTTTTATATCTGCGTTATGCAGGTATCAAATTTACACCCAGTTACTGTGCAGTAATGCATGTGTAGACACCTTACTGCACAGTACTACTGTGTATGGGCTGACTTGAGTCCATACACAGCATTAATGCGCTTTAACACCTGCATGTGTAGATGCTGGCCTATACCTGCTTACTACACAGTAAATTTATGTGGGCCCAGTGAGAGGCAATGAAAATAATAAGATTCCATTTAAATTCAAGTTATTTTTTTGAATGTGAGGGGAAAAAAAGCATCAATCCATCAACTCTGTTTTCATCGTGAAGGTGCTGCTGAAGACCAGTGAGAGTCTGTTTTCATTTGCAGAAACAGTAAGGTGTGGTTGATGAGCAGGCCTATTTGACGCACAGCAGGAACACGGTTTCGGCCCAGAGAGGTAACGGGGGGGCCGCTGGCTCCATGTCAGCTCAATCTGTGGGCAAATAAAGACAAGTTGTATTTGACTGAAGGTCAAAGATTCAACATGCATGCACTCAGGGGGCACGAGCGGCTGCTCCTTCCCCAGAAAAGCATCAAGAGGCAGCTCCTAAATCCGCCCACACCTGCTCCCAATGGCACAGGCCTCACCCGCCCCGCTCCCAAACTGGCCCTCAGGCCAGAAGTAGCGACGAGGTGCACCCACGGGAGCGCCCGGCCCCGCCTCGCCGCTGCTCCCGGGGCGCCCCCGCGGCTGCATACTTCCTCCCCTGCGCTCGCACCGCTCGGTCTAAGCCGGCACGTGGAGGAACCACTCCTCCGCAGGGCGCTGCGCTCAACCCCCGGCACGCGGGCCAAATGTGGCCCAGTCCGGCCCGGCCCTCAGGGCGTCGGGGCGGGGCCTTCCTCAGGGGCGGGGCGAGGGATGTTCTGACCGCGTCGCGCCTGACGCCTGCGAGCGCAGGCACCTCGCAAGGCAGCCTCGGCGGAAAGGGGTAGGACCCCGCCGGAAGCCGGAAGTGGTGTGCTGAGGTGACGTGTGGCGGGCGGCTGGTCGGTAGCCGCTATGGAGACACTCTATCACCAGACCAACAAGTGAGCGGCGGCGGCGGGCTGTGTTGGGGGTCCGTGCGTCACGACTGCCGGGCAGCGCTGGGCTCAGGCTTCCCCCCGCCCCGGGTGGTCCCCCTTTCCTCTGCCCCGCATGGGCGATCTGCCCCCAGACGGCCGCTCGGTGACAAAGCAGTTAGTGACTGAGCAGCAGCAGGTGGACGGACGTTGTGTCTGCCTGGTCTCTGCCCCCCACAGCCCCTGGGGGAGACAGAGGAGGCACCTGCAGGCTTGGCAGGTCTCGGGAGGAGCTGGCAGGGAGGCTGGTCGGCTGTTCTAGCCCTGTTGCTGCCCAGGGGAAACCAGGGTCCCTGCGAGCACATGAGCAGGTTCTCGGTGAAGGGTGAGGGGCTGTGCGGCACTGGGTGCCCTGTGAAGGTACTGGGGTAGGGTAGGGGCCTGCAGCAGTCTGGTTCAGTGGGGAGCGTGAGGGGGCTATAGCAGGCGCTGGGGCAGGTCTATGCCCCCTGGCAATTCCTGCTCTTGAGAGGAGGCTAAGGCAAAGGTGATCCCTGAAAATAAATGGCAGCAGCAGCAGGACTGAGAGGCAGCGACGCTGGCAGGGAGCCCTGGTACCTTTGCCACGTGGCAGCAAGGGTAAGGTGGCCTGCCTGGGAGCCAGGAAGTTTAAAGGACTCATGTGCAATCCTCAGTCAGTCGTCTGTCCAGCTTCCCAAGCAATCAGAGTCCCTTAGGAGCAGGGGCGAGTAGAGGGAAATCCAATTTGCACCTTGTTTTGAGTGTTATGTTTTACTGTGTGTATGTGTATTTCTCCCCATCCCCTGTTCTGTATTTTGTACTGAACAACAATCTTTTTGAATAGCAGTTGATCCATGTTGTCCTTGTGTTTCTTTGATAGGCAAATCCAGGAGGTCCAGTCTTACATGGGACATCTGGAAACCTCAGACAAGCAGTCAGTGCACTGTGAGTAGCTGAAGAGGGTAGTCCAAGTCCAGTGTGCACATGTGGTGAATTTCTTTTTATCATTGAACCTTGGACTTTTGCGATTCCATTAGCTGTACCTAATGTCATAAGTTTAACCTTTGGGAACTTTTTATATTCAGTTTTAGAAAGGCAGTGAAGCAAAGTAGATCAGACCCAAGTTCCATATGGTCCAGTATTCTTGCCCCACTAGCAACCAGCACCAAACGCTCTGGACCAGGGTGGAAGAAGCTTTCGTATCTTAGAAACCGAACAGGCATTTAAGCGGGACTCCATGTGTTTTACTCGTATTACCTAATTTAACTCTGAGTGTGTTTATGTAAATGTCCAGCCCATTTGAATCGTCCTAAATTCTTGGCCTTGCAATCCCATGGCAGTGAGTTTCACAGCTTGCTTACTTGCATGAAAAGTGTGGCGTTTCTGAATTTCTTTAGTGTCCCCTTGTTCAGGTGTGTGGAGACAAGGAACAGGAACTCCATGCTCTCCTTTTCCTAAACTTCTTATGTACTTTTGTCACATCCCCACTTGTCTTTTCTAAAGAAAATGATGCCAACCCCTCCTTTTGGGTTTCACAGGCTCTTGTCTATTCTCATTTCCTTTCTCAGAACCAGCCATAGTTCTAAAATAAGTTTTTTGAGATGGAGGACCAGCACTGCACACAGGAGCCAAATGAGAGGGAACTGTTATTTAAATCAGTGGTTCTCAACCTTTGGTACCTTACATACTGCCTGCTGATTGACGTGGCAAAAGTGAAACCGGAAATCCCACTGTGGCACTTCTGGTTTCTCTGCTGCAAGCCAACTTCCACTTTTTCCTTGTGGACCACAGCCCAGGGCAAAGCAGCCTGCATGGGGGCCCCCTCCCTATCCCCCAGCACACTGACGCTGGGGAGTGAAAGCGGTGGGAGGAGTGGAAGCCAGAACTTCTGGCCCGAACAGGCAAACACACCTCCAACCTGCCGGACAGGGGTTGGGCCAAACTAAAAACGCAGCACCCGCGTACCCTCTGCCCATGTCTTGCATACTTTCAGGGGTATGTGTACCATGGGTTGAGAAACACTGATTTAAATAGCGATATTGTATTTTCTACATTATATTTGATCTCATCCTTTTACATCCTAATATCTTGGTGTTTTCAACCACAGAGGTTGTCATTAAGATGGCTTTAGAAATGCCAGGGTCCCTTTCTTAAGGTGATAGTTATTTTAGAATGTATGGTTGGGCTGGTCAGCCTCTGGCACAGGGGCTGCAGGGTCACCTGCACTGCATTTGAAAGCTTGTCTGAGTCTATCCCAATTGTGTAGTTGGTCCAATAAAAGGTACCCACAAAAATCCTTGCCTCTGGGATGACCAGTTATATTTTATTGATATTACTTCTCTAAACTTTAGCTTTCAGACACTAAACACATCTTGATACCCTCGCTTCTGTTGAGATCTGAAACCTAATTGTGGTGGTGTTAGCCTTGTTTAGTAGGTCATCTGTTGTTATCTCTTTAACTTCTCAGTCTTTGATCAAGATAGCTTTTCCTCTGTGTGCTGTTGAGCAAGCTATTCAGTGGAACAGTCACTTTGTCCTTTTCTACCATATGACCAGTTGCAGTCCCTGTGTTATTTTCAGTTTGTTACTGTGCTGCCTCTTTGCTCTCTTAAATGTGTTCTCAGTTAATTTCCTGATATGAAGTTGAGGGTATCACCCTTATGACAGTTACATTCAGGCCATGTGTGTGTTATATTTATGTAGATTCATTTGAGAAATCATGTAGAACAGGGTGGTCAAACTCATGGGCTGGATGAATGGTGTAGGGCCAGTCTGCAGGCAGGATTAAATTCCCAGGTCCCCTGTCCTCTTTGGCTCTCCTCTCCCAGCATATTGAATCCGATGCCCACTCTAGCTGGTCCAGGACCTGTGCTGTATGCGGCGTGGTCCAACCAGACGCATGTAGCATAGATTCCAGACTGACCGGAGCAGGCATTGCACTCCACAAGGCGACCACTCTGGCTGGACTACACTACATGTGGTGCTTGCTCTGGGAACCGTGGCGCACACAGCTCCTGCTCTAGTTGTTCCAGGACCCACTTGGACATGGTGATAGCAGGCACTGCACGTAGCACGAGGTCTGGAGCACCTGGAGTGGGCACCACATGTGGTGTGGTGCCAGAGCTTCTGATGGAGATACCATGTGTGGTGCGTGTTCCTGGAGTGAGCACTACACATAGTGCAGTCCAGCCACGGGTGGCATCAAATGTAGCGCTGCATCCACTTCAGCTGGTTTTGCGTTCATGCTGCACGCTGCTGCCTGTGCAGTGCAGTGGCTGTGAAGGGCACCACATGACCGCAGGGCTGGTCTGGTGTTTGCCATGCTCCATGTAGGTCTGCTCAGACACAGGGGCAGCACTGGGCATCAGATGGCAGGGCTCTAGGTTGGATCACCTGTGGTGTAGAATCTTTTCAAGTCGGTACTACTTCCCCACTTTCTAGGCTTGTCTCTCATTCCACTATAGCCACCTTTTGCAACATCTCCTTGATTTCTGTCAGGTTCACGTCACGTATTGCAAAGCCTCCTAGTTCATTTTTTTATGGTCTTGCACTTCTAAGGTGGACCAAAAAGAGCTATGAGCCTTTGTTTTTATTTAATTTCATGTGAAACTTTCTGGTCTCTTTTTGCCTTTCTTTTTCAAAATCAGATTTCAGTCTTGTTCTTTATTGTATAAGAAGCTGCTGTTACACGAGTCTTAGTTACATAGCCAAACTGCTCACTGACCGTGGTCCTATACCACAGCTAAATCCACCAATCAGCTGGGCTCCCCACCCTGGCCTTGGACCCATCTCCCCAGCCACGCTTGAGCCACTGTTTGCACAACCCAAAATGGGTCGGCTTTTCCATGCCCCCACACTCTGGCTTGCTGCCTCAGTGTATGCATAGGTTACCTGTCCCTTAACTGTGTATTCTACTTCTCAAGAGTTTAAATTTTCACTTGGGCCATGTGAAAATTGGTTAGCTAGCAACTTTTGAGTTGCTTCTATGGCCTGTTATTTGTGTGTGCAGTGTAGTCTGTTTGCTGTGTGGTTATTGGACTTGTGGTTCTCTGTAGAGCTTAATTCTGAATGTGCATCCTCAAAAGGATGGCTGGTGGCTTGCACTAATCAGACTAAACACTGAGTGAGTAAGTCTTCTTGGGGTCTCATCTGAGTCATGGTTTAATTTTTTTTTCTTCGTTTTTCCACCCCCAGGTCTGCCCAGAGTCAGCAGAGTTTATCAGCCCTAAGAAATGTCCTCCTCCTATCTTTTTTTTCAAAGGGCTGTATTGGCAACCCAAGGTCACATGACTCCCAACTGGGCTCTCTAATCACACCCTACATACCTTTGGGATGTACTAAATTTCAGGGCAATTTAAATAGCACTTCAGAGATGATAGAAGGAAGTTTCTAATTGTAGTGGCTATAGCACTGCCCTCCAGTTTGTACGATGCTTTGAGATCCTTGAATGAAAACTTCTGTAGAAGCACATGGGTTTTATGGAGTGGACGTAGGGTTTCTTTGTCCTCTTCTGGTGCAATGTTTTTACATGTTTTCAAGGCTGCTGGCTGACGTTCCTATGATCACACAATTGGGGTTTGAAGAATTTTATGGCTGGGCCTATAAATCAGGGAGCAGAGAGAAAATTCCTCAGATCCCAATTGTGTGACTGACAGGGCATGAAGCTGAGGGTCATAGATTTCATAGACATTAGGGCTGGAAGGGACCTCGGAAGATCATCGAGTCCAGCCCCCTGCCCAAAGTGCAGGAAGTCAGCTGGGGTTGTAGGATCCCAGCAAGACAAGCATCCAGTTTGCTCTTGAAGGTTTCAGTGTAGGTGCTTGAACCACCTCCGGTGGCAGACTGTTCCAGACCTTGGGGGCTCAGACAGTAAAGAAATTCTTCCTTATGTCCAGCCTGAAACGGTCTTGCAGGAGTTTGTGACCGTTTAACCTCGTCATCCCTTGGGGCACTCTGGTGAACAAATGTTCCCCCAGATATTGGTGGTCACCTCTGATAAACTTGTAGGTGGCTTGGGAGCTTCCTAATCACCATCTGCCCTACAGGGCTTTTAAATATCTCCAAGTGCCAAGGAGCTGGGACTTAAGGGATGCTGCCTGCTGACAATCATTTGATTGCCCAGGTCCGGGACACATGCCACACATTCAATTGAAAGTTGAATACAAGCCAGTCATGAAAATGTTTTGTGTTTAGTAGCTGGTTTGACATTTTATCCCACCATTAAACTGCCTGAACAGGCGGTACTACAATTTATTATGTGATTTAGGTCTTAAGTAGCAGAAGGACTCGTTCTTCACCTGGGTCATTATTTTTGTAATTGCAGTGGTTGTTTATTTTCAAAGTACTCAGTACAACATATTTAGGTCAAAACATTGTTTATTTTTAAAGAACATAGTACAACATATTTCGCATTTAATATTTAACATGGCATGACATTCCACATGACATCTACAATAAAGATAATTAATTGGGAACTTCTTTGTAAGCAATGTTTGTGGTGTTTCCTGTTGGTGCTAGTATATACAACCGTCTTCAACTACCAGCTCTGAAGCAAGTCAAATAACTGTCAGTGTAAAAAGCATTGTTCCCTTAAATAGTTACTGGAAGCCCCAAAAAGGGTCAAGTGAATAATAGCCCACCTATAATTTTTCTTCAGGTGGTAGTCAGTGATTTTGGAAGGTTTAGAGTAGATAGGACCAGTCATTCTTGACTTATAAGCGAACATACATACATGCAAACATACACTTAATTTTATATATATATATTTCATAGCAATGCATTGTGTGTTTAGTCTTTTCCAACAACTGGGTTCCTTCTCTTCTTTTTTTCCCCTCACAGTGGTAGAAAATGAGATTCAGGCAAGAATAGACAGGATATTCAGCAACTTGGAGCGCCTAGAAATCCTGTCTAGCAAAGAACCTCCTAATAAGCGGCAGAATGCCAAACTGTAAGTGTTTGCTTTCCCTTCCCACAATAGTGCTTTACACTTCTGTGGCTCCTTCCCTCAAAGGGTCTTGAAGCACTTTATAGACATGTGTCTTATTCATGTCCTTACAGTCAGTGGAATTGAGGCATAGAAGGGAAGTGAGCTCCCCACGGTGACACACTAAGGTAGTGTTAAAGCCAAAAGTAGTACCTTGGACTCCTGTGTTTCACGCTGTAATCAATAAACTACTCCCCTCGTGCTCTGAAGAAGCTATGTTGTTTCATAAGGGAATTAAGTAGCTTTTATAGCTTCGGCTGTTTTTAAACTGATGCCTAAACTGAGGTGATCAGATTGTTGGCCCCCAAGCACATTTTAAGCATCAGGTTACTAAGAATTGGGGGGTTTGGGTTTTTTTTGCTGATTTGGCCAGCCAGCTCCAAAAGGTATGGTATCCATATGTTTTATGATAAGACCTTGAAGAATTTACAATGGGTGAGGAATACTCCGTGCATTACTTCTAGATCAGTGCTGCTATTAAAGATGATTTTTTTTAACCCTTCTAAATCTCACTGTCAACTTGTTAGCCATTTTTGGGGAAGAGTGTTCCAAAACAGACTTGTTTTTCTCTTATGCTTCTTTGGAATGGCATGATGGAAGCTTTATTTTTTGTGTGCACCCTGTAGATGTGGAAGACTTGAGAGAGTCTTTTCAGGCTTGGTGGCCTGCTTATTAGGTGACTTCACTGTGATTTGGGATGTGTGAGGATATTAATTTGAGAGAGAGATTTTAGTTTGAGGTGTTGATCTCTAAAATGGGGGTCACCAAGCTATGGCCTGTGGGTCATTTCTGGCCCCTGGAGCTGTTTGATTGAGCCTGCATATGTGAGTCCTTGGTAGTGTTTGGTGGTGGGTATTCACATTGTGCTGCTCTGTAGAGGAGCACTAGTGGCAGGCCATCTCCTGCCAGCTGTCTGCCTCTGACGTGAGCTGGACATTCTGGCCCTCAGCCTGAAAAGGCTGGCAGCTGCTGGCCTAAAATTCTTGCCAGGTACTCTTTCTCTTGGATGTTCTTGCTCCTTTGAAAATCCCAGCTTTAAAGACAAAGTATAATAAAAAGTCAGAAGTTTGTGGAACAGCATTTCTTTTCACTAGTAGTGAAATGACTCGTCTGGAGTCGTGGACCAAGAAGTGGAGGTAAAATTGTTCAAATTTTAGAATTTGTACAAATCTGTCTTAAGGAAGGCTTATGTGCTACTCTGAAGACACAAGAGAGGATGCATGAGGCAGCTCAAGGTTCATCCTTCACCCATTTGTAAATAATTGCATGCCTGTTTTGCTCTGAACAGTGGCATGAAATTTTGGCTTCTGACACATCATTGACTTTTTGAAAACAAGTTAAGTGAGGACAAAATATTCTTTTTATCGTTAGTTGTACTCTAATCTTTAATACTTGTCTGTCACAAATTAAAGACCAAAAAAAAATGCTACCTCATGTTGCCTACCCCTGGGATTTTCCTCCTCCCTTCTTGATTCTGTGTAGCCGAGTTGACCAGCTCAAGTATGATGTCCAGCACCTGCAGACAGCACTGAGGAACTTCCAGCACCGCCGTTATGCCCGGGAACAGCAGGAGAAACAACGAGAGGAACTTCTGGCTCGCACGTTTACCACTAATGTAAATATTCCTTGCTTTAGAACATGGGGCAGTTCCATAAAGCATCCACCTTATCCATTTGAAAGGGGGAAACATGGGGTTAGGATTTGTGTAAGATGCTGCAAATGTATATAAAGATAGAAAAGGTAACACTGGGCTTGGGTAGAGGGCAATTTACAAAGCAAAGCCACCAACAGAAGAGGAATAATTGCTCTAGAAAAACTTCTCTCTCTTTTGCTCTGTTCAGTGATCTGTTAGCTCATGCAAGCACACCAAAACTGGACTAGGTGTTGGCTTTGAAATAGTATAAAAATCTTTTAAAAAAACACCTCCTGGGAGCTGCAGTATGGCTGGAAAGTGCTATCATTTTGCACTGATATTTTAGAACTTGGATTGGCAGTGTTTTGCAGTGGGTAGCTGCTTCAATGGAGCTAAGCTCTGAGCACAGGACACCTCCAAATTGGCCTGCTCCACCAGAGTCACTGCTTCCCCCTGCAGTGTTGCCACCACTGTTTCTCTCCCTGCCACGAAGGCAAAGCCATTCTCCCCCCCTCAAATATACATGCACTGTAGAAATGCCACTGAAGCCCCCCCCTCTGCCCCCCCAAAAAAAACCCAACAAAAAACAAACAAAAAAAACCACTGCAGAAGCATGTTGCTCCATGGGCTGGATAAAATGGCTTTGTGGGATAGATGTGGCTTATGGGCCATAGGTTGCCAACCCCTGTTTTAGATGCATCTGTGTGGATGAGTTTTAATCTCTTGTCAGTGAGTTTTAATCTCTCTAGGGCAGGGGTGGCCAACCTGTGGCTCCAGAGCCATATGCAGCTCTTCAGAAATTAATATGCATCTCCTTGAATCTTTGCACAGCTTCCATTTGGTTCCATTTGGAAGCTGGTCACCGTATGCTTGTGCAAAGATTCAAGGAAGATCCATATTAACTTCTGAAGAGCCACATGTGGCTCTGGAGCTGCAGGTTGGCTACCCCTGCTCTAGAGTATTGGTTGGCAGAACACAGGGACACTCTTCCAATTGCTCAAATGATTCACAAGTTTTCTCAACTTTTTTAATGGGTCGGAATTGGATGGAAGCAGGTTTATGTTGTTCTATCTCCCTACTGTATTGTTACTTTTCAGCGAGATGCCAGCTGTACTGCAGAGGCTCAAAGTATAGCTCTCCAGTGAGAAGTTTTCCTAATGAGAATGTGCAAAGCTGGGTCAGCCTTTACTTTTTCTTCTCTAGCTCAGGCCTGGTGCCATTTTTGCTAGAATGATAAAATACTATTGGTTTTGCATGTTGGTCCTGGCACCCACTGTTTGTAAAGGGACAGCAAATGATTTCTCTAACATTCTTGACTTACAAGGCCAAAGCAAAGGGTCAATATAAAGTTTACTTGTAGCAGTGTAGTTGGTCACCTTGAAATTATAAATGAAGCTTTAATTGAGCAATGCCAACTTGGCACCATCTTAAATTCTGTTAAAGAATTGAGTTCTGCAAACATGGGTATGCCAGTAATTAAATTTCCTATAGCTAAACAATTTTTCTTTTCCCAGTAATAGGAGAAACCCAAATAAGAGGAAATTGACTATAGAGGATTTTCAGTGGAATTGCTCATACTGTCAATGTAAACTGAAGTATGGAGAGAGAGTCTTCCTTTGAACTGTCAGTGATCTCTTCAGGGAGATGTGTAACAATAAGTTAGAAATTCAAACAAATATGAATTCTGATTTGTCCTTTGATTAGCTCTCAATTCTTGCCACACATCTTCAAATCCATGAAAATGTTTAAATAACTCTAGCACACTATTTTCCCCCGTTATCTGTACTGTCTTATGTAGTTCTTTTAAGAGAAAATGTGTGACACAGGCATGTGACCAGACTTCGAATCAAGCTCTCTTTAACTGATAAAATAGGACGCATAAAAATGATAACGCTGCCTTGGGCATTTTCTTTAATTCAAAGGTACTTAAATATAGCTTTTATCCTAAAGATTTTCCTGATTTCCCCCCTCCCCCCCCAGTAAAAAAATACTAGCAGTGCAGTTACAACATTTTATGGCACCTCTTAGACAATGAATTGTCTGTCCCATGTAAACAAAGTTGGTTTTGTTTTGTTTTTTAATACCATGAACACTTTATTCAGCTCCAGAGCCAAATAGAGCTGTATCAGTCCTACTCTTCAAACACTTTGACCTCCCTCCTTAAATTCCCATTCTGTTATTCTCTTAACATTTAAAGAAAACTTGAAATGAAATTAAACCCCTTATTCAGCATTCTTCAGTAGCCCAAAGATAAATGTAGGCAGATGGCAAATGCTAAAATCACACATTAAAAGCATCATCAGCACCTTAATACCTTGCTGCGATAATCTGCATGATCTGTTTAGCATGGTGTGGATTCTCTGGGTCCATGTTGTTAATTAGTGAGAGCCACTCATCTAGAACATTCTACTTTTCTAGACTCCAGGCACCCCTAGAAAAAGGTCAGCTCTTTGATTTCACTTGTTTTTAACTATGGAAAAATAACAGAGCAATTCTTCTATTGCACAGACCTCAAAGACCACAACAGGGCAGAATCCATAGTATCAGAAACATCCCAGTTTGCAATCTACTCATCCTTGTGAATCGGGTGTAGGTGTTTGCACACCAATCAGTGGTAGTGTTGTATGGCGCCTCCCTGGCACCTTTAAAAGGTTCTTCGGGCACCACAGTTGAGAATCTCTGCTAATACACAAGCAGCTTTCCTTCCTTCCTCTTACTTTACCACAGTTGAGATTGTTATTCATAAAACAAGATGGAAACATGGAAGATCCATCATAATTCACTCTCTGTTGCCTGGCTTTTTTTTTTTTTAACTTTATAGATTCATGGTCTCTGCTTTTTTTTTTTTTCCAATGGCCAGAAGAGGTCACTGTGTTACAACAGAACTCATAGATCTATCAACATTTTTCCCATAACAACAGATCTTAAGCTTCTACTTGAGCTAGAACAACTTTTTGGCAGGTGTGCCACAAATTAACCCCCACACCCTTCCCAAGTGCCACTCCAGTCCCCTGGCCAACCTGCTGTTTTCTGCTCGCTGTTCCCTCCCCTCTCTGCCACATGCTGTGTAGAGGCGGCCTGTGCCACTTGGGTACACGTGCTATTGACTGGCTCCCACCGAACCAGGGCATCTCTCTGTGGGGGAGGAAAAAAAGTTCAGTCTTATTTTGAAAACTTCCAAAGACAAATCAGCCCTGCCCTTAGGGAAGTTTGGTCAAAGGTTTGATTGCTCTCAATATGTCATCTGCATTTGACTCTAGTGTGAATGGCGAGCTTCAGCTTCCAGCGATTACATCTTGTCATGCCTTTTTGTCTTAAAATAAAAACGAATCTATTATCTATTTTCCCCTTGTACTTGTAGACCTTTGTAAACTTCCTGCTTGGTGATAAATAATGTTCCTTATCATAGTGCTTTTCTCACTGTGCGACTAAGAGTCGGATTCTTGGAATTGCTCCACTTCAGCTGTATTTTTCTACCTGGTAAGGTCAAACCAGATGATCACTTTTGAACCTCTGCCCTTAAGATCTGTCAGTGTAGGCTTGTCTGAACCCATTTTTCACATCAGATGCATAGTTTCCTCCAAAAATACCACATGCAAGATATTATCCCCTCCAAATCCCATTCAGTTTTGTCTTGAATGTTTGTGTTTTTGGATCAAACCATGGGTGTGGGACTGGGAGTGAGCAGCAAGGTAACCAAGACACTGCATTTCCCCCACAGGACTCTGACACCACCATACCGATCGACGAAACATTACAGTTTAATGAATCCCTCCGGAATGTCCATCATGGCATGGATGATCTTATTGGCAGTGGGACCAGCATCCTGCAGGGGCTGAGGGACCAGAGAATGACACTAAAGGTGGGGGCATCCCTTTTGCCAAAAAGAGTCCAAATTTCTGCATTTATAATGATGAAGCCATTTTAATTAAACCTGAGAGCTTTACATCCTAGCACCCTGTAAGAAGTAACTTTTTTGAAGATGGGATGGACTAGTAGCTTAGGTAGTGCACTAGAAATTGGGATCCTGGGATATTATTCTGCAGCTGGGCTGCAGTGGTGTAGTGATCACTTTCTTATAGCTTGTCTAACCACCTGCTGTAAAGAGGGAGAACAAAATACTAGATTGTAATGGGCACTTCTGGTCATACTGCACAAGCACAACATCCCTTGTCAAATTTGTCTCTAATTGTAAGGGTTCAGAGTGGAATGGCAGAGATACTGCAGGTTAATATTGAAGAGTAGTGAAGTTATGAAGTGGTACATAGTGTCCCTCCACCCAATGCCAGTGTTAACCTCCTGCTTTCACAGGCTTCACATCTTTCCTGGGTTGAGAATTTCTCTTATGTTTTCATGAACGTGCTTTTTATGTATTTTTCCCTAGAGTTCGCTTCAACATAACCATTGTAATGTCCAAGATGCTGCTCGTTACCATTTTAATATTCTGGTAGAGGTGGCCCCAGCCCAGTCTTCTCCATGGATGTTAGAATGAATCTGGGGAAAGTCTGGACTACTTGACTTCCTATTTTTTCAAGTTTAGATGGGTGCAAGAAGAGAACAAGTATCCCAAAACCAATAAGGTCCTAGCTCCTTATTCAAAAGATATACCTGTTTCTCTTACAGTAGTAACTGAACAACCTTCGTTTTCCCTGTAGCCTTTAACATGCTAATTTAAAAAGCCATGTAATGGGTTTCTTTTTTCCAAGAAAGGCAAAATTAAATGCTTCACTGAAGCATGCTTGTACTTTTTGGCAGTGCCATCACTTAGCAAAAGAACATGGAGTTAGAATAGGCCTGCTAGAAACCAGCAGAATGCTAAATTTCAAAGTGCAGTGATCCAGGGTTTTAATGCGAGTTCTCTGGGGAGGAATGGGAAAGCCTGATTAGGTCTCACCAGCTGAAGAGAGGAAGCTAATTTCAACAAACTGAGTAAATACCCATCCATACTGATATGTTATGGCAGGAGCATCAAAGCTATGTCCCATGGAGCAGTTTCACTCTACCTGTGGGGCTCCTAGAGGTGCCAGGAGTTTGAAGGTAGGGCCTGACTCCAAATTACAACGTATGCAGCCTCACAGGATGCATATTGTGGGGGCAGTGTAAGCAGTGGCTGTGTTAACCACTGTGCTGCCACCCCTCACCCTGCTATTAGAGATGGGTCTGGATTCAGTCCCCAGGGAGCCCTGCTGTCTGGATCTAGCCTGGGGGACTAGGCAAATCTGGCACCCCTGTGCCGACAGTATTGTAAATCTGTTTACAGATTATAGGTGTAACATATGGTGCCCATTAAAACATGGCTAAATTGGTTACTCTCCAAAACTACTTCCACACTTGTTAATTAGCACCATTTATTCTCTTGAAAACAAAGGATTTAATTTGACCAGTGAGGCTGAACTGCCTAGGATGCCCCCCTACTGTTCAGAGTTGAAGTGTGATGGTAGGGTATGGTGGTGAGAATGTCATGCTGCTCTTCATGCTTTCCATATCCCACTGCTAATCAACTTCAGTTTGAGTTCTTTCCTTTGAGCCAAGAGGTCTCTCTGAAGATCTCTGAAATGCTGATGTTCTACTAGGACCTGGAGAGTGGTATATGCAACTAGATCCATTGTAATCACCAAACGTGAAGGCCTTTTATTAGAACCCCTGATGCAGTCTCCCTTGTTGTGCACATGTGGTTGCATCAGAAATTGGCCAACAGAAGCAGACATGCCCAGTATATGAGCCAGTGATGGAGTATCCTATCCATCTACCTGCTGAGCAGTAGAGCTGTGTGAAGCTTTGGGTGCTGATTTAGTTTGGAGGATATTCGGCCTGATTTGGTGGCCGAATCTCCAAATCTGAATTGAATCAGGTGACCAGTTAAAAGGTCCAAATCGATTTGAAGCTCCCCAAATCGATTTGGAAAAGATGCCGAAAGCTTTGGCGATTTGGGCAGTCCCTGCTGGCTGCAGCAGGGAGCTGGACCCGGACTT
>NW_017728949.1:2734450-2750087 GCF_001723895.1 Crocodylus porosus
GGGGGGGGGAACCCCTGCCAGGTCCCATCCCTGCCCAGCCAGAGTTCCTGATTGCTTAAAAAAAAAGCCCTGACTCATTGGCTCCGGCCAGGCTAGGGGGCGATCCTTGCTGCCCTGTCCTGCATGGGGAGCTCTGTCACGAGCCCCCCCAACCCCTGCCTGCTCTCCCAGCCCCCCTCATGGCTGCCCCAGCTCTTAGCCCTTTAAAAAACAAACCCCTGGAATCACCAGCTGCTGCAGCAGCTTCAGGGCTTTGGGGGGCTCATGGAAGAGCCCCCCACACAACATGGGGCAGTGGGGATTGCTGTCCTCCCCCCCACCCCGCTGGGCAGGAGCTGGTGAGTTTGGGGTTTTTTTTTTTTTTTTAAAGGGTTGGGAGCTGGGGCTGGTGGCGAAGCCATGGGGCAGGTTAGGAGAGCAGGCTGGGGTTGGGGGCTTGTGACTGAGTATGGTGGGGGGCAGTGGGGGATTGTCCCCTGCCAGGCATGAGCCAGTGAGTGGGGGCTTTTTTTTTTCTTTCTTTTTTCAAAAGCTAGGAGCTGGGGCAGCCATTGAGAGCGGATGGGGGATGGGGCCTGTATGATTCGGCTGATTTGGCAGCAGCTGAATCTCCCAGTCAGATTCGGATGAATCGATGAGTTGAACTGCTGTCCCCTGAATTGGCTGAATCCAAAGCGAAATACTAGCCACTTTGCACAGGCCTACTGAGCAGTATCCAGCTGGGCTCCTCTGAACTTGTTTTGCACCAGTGCTTTTCTTCCCACCACCCCACTGATTCTGCCTTGAAACAAAGGACTTTGCCCCCCACCGCAAGGATCACTAAGAAGGCCATTTCTATTGCATCCTGGTTCCACAGCCTGCCAGGGGGATAAGTTGATGGCCTCTTAATAGAGCTGTGAGCAGAGCTGTGTTTAGGGTTTGCAGACACCCTTTGCATTTGCCCCTTCAGCAGTGAGGCAGCTGCCCAGGTTCAAGCCTGCCTCTTCAATGCCTAGTTACAGCGCTTCTTGCTCTTCTAGAATCTCTTATTGAGGTTTTGGCTGTCTTTGCCTAGTGCCTTTTCATTTCTAAACACCCTGTCAAAAGTCACCAAGGCTATAAATCAAGCTCTTCTTGGCACTGGCCATCCATCAGTCTAGGAAGAGCCATCTAACTTTGAGGTCTTCCATGCGCTTATTATATTATGCATCTATGACACCACTCAAAAAAACCTCTGCTAATATCTACTTGGTGCAGTGGATATTGTCTGGGCGTCTCTTAGTGTGCTCTTCAGGTTCCCTTATTTGGAGCCTTTGACTTCACTTCACTGCAAGTGTGGGCTTTTGTCTCATTCAGTTGATTTGTACACCCCCACTTTAGTTGTGGGTATTGTTGGCTCAGTTCTCTCTGGCCACTTGGGGATCTTATGGTCACTTGTTTCTAGTGCTAAGATGTCCTTAAAATATGAAATGAGAAGGGATAAATGATAGGCTAATGTTTTCTTTTCTCCTTGTCAATCAGGACACTCATAAGAAGATCTTAGATGTTGCCAACATGCTGGGCTTATCAAACACAGTGATGCGACTGATTGAGAAGAGGGCCTTTCAGGACAAATACTTCATGATTGGTGGAATGCTCTTGACCTGTGTGATCATGTTCCTTGTGGTGCAGTACCTGACATGAGTTGACAGTTCCAACAAAGGAAATCATCTTTTGGAACAAGACAGACTGCCCTTCAGACTATTGCCTATTTTACTCTGAGTTTGTTTCTGTAGACAGCAGAAATTGCTAAGTGACAGTCAAGTCATACATGAATAAGTGAATAGAGGAACAAACATGGATTTGGGATGTTTATGACCCCATAACAATCTCTCCAGCCTTCAATGCTGTCACTATTGCCTGTATACTTAAGGATCTGACTACCTAGGAGACATCATGTGCAGTGAATCTTTTGTCCAGTTCTAATACTAGATATGGTTGTGGTGTCCATCTTCTGAGGCTGAGGAAGATGTGGCATGGTTTTCCCATCCCTGTGCTGGTCACAAGTGTTCTTCATGTCTTTCTCATATGCAGATGGCTGTTAAGAAGAGCAAATGCTACATGGATCTGCCCTGCAGAGCACGCATGCAGAAAGAGTGCTACAGTGTAAGGTCTTGGGTTCCCCTATGAAAATTTGGTCCCTTTACACAAGAGGTGAAGTAGGAGGATGTCGTTATCGCAGCATGAACAGTTACTAATTTTCTTATTTTGCAATAACTGGATATACTCTTCCTGCCTTAGGCCAAGATGTCGCTATTTGTATGTGGAAATAGACTCCCAGACCCTTTGGTTTTTGGAAATACCTTGGTCCTTTCCAGGTTGAATTTTTCCCCATGGAAGTTGAGTGCTGGACTCTACATGCAGATAAATACAGTTTAGTAGAAGACGTTCCAGTGTCTATTTTAACTTCTGCTTTTCCTCTGTTGCCGCCCTGTGATAGCAACTGCTCTTACCCCCATGCTTTTATTGGGAGATGAGACACTGTTGTTGAATCTTTATATAGCCAATTGTTTCTGCATGTCCAGCCTTCAAAAGAGACTGTTTCCATTGCACAACATGCCCTGGCAAGTTATTTTGTGTTCTTGTAGCTACTACGGTGACAACAGTGGTTGGAGCTAAGGAGATGAATATATCACCGTTCCACTGCAGCTGCCTCATGATTTTCTGTTCAGGATTTTTTTTAAACACCTGTGGTCTTTTCGACATGCAGCTCAAACGAATCAAAGGGGTGTATGGTACTAGGGCAATGATAGTTTCCTGGGGTTACCTGTCAAGAATTAGAAATGTCTCGTTCATCCTTGGTAGCAAGGCTTATGCTTTGCACTCATCCTGTATCTTCTTCAGGTTCAGGAACATTCTTCATGATTTGCCAGTTGAGTTATAGAAAGCTAAGCACAGTGATGTTATAGAGGCAGAATTCTACCCCTTTTTAAATGTCTGATGTAATAAAAGTGGCCTCTATTTTAACCCCAGTATTCTTTTATAGATTGCAAGACTTTTGTCTCTTAGTATAGTCATGTCCAAACTTTGGGTGTAACCCACTTTAAATGGCCTTCATTGGCATCCTAATCCCCAACTCCATGTGTAAGTCTGGAGCATGTCCAGGTGTTTTGTAATAGTGGTGCTATAATGTACAGGTAATTTTGTAATGTGCAGGGAAACCATTTAACTTGATGTAACTGGTGAATTGTATCTTATTCTTCAAAATTCTGCTTTTCACCTACAAGTCCCACAATAGGGGATCGTCTTTTCTTTTTAATTGTATGGTGTAGAAGTGCACAGCCTGTTCTGAATTGGAAGTGGGATTTCTCCACCCCAAATTTAAGTCTAAATTGTCTGGGCAAGGAGACTGGATATATCAGTTTGTGCTACAGCCCTGCAGCTAGACTGACTAATCTCAATACTGCTTCATAACTTCCAAGGTCAGAAGGGACCATTAGAGCATCTCGTGTAAACCTGGGTAATATAGAGCATTAAATTTTACCCACTTACTCCTAGGTGGAGCCCAGTAACTCAAGTTGACTAAAAGTGTTGCGGTATTCAAACAAGACTGCTGTGTCAAAGGCCAAAAAAGAAGGCTGAGATGCTCCTATAATAGGGAACTGATAGGTGAGATGGATCTTGGTGATCCATGAACAGAGAGGCAAATTTACTCAGCTGGAGCATTACTGGACATGCAAAAACTGATCGCATGCTCAGCTGGGTGCTCTCTCTTGTACTTGTCCAACTGTAGATACAACTACCTTTGAAGTGTGTAGAATAGCAGTGGCATTTATGATGGAAGCTAAGTCAAGAAGTGGAGAGGGATTCTTTTTTACTTTTCTTTGAATCTGTTCCTTTGTGCTTAGGACTGGAGTAGTAGCCCTGGAAATAAAGTCCTTGGAGATGGAATTCTCTTACCTCAGGTTGTTGAATTGCTCACTCATTTATTTTAACAACCCTCCCTCATTTAGTAGACCTCCCCTCCTTTCAGGGGGCAAGAATCCTCCATTTAATGCTCCTCATGGTTGTGTTCTAATGCCTTTTGGCAGAGTTAGGAGATTCCTGTTGCAGGCTGGCAGTGCTGCACTTAGATTCCCTAAGCAAGCTGGTTCCTGTTTTTAAAACATGTCAAGGTTGGTTGGTGTTGGGTTTCTTGTTTTTTAAATGCATCCTTGTTTCTCTTTCCTTAGGTATGTACAGATATTGGTCAACCTGATTCATTCCTAGCCCTTCTTTTTCTGTAGCAGTCTGCAAGCTCTGGGGCTTGTTTTAGCAGTCACTGACAGAAGAGTAATTAGTAATGCCTCTTCTCCCCCACATTGGGCTTGAAAATTATCAAGTCAGCTTCAGAGTGATTTCTGTTGCTACATTTGTGGCAGTTTTCCCTTGCCATTAGCACAGAAGGTGACAAGCAAAATCTAAAATTACAGTAGCTGTTGGAGTATAGCCTCAGTTGAACCCCTTTGGATAGCACCTGCTGAAAAGTTGTCCAGATCACTGAGTTCACTGGGATAAGTGAACTAGATGCTAGTTACTGTATCGAATATAAGTAGAGATACAATATTGTACTGAGTAAAAGGGAAAAGTACAACCTATTTTCCATATGATGCACAATAGAGGATACACTGTTAAAGCCATTCTTGTGAAGTTCCCCTTTCCTTGCTAGATATTCAAGCAGAACTGATGTTGTGCTTTTGGGCCAGCTCCGTAGACTTGCAGATGTTCTGGCTGTGAGATAAAGCCTTCTAATGAACCTTAATTACTCCTGATCAAAGTCCTGCTACAGCTCTTTCCTTCCTACTTACAGAGGGAAAAGGGGATCTGGTTATTTGGGCTGAGTGATGAGTGCATGAAGCCTGACACCTAACAGCTCTAGGTATCTAGCCACTATTGTTATTTCTGGAGAGCAGCCTTCTGCATTCATTTGAATACTTATGTCTGCTTCTGCCTCAACCCTCAGGATAATGCAGGCTCTACACTGTGCGGCTGGTGGCCCCTCAGCCCCCTTTTCTGTAAGCTGAATATGCCTGTTTCTTTTAACCTTGCCTTCCAGGCCCTTTCTCATTTTTATCACCTGCTTCTGGACCCTCTGAACTTCTCCATGACCTTTTTAAAATGTGGAGCCCCAAACAGCACCCAGTACTCTAGATGAAGCCTGACCAGCACCAAGTAAAGAGGCACTCTCATCTCTCATGTTGTATACCCAATGCTTATAGAAATACTGCAGAAAACTGTATTAGCCTTTTTGTGCAGGTGCATCAATGTAACAGACTCGTGAGACACCAGCTTACATTTGGTGCAGCTGAAATGGTCTTGACCTTCTGGGATAAACACAAACATGGTGCATCCTACTTAAATTACAACTGCTGATCCAGCCTCCATTTGTGCCTCCTATCTTCCCTGGAGGATGCTTATGCTATAGAAAAACAAACAACAAAAATGCGGGCACACAAAGCCTCCTGCTGACTCCTCCCTATAGCAAATGCCCAGGCAAGTTCCATGTGAGCTTCTGTTAACAACATACAAACAAACAAACAGTCACGGCCCAGGCATGGATCACTCTCCTCTCTTCTTCCCGTAGAGATGTAGAACCTTGAGGCTGGTAGTTTAAAGCCAGACTCTGGATAGTGGGGCATGGCTGGCTGTCCCAAATCCCCAGGGGAAGGTTGGACCAACCAACAGTGCCATACTGCACCCTGTGGCTGGGTCTGCTGTGAGGTAGGCTCATGGGGCCATCATAGCTGTGTTTGGGGCCACAGCAAAACTGCTACCCAGCCAGGCCAGAAGCAGCCAAAGAAAGCCTTCAAGGCAGTCTCCTGCTGGTAGGCTTGCACCCCGGACCCCAAGCTACCCTGGGTCACAAGTGAGGACAACGCTCACTGATACATCCCACATGGGGGTTTTTTGAAGAACAAGTCCATCCTCCTGGCCAACAGTTACCACAGAGCAAGCTGGGAAATTCCCTGATGGCGCAGTGGAATGCTTACTGTCCTCCAAACATGACAACCTAGGTTGAGCATTGCTGTAGTTTGGGCTGCGCCACAGCTACATTTTTTTACATTTTTAAATTTTTTAATATAACTTAATTTTTTAAAAGCCCCTTGGGCTATACCAGCTGGGATGCAGTGAGGGGAACTCACCTGCAGCTCTGGCTAGCCCCCCCAGGTCTGGGCTGTGGGCCTGCCAGTAGAAAGCTATGAGTTCAGGAACCTGCTCAGCTGGTTCTTGCCCACCAGAAGTGCTAGTATGGGCCTAGCTAAACCCCTGGACCCAAGTGGTACTCCAACATGCTCCCAAGCTCTCCCAACAACCTGGCCAAGGGGTGCAAAGTGGCAGAGTCTGGCCACCCTTGGGGGGGTTGGGATCAGTGACCAGAACCATTATCTTGGCCCTGGCTCCAGTGAGCTTGGGGAGTCAGTCACTGGGGAAGGAGGAGAGGACAGTGAGCCATGCCCTAGCTACAGCCTTTATTTGTTAATATTTAAAACAATTCCTTTCCTGTGGCAAATCAAAGAGGAAGCCAGGCAAGGGCTCCCCTGGTGACAGACTTGCTGGCTTCCCAAACACAAGTTGCTAGGTTTAAGTCCAAGCTCCAGCTGGGTTTGCATGGTTGGGCTATGCCCAGCCACAATGGGTTTCCTTTAATATATAGTTTTTGCTAAATTCTTTCTCCTCAGGCTCTACCCAAGACAAAGAACAAAAGGGAGGGCTTCCCTACCTGCAGCCATGGGTGGCCCAGCCTGAGCTAACGTCCTGCCAGCAGGAGGTCATAAGTTCAAGTTCCTGTTCAGCTGTTTCTTTCCATGGCTGGTGGCATTTTATTAATCAGGCTACATATATACTCCATACCCTGAACTTCATCTTTTCCAGACCATCCATCAGCTACCCTCAATCCTATTCTTCCACTGAAAAACTGAAGATCTGCACTTTTGTTGAGACTGGGACTCCTTTCCTCTATAATACAATCTCACAATAGCTCTGTGGATTCCCATACGTGTACATCATTTTGTAGACTAGGCCATCCTTCTCTAAGTCAGTGTTTCTCAGACTTTTCTAGCCCAAGGCACACTTGCATTAAAAAAAATATTCTATGGCACACCTGTTAAGACATTTCCCATCCTGATACTTATTGTAGCTCATTGCCATGGCAAAATTCTGTGGCACACCTGTTCATTTCTGATGGCACACCATTGTGCCATGGCACACTGGTTGGGAAACACTGATCTAAGTCCATCACTACTCTTCTCTGAGGTTGAACTGCATGCATTACCAATTCCTTCCTTTTGAAGGTAAAAAAGTAACCACTGTCTTCAAAATCCCCCCAAATAGATCAACACAATCGACCATGCCTCCAAAAATGTGTCACATAAGCACATTCAGCTTCTGTCTGTAACTGTGTCTTGCAAAAATAAATAATTATTACTTTCAGTCCATGCAACAGCATCATTTTCTATTGTCTGGTCCAATAACAAACTATAAACATTAAGGGAGGACACCACCACTGGCTCCTTTCTACTTCCTGAAGCATTATCAGTCCTAGACCTACAGCCCTTAATGATTGCTTTTTAAAAATAACTTAAAGGACATAGGTAGGACAATGTAAGTAATTTACCCATCCTATAGTCCTATTCCTTTTAGGTGCCTGTAAAGAACAACATGCACCTTTTCTTGAACAAATTTCTAACAAATTTGCAGGCTCACAGGTTAATCAGCGTTATATTATGTGTGCTGAAGCCCATGTACTGTACACAAAGCTATAGCCTGTTGTACAGTCACAAGTCTTCCATTTTAACTCTCCGTGGCATCACTCAGCCCTAGCAAATAAAACTTAAATTCTGCAGGGTCTGGATTGGCTTTCTTAAACATGTGAAGTCATAAATGTCCTGCTCACTCAATTTTAAGAAGTCTGCATTGCCAAACAGTACCATGAATAATAATTCAAAATAAACCTGGAGACAATTGAGCAAGAGTGTTTAAAAAATCACAAACTTACCTGTAATCATGTTTTATTCCAAAAAGACAAGTGCACTAAATATTCCTAACAATGTAACTAACTTAAATATGGACATACATTTAAAGTTACAAATTATAAGTGTAAAACATTACACTCAAAGTTTAATAACTTCACATTTCAGTTATATGCACTATGAAAAGGGATACACTTGCATGCAAACATCCTATAGAGCAAAGGTGGGCAAAATACAGCCCATGGGTCATATCTGACCTGCCAACTGATCCTATCTGGCCCGCCAGGCACTGCTGGGAGCCTGAAGAGGGAGGGCTGTGCCCCATGCCACTCCCCTCTGCCACAGCCAGGGCCAGGCTAGGTCATACAGAACACAGGCTCCTCCACCCCCACACCCCACATCCATCCCTCCCACCCTGCTCAGCTTCCTTTTGGTATTGTGCCATCCTGGCACTACGGGCGCTAGCAGTCGGGCCCGCATGGGATGGGACATGATGCAGCATGCTGAATAGCCATCCTGCTCACCTGCTGTGATGAGTTGCTGCTGCCACAGCACCACTAGGAGGTGAATCCATGCCTGCCACGGGGGCTCGGCCCCAGGCAGCTGCCCCCAACTTTCCCAGTGCAGCACAGCAGCAGTGGCTCAACACAATGAGTGGTTGTGTATGTGGGTGGGACGGCTACTGAGCACACACCCTGTCCTGTGTGGGCCTGGCTGTCAACAGCCACAGTTCAAGGACTGTGGAGTACTAACAGGAAGCCATGCAAGAGGGGGTGAGAGGACGGATGGATGCGCTGGGGACAGAGGAGATGGCATGGCCTGGCCCAGCCCTGGCTGCGGCAGAGCACAGTGGCACAGGGCACAGCCCTCCCTCAGGCTCCCAGAAGCAGCTGGGTGGGCTAGGTAGGATCATTTAAAATCTCCCCAGCCCCAGCCTTCAACAGCTCACCAAAACTCCTTAAGTGGCCCTCCAGCCCAAATAATTGTCCACTCCTGCCACAGTACTCCCAAGTTGCCAGCAGAATCAAACCAATGCACTGAAGACAAATCTAGGAAAAAATTAAAAAGCCTGACAAACCTGGGAAATACAGGAGCAACTGTAAATTACTGTGTTAAGAAAAATGATAACAGAAGACTGTTATTCTTTTGCTATTTTCATGCTTAAGGTGCTTTTATTTTTATCTCACTGAAGTTTCTATACAAGTTTCTAAACTTCCAAATAAACTCAGTTTATCACACTTATATTTTGACTCTGTTGCATTGTTTGCAGGGCAGAGATTGCACTAGAGACTACCTTAAGTTTTTATTCACTCCTAAAATCAACCACTTTCCTATTTGTTGGCTATTAAGTGTAAGTTTAAATATAATTGTGAAGGCCTGTAGTAACTAGAAGATACTGTTTGCTTTAGTGTGTTGTATTTGAGCATTGCATTTTGACTTATGGCATATTATTTACAAAAATGCTTTATATAAATGCTAATGCATATAAAAATATAGGGTGTCAAATTAAATCTAATCTGAACATTTTAAAATAAATAACAAAAGGCATATTTATGTATTCAACAACTTCTGAATGAAGTCGTGTTCTTTTAGAAAATGAAGAACTAAAATCACTGCTGGTAGCTAGGAACAGCACAGATCTCAAAATACACAATCAAATAGATATGCAAGAAGAACGTTTGTTTATTTATCACTTAAAAAGTAGGCAGATGAAATATTGCCCCTGTGCAAAACTTAAAAATAAGGCTTGTTTAAGCCATATCAACTGTCTGCATGAAGTGTGCTGACTTGCTTAACTATCTGTCCTAGGTTTCCAGTTTTGCTGTAATATTTTTTGAAGAACTTTAGAAACAACTTCCCACTTTTCAGGAGTTATTTCTACCTGCTCCACTGGACTGTCCAAGTTTTCAGATTCTGAGCTGGTCATATGTCCTGTATCTTCACCAACAAAAGAATCTAAAGAAGATGTGCAAGAGCGAGCAGGCTGTGCTTTAGAGGTCTCTTCAGTTGGATTACAAATATCTGGAGCAGTATGTGGTCTTACAGAATGTAATGGCTGGCACGTGCTGTCTTCTGGAGCCTTTCCTAAATCACGCAGCGCCCTTTTTACAGCTTTTTCAAGATGCTTAAATAGTTCCGTGTCTAAATCTTCTCTATCTGTACAATGCTGAATATTAAGTCAAAAGTTACATTAAATCAATATGAGCATTTAACATTAAGAATATAAACAATTTCATAAAGGAGTATAACAACAGAAATGATCTTATATTGCCAATAAATTTAGTATGATTATACTCTATAAGCCAAATAAATCTAATCATTAAGACATACTATATTTTCTTGCATACAGCATGTCCTGGAATAAGATATGCACCTTGTTTTTGAGCAGCAGAATGAAAAAATATCTTTCCCTGTAGTAAGTAACTGAATAGTAGCAGCTAGGTAGCTGAGTCTGCTCATGGATCAGATACAGAGTTGTTTTTTGCTTTTGAAGCTTTAGCAGCAGAAACTGATGTTGCCATATTTCCTCACCTATAATGCACACCCCAATTTCCAGCAGCTGCTTTTTTTTTTTAAAGAGTGCATGTTTGTGAGAAAATAAGGTAAGCCTAAAACAATAACAACATAATCATTTATCCATAACCCGTGTTCCTCATTTATCTGTCTGTTTCTTCATGTCTCTTATAACCTCATTTTTGTGACAGTTTCATTATCAGTAGTAGTAATTATTAATGGTATTATTGGTCCTAATAGTATTAATCATATGCACTTCCTCTGTCTTGGATGGGGGAGATAGGAGAGGGGCAGGCCGTGGCTCCAACCTAGGGTCAGAGCTGCAACCACTGCCCTGCTCCCCACCTCCCACCACCTGTCCTCTGCATGGCCTTCCCCACCCTGCCACCTGTCCCCCAGCCCTCCCGCTACTTTGAAGGTATGATGGTAAACTGCATCCAACTGAAGGACCTACTTGTGGTGGGGTTGCTCCTATAAAATAACACAATGTTGCAACTTCCAGAGAAAGGTGAGTATAGGGTGCCTCAAAACCCAAGCCCCAATTGCTTTGTGGGTACACCTTGGTTGGAGAAAGGGTAAGGGACATCACCCTGACAGAACTGCATCCTCACTGAAGGATTAGGCAGTCAGCAGCAGTTCTAATCTGTTGCTCTCTGTCAGAAGCTACAGTCTTCAAGGCACTGAACATCTGGACTCAGTCTGGCCTTTGAATTCTGTCTCAATGGTCTAAACAGGGGATAGCTGGTCTTGGGCAGGCTTCACTCCTCCATACTCTTGCCTTGGCATATGCATCGAAAGTCACCTGACTATACCTCTTATGCCTTCACCATGATCCAAAGAATCAATGGTTGCCTACTACTCCAAAGGTATCATTTGATTTAAAGAAACAATATCCTAAATAGTCTGCCATCACACACAGAGTGATGTATGTTTTTATTTCAGACACAATTGAAGTGGAAAATTAGAAGTAAATAATACGTTTTCTTACAGATATGTTTTTCTTTGCACTCCATGGTCTTGGAAAGGAACTCAGAGATGATTCTTCTTGAACCATGTTTGCAGAGTGCTTGAGCTGTTGTTCAGACATAGTGGCTGATGGTACCTTAATAGACTTGCTAAGCAATTTCTTTGATTTACCTTCATGCCTTTTTTCTTGCTCTGCTTTCTGTTTTGAGTTTTCTTTATTTAAAGTATAGGATAACATAGAACATTTTGAATCTTTCTTGGATCCTGAAACACCCAGTATGAAAGAAGCTGGTTCGGGATGTTTTTTGCGTTTTCCCTTTAATCCTTCTTTAGACTTATTCAAATAAGTTTGTTTCTCCTCCTTAAATTGCATACCCATTACTACTTGTCCTTGATATGGCACAGTACACTTTCTAGAAACTTTATTAATATGTTTTTTTTTACCTTTTGCTTTTCCACAAGACTTGTGTGATGGTTTTGCTTCTCCCTCAGAGTCTGAACGTAAAAAGATAAATGTTGGAGGGCTTGCGGGAAAGGACAGCATTGACTTGGAGAGATATTCCTTAAGCTCTGTTTGGACTTCAGTATCATGAGAACTTAAAAAGGAAGTTGGGACTACTGTTTCAGGTGTTCCTCTCAAAGAGTCATCAGAGTGCTTTGGTTTTAATGCTTTTTCAAAATCCATTTTTGAATATGTTTTCTCTGTATTACTGAGAGAACTTTGTAAAACTTGAGTTTCTCTTTCAAAAGAGTTTTTTCCTTTTTGTGGAAGGGTTCTTAAATTGTTGGTTTGGGTTTCTTTGTTTAGATTAACCACTGCACACACCTGTTCTGAAATATTATCTACAGGAAGTTTACACTTCTCTTTTCTTAAAATGGGCTTTTCATTTATTATGGACATTTTATCAGGATTCTCTGCTGTGTGATCTTGCCTGCTCTCAAATACATTTTTATCAGTTACTGTAAGTGGTTTCCCTTCACCATTTTTCAAAGATATATTCTGGCATGTGCTTTCTAATTCCACTGAAATATTTTCTACAGGAAGGTCTTGAAAGCTGGTGCTTAAAACAGATTTCAGACTTTTTACTTCTGTTTCAGAAAGCTTGTCTTTACAACCTTCTTTCATAATCTTGTTTAAGAGAGATTTCAGTTCTACAAGCTGTGTTTCTGAAAGTTTATCTTGAAGGTTTTTGGTTAAGAGAGATTTTGTTCTTAGACTTTGCTCTTCCTTGGGTAAATTTACCTCCATAGCATTTGACGGTCTTTCATTGGCTCTCAACACAAACAAACTCTGGTATATCTTTCTTAACTCTTCCTCTGTGATTACCCCTATTTCCGAGAATCTTTCTATAAGGTGATTTTGGATCTTTTTGCTTAAAATTGACTTTAAATGCATGATTTCCCTTTGTGAGAGTGCCTCTAGTAGAAAGTCTTGTATATTGCCATTTAAAATAGGTCTTCCTTTTATTATATGTTGTTTAGTAAGACTTTCACTAGGATGAACTTGTCCTATATCAGGTAAATCTGTTTCTGTTACTCTAGGTTGTCTTTCTGCAATGTGCTGCAAGGAGTGGTTCTGTTGTACATTTTCTAACTCCTCCTCTGTAACTAATCTTGTCTCAGGGAGCTTCTCCTGGAGGCACTGATTTAAAAAAGTCTTTAGACTCATTATTTCTGTTTCCAAAAGTTTTTCTACAAAAGTATCTTGGAGAGTTTTATCTGAAGCAGATTTTGAATTTATTTCTGATCTTGTAAGCCTTTGCTTGTGATGATCTTCCTCTCTTCTAGGTACCTCTGTCTCCAAATCCATTGGCAATCTTACTTTGATTATCTGCACTGACCCATTCTGTTGCTCTTTTCCTAACTTAATTTCTGTGTTCATCCCTCTTTCTGAGCAACTTTTCGACATATGGTTTTGTAGATTCTGACTTCGAGCAGATTCTATTTTTATTTTTTCTGTTTTGAAAGACTTCTTCTTAAAACATTTTGTCCTTTTCTCATCTATTGATTGTCTGTCTTTAAAAAACTGAGAAGTCAAATTTGGGCATTCATGCTCTAATTCAGTGACTTTTATTAATCCTGATTCTAAAAGTCTCTCATCTGGAAGTTCCTGTAGGTTTTCACTTAAAGATTTTATTATTCTTATGTCTGTTTCTGAATACTGTTTTCCAGACTGATCTTTGCTTTTCTCAGGTGACTCTGCCTCAAATTTTGGTTGTCTCTCATCATTACTTAGCATTAAACCCAATTCTAAAAGCCTCTCTCTGGCAAAATCTTGTAGATTTTGTTTTAAAACAGGTTTAAGATCTACTAGTTCAGGTTCTGAGGCCGTCTTCTCATAATTATGTATTTTGTCATCTAAATCCATGTCCCCAACCATATCTTTTATTTCTTGAAATGGCAGATTCTTGGGCTGCTTCCCTAACTCCAAGTCTGTGATTATTCCTGTTTCAGAAAATCTCTCAATGAGACGATCCTGCAAGTTCTGGCTTAAAACTGATTTTAAATTTATTGTGTCTGGTTCAGAAAGCCTGTAATAATTCTGTCCCTTTTCAAGTAAATCTCTCTCCAGAACAACTGGTGATCCATCTACAAAACATTGTAGATTCTGGTACTCTTCCTCCAATTCTGTCTTTGTCTCTACCATTATTTCTGAAAGTCTCTCTGAGATCATCTCACCAAGACTACTGCTTAATACAGATTTTAATGTTATTATATTTATGAGTCTGTCTACAAGAAAGTCTTCAAGAGCATTGTTTAAAAATATGTTTGGATGCATTATTTCTGTTTCTGAAAGTCTCTTCTCTTGCCATTTTTCAGGCAAATTTGTATTTATAGTCAACAATAATGGTTCTTTAACATTTGGTAAAGAAAGATCTTGCTGCTCCTCTTCTAATTTCATCTTTGATTCTATAAGTTGTAATATAGAAAGGCGCTGACAACTCTTACTTAACTCAACATCTGAACTACTTGCTGCTTTTCTTGAAGGTGTTCCAGTAGGTGGATCCTGATCTTCTTCCTCTTTGACATCTGCACACAGAAGTTTGTTTTCCAGAACACTGAAAATAGGTACTTCCAGCCCAGCTTCTTTCCTTTCTTGTACAGTTGATTGTGTTCTACCTATATGTCTCAAAAAAGGTTCAAATTTGTCCCCACTAAGAACAGGTTGCTGGTACTGTAACATAAAATACAAATCAATTATGAGATTACTATTTTCCAGTGTTTTTCCCTAGGAGAAATTTCAGTAAAAATAATACTTAGCATGTGTACATAAATTAAATTAAAATATTATATTTGCATGAAGTAGATATTTATTCCAATTTTACAAATGATGACAGAAAAAGAAATTACCACTAACATTTTCAAACTTCAGTGCCTAAAGCTAGGCTCCCAAATTATTATTTATTCACCTACAATATTGGGTTCTGTCTTTAGTGGTGCTGAGCATCAGCAGCTAATTCCAGTAGGAACTATGTGTCCTCACTACATAGCTCACCAGGCTGCAAGCCAAGTGGGTGAGCTGTGCTTAAGAGCTCTGCAAGCAAAGGGCAGCAAAAACTTTGCAGAGAGTACATAAGCTTTACCAGACAGAAGGGCATGCAGTGCATGGTGCATGCTTTTTATTGGAGTGTCTGAATTGCGACCAGAGCCCACAGTGCAAACCAGAGGGTCTGATTGGCTACTACTGAGCCATAAAAAGCTGAGGGAGGGAAAAGAAGAGAAGTTGGGGAGAAGCCAACTCCAGCCGTGGAGAGAAGGGGTGCACACTCAGCCCCCAGCTAGGGGAGACCGAGCTGAAATTTGCCCATGAAGCAGGCATCAGGACGGGGCCTGTGTCATTCATCCTATGAGGAGCTGATTTCCCACCGGGTTCAGAGCTGTGGTGCCAGGGAAAGAGTGGAGAGGGGTTGGAAAGCAAAGCTGGTAGGCTTCCTGGAGCTGGGAGAAGCAGCAAGGTCAGAGACCTGCAGAGGGAAGCTGCTGTCCAAGCTGGGAAGGCTCAAGCTGCAGATTCAGAGACCTGAGGAGACGCTTCGAGTGCTGATTCGATTTGGAGGAGATTCAGCAGCCAAATCTCCAAATCTGAATCGAATCAGGGGACCAATACAAAGGTCTGAATCAATCTGAAAATCTCTGAATCTTCGGAAAAGATTTGGAGAGCTTCGATGATTCGGACAGTCCCTGGTGGC
>NW_017728949.1:2750187-2788485 GCF_001723895.1 Crocodylus porosus
TGCTAGGCCCCATCCCCTGCCTGCTCCCCCAGTCCCTCCTTTGCTGTCCTGCCCAGCACCAGCACCCCGTGTTTTAAAAAAAAACCCTGACTCACCAGGTGCTGCTGGGCAGGGGGGGCCATCCCTGCTGCAGCATGGGGGGGCTCTTCCATGAGCCCTCTGGCCCCCCGTCTCACTCCCCCAGCCCCCTATGGCTGCTCAACCCACCCCAGCTCTGGCCCTTTAAGGAAGAAAAAACGGAGAAAAACCCCAGGCTCACCAGCTTCTGCAGTGGCCTTGGGGGGCTCATGCACATTTGGCTGAATCAACTCAGGACAGTGATTCGAATCATCAGATTGAATCACTGTCCCCCAAATTGGCCAAATCTGAAACAAATACTAGCCGCTTCACACAGGCCTACTGCAGAGGGAAACCCCTATTTGTGGGTGGATGTGCTGGGAGGGGGAGACAGCCTCAAGGAGTGGGCTGAGACAAAATAAACCAGCATGATTGTGTGAGGGGACACCTAATCACTAGCGTTTGCAGGAAGTGTATTTCCAGAAGGAAACAAAAGGGAGCTTATTGCCTGCCGTAGCTATTCAGAGCCCGTTTTGCTGTGTTACCAGGAAGGATACCATCTTCCCTGGAGCAGCAGAACCCTCGCCTCCACCTGCCATCTAGTGGTGGATCATAGTTATAGCCGTGTTGCCATTTATTGTTATGGGAAGTGGATGGTGACCAGAAGGAAATCAATTGAGTTATGGGACAGAAGGGGATGTGGGGACTGTTTTAAACGGTTATAACAAGGTGAATTTAGTTATTGAGGTTATTTAACACAAGTGGGGACTCCCCTCCCCCTCTCCCTCCTCTCCTCTGTAGCGTGCTGGAATTATCCACCTAATGTTGTAGTTGTAAATTTTATCTAAATGTTTAGTTTTATTGTTAACTATGGTTATTATATTTTTTGTTTGTTTATTTTTCTATATATAAATCGGTTGTGTATAATAAAGAATAATAAGTTCATTGGGTTCAAAGCAAATTCCTGGGCTATGAGGGTGAGGCACACACTTCTTCACAGGACCCCTCAGTCAGCAGTTTGCCTGAGGGGTCCCAGAGTTACTGGCACCCTGAGGATACAAAATCTGACGCATCACCCAGCCTTAGTGTGCCGGCACTGGGTTACATTACTATTCATGGCAATCAGACTTGATGACTCTGAAACTCATGCTAAGCTCAGGCCTACTCACAAAAGTTAAAATACAAAATACTAGTGCTAACTGCATAATGCAAGAGGATGTAAGTTCATGGCTAGGCCATCCGAGAAGAAATAATGAGGTATCCCTTCCAGATTATCTTACTATATTCATGACGATTTTAAGCAGGCTCCTAGTTGTCTGGTATGTAACCCTGTGAAATTTATATCCTTGATTAATTAGCATGGTAAATATTTCTCTTGCAATTAACTCATGTTGTATACAGGAAGAGTCATTCTCCATATGTGATAGATGTATCCTCCTGATTTTCTTCTGTTTTGGCTAGTGGTTTCCTTGATTTTCCAAGGACATTCCCCAAAACCTTGTGTTTTTCCTGACTGTTAATCAGTTTCTTGATATGTTCCAAACTTAGTAGAAATGGATAACCTCTTGTCACTGAGGAAGGTAATCCATTCAATTTGGAACTTCCTGATAACTGATAATGAGCAGTTTGATTAATAGGGTTTTTCTGTCAAATACTGCTTGGGACTCTTGATTTACACAACTACAAGAATACTTTGAAGATGATGGACTACAAGTATAAGAAAAAAATGGAACAGCTAACAGCGCATGCTTCAAGAGTGAGAAATCTGTCTGACACCAACTGCTGCTGTGTCCCAGTCATCTTGAGATGCTGGAAGGAACAGATTGTTTCTCTTGTCACCTGTTTGGTGAGAAATCATCACCTTACAGCTAATTACTGGACTTTGCTTTGGTTTGGACTCATTTGACTTTGAATACTTGTAGTAAATAAAGCCTTTCTGTCGCTCATTGAACAAGGTGTCATGTCAATCCCTAGGCTACCCCAGGATCTTAACAAACAGGTTTTTATTTGATAATAGGCTTTTATTTGCTAACAGACTTTTCAAACTTGCCTATGTAAATATTTAAATGTCTAATTTTGGGCACCCAAAGAAGACCTTTTTGGTTTAAAATTTTAAAGGATTTTGCCAAGACCACACAAAGAGTTGGTGGCACACCTGAGATTAAAAGCTAGTATTGTGTGCAGTTTTGGACTCCAAATTTAAAAAAAGTGGAGAAGTTAAAGAGGGTCCAGAGATGGATGACAAAAATGATGCAGGACTTGGGAGAAAAATTGTACAGGCAGAGGCTGAGGGAAACAGGTATGTTTAGGTTGTGCAAGAAACGCTTAAGAGGAAGCATGATACCAGTCTTCAAATATCTGAAGGGCTACCACCAAGTAGAGGAAAAATACCTTTTCTCTCTTGCTGCAGAGAGTAGGATGTGAACCAATGGCTTGAAGTTGCAGCAAAGTAGGTTTAGACTGGTTATCAGGATTTGGTTTAGATCCCCAGACTCACTTTAAACCCTTACATACAACTACAGGGCACAATACCCAAAATGTCCAGAACACTATAACATATTAATGGTAAAAACATGGAAGACAGGGAACCTACTGATTGCCCTGCCATCATAACATAAGAAAGTAGTTGGTGAACATATGTTCAGAAGATCCTAGCAAACTGACTATGCCCAAAGCTATAGAGGAAAGCAAAAATCCCACAATCCAGGTCAAACTCAACCAGGGGCAAAATTTCATTCTGCACACAATTTTGGTGATCAGTACGACCCCGAGCAAAAGAACAAGGCCATCTAGCCAGGAACCTCTGATTTTCTGAGTGCCATCAGAGGCATCATCAAACAGCAGTCAGTACCCTCACTGCCCCCCTGTAACAGGGAACCATAGCCCTGTTACTAAGAGACTGGGTGGTCTCTTTAAATCCAGACCCTTCCAGTCATGGCCAGCCGGTCAAGTAGGGGTTAAGGCTCAAGCCCTGCCAGCTGGTCAGGTGACAGGAAGAGGAAGGCCAGGATTCTACAAAAGGTGAGTGGAAAAGGCCAGAGGGGCAGCAGAAAGGGAGACTTCCAATGACTGAGGTGCTGCAGCTGCAGTCTCTGCTGGAAGAATATGTCACTTTGTGAGTCAGAAGCATGACCACCTTAAGTAAGCAGGCATGTTGCATCTTATTTCTTTATTATCCTCTTTCCATTCTATGGCCATAGAAGCCTATGTTTTGCGTTGGATATTAATACCCGGAGGATCGGGCCGAGGCTATTTGGGGCAAGCCTCACTGGGGGCCCACTGCAGTATGGGGACCCCAGCACCAGAGGGGGTGCAGTACTTGGGGGTGAACAGACCTCAGTGCCAGAGAGGGCGCTGGAGCCCAAGTAAGTCTTTGAGAGCTAGAGCCTTGGAGTCAAGCCCTGATTAGTGGGTTTCTGACTGACAGGTCTAGCTAAAGACAGAAGAGGTAAGCCCACAGTGGCTGAGACCCCAACATAAAAAAGGAATTTATAAATACCATCTGCGAGGCTTGGGCTGCGGTGTAGGGGAGGAACGGAGCCGCAGATAGCGCCCCCTGGCATCAGGGCAAGAAATGGGCAGCCTCCCACTTAATTAACAACTATTAATTAATTAGCATCAAGGCATGGCAGGTGAGAAGGTGGGTGGTTGGCCCAGAAACAGGCAGGCAGGCCAAAGACCAAATTAGCCCAGAGAAGACCCCCTGTTACAATGGTGCACTGGCTTGGAACTTTTCATACAGCAGTATGTACCATAAGACGTTGGTTCGCCCGTATGAGGGAAAGAACCCTTAGGTCCATAAAGAAGGGAAATGAGAGCAGACACTAGCCCCAGACCTGGAACCGTAGAGGCAAGTCTTGGATCAGCTACGCTAAATAATACAAGGCCTACAGGATCAAGCCGTGAGACAACAGACGCTGTTAGCCAACATGACCGGGAGCGTCCACCCACAATCAACGACCCAGGTAGGGCTGTGTGGCTATGGGGCCAGAATCGACTCGGAGGTGTGAGATGAGCTGCCTGCATTGATGGTGGAAGTGAAAATGGAGGGGAAAAACGGTGTGGGCTATGCTGGACTCAGGCTTATTGCAGACTGTAGTGCGGAGCAATGTGTTACTGGCAAGAGAAAGGGAAGTCATGGAGCGGGAGATTGTGCAATGTTGGTGCAGGAATCTCACAGAAGTGGACAGACGCCAGCTTACTCCTTCTTACTGTGCAGTAAATTTAAGCCAGTGTAAATGCATGACATGGTCAGAAAGGAATTTCTGAGCAAGCCAGGGGAAATGAGCATGACAGGATGTGTAAGCTGTTCAAATTATTTAATCTTTAAATTGGTCTCTGATGTCAGTTATCCACACATAAAATGCCACATGATGGCACTTCTGGAGAAGTAGATTAACAGTTAACAACAATAATAGAGTTCAGACAGGATTTTGAAAAGATAAGGAGAGGTGAAACCTGAGGTTGAAGAGGATTCTGAGGGGAGCAGGGAAAAATCTACTAGTCATTCTTCATGTGGGAATAAATAATATAGCCAAATACTCGCTGATAAGGATTAAGGACAATTATGTTACGACATCAGTTGACTCAATCAAATTTCTCCTGTTGCAGGAGGAGGGAGAAGGTAAGACAAGACAATGAAGATAAATGGATTGCTCATGGATTGGTGTTACCAAGATAGTTTGAGGATATATGACCACTGACAGGCGGTCACAGATAGAGGACTTTTTTCCAAGGATAGGCTGCACCTGAATATGGAGAGAAAAAATAGCCTTCTGGGATTAAGGCTTTCCTGACTGATAATAAGAGCTTTAACCTAGGGAGATGGGGTGGGAGGGGGAGAGGGGGGGAGGAGAGAGTAAGTGGCTGGAAGAATCCCACAAAATTTCCATTCTGAGAATAAACCTGCAAAAGCTGCATGGTCTGTACATGAGAAGGTTGCTGTAATCCCTGGGGCCTTATGGGTAGCATGGCCTGTCAGGTATGTAGCCCCTCCCCTCAACTCTCCTGCCACGACTTTGATGTTCAGCTATCAAGAGAGGGGGTTCAGTGGATATCTTCTTGGAAGGGCTTCCTGACCATGGCAAGACTCACGATTACTCGGCGCAATATTCCACAGGGCTCCGCCTCCCCCACACCTTGTCCACTCGCCAACCGGATAGGTGATGGTGTGATGGTGGCATTGACCCCGTGGGCTTGCTCGCCGCTGGCTTCAGGTGAGGGCACCCACATCCAAGTGCGCTCGATCGGCTCTTGTCCTTCCTACCTTGATGCCTCAACCTTCTCTTTCTATCTCTTTGGTTTTCTTTAGAAAAAATATTTTCCCGGGGAGGGGACGGACGTGGAGCTGCCTCCTTTCCCCTGGCCTCCTACCGGGGGCTCAAATGCTGCCTCTTCCCTACTCCCTACAGGGAACTCAAATGCTCCCCTTGGTCTGCCTTCCGCAGGGAGCTGCAGTGCTTCCCCTGCTCTGCCTCCTACATGGGGTTGAAGTGTTCCCCCTGCTCTGCCTCCAGCAGGGGGCTCAAAGATTTCCCCTGCCCTGCTCACCGGTGTTGCTCTGGCTGCGCCACTCCTCTTCCCCGCAGAAGCCTCAGCACCTCTGGTGTGCTGTTCACCTCCTCTCTCCTCCTCTGGCTCCCCCTCCCTGCAGGAACTGCCTGGGCTTTTAAACTTCTGTACCACAGCCGGTGCAGCTGCCGCAATTGGTCCAGCTATTCCCCATGTGGGGAACAGCTGATTAAACAGCCAGCATGACACCGGCTCGCATGGCTGCAGCCATGGTCCCGGTTCCTGCACTGCCAGGCTGGCAGGAGGTAAGTTTTCCCTGTGGGGGGTCTGTTTCAGGGCTTTGGGACCCGCGGAGCTTGCCTCTGCCCCTTTGAAACTCTGTGGGGGTGTGTCACCACCACAGTTGCCCAGAAAGGAAGGGCACTGTGGAGTGGAAGAGCCATGGAAGAAAGCAACATAGTTGTAAATGGAAATAAGATAGTCCTATGTACTCCATCTGGGAGCTTGGGTAAGGTTAGATGGAAACAATCAAAGATGGCATAGACTGAACAGCTTACATGTCCTGTCATGGTCATTTCCCCTGCCTTGCTTAGAAAGTCCTTTGTGGGTACATCTACATGTGCATTTACACTAGTTTAAATTTACTACTCAGTAAGTACCAGTGCAGTAAGCGAGACTAGGCCAGTGTCTACACATGCAGGTGTTAAAGTGCATTAACACTGTATGTGGACTGACTTGAAACTAAAATTAGTCCAAAGTCAGTCCGCACACAGTGTTACTGTGCAGTGAGGTGTCTACATGTGCATTTCAATGCAGTAAATAATTAGGAGTAAATCTGATACCTGCATGATGACACCTGCGCAAATTTGATACCGGCATGATCAAATTTACATTTAAATCAGCATAAGTCAACATATTTACTGCATAATACAAGCATGCATGAGTAGATGTGCACCTGTACTGCACAGTAATTTCAGTTACTGTGCAGCAAATGTGCATGTGTAGACATGCCCTGTGAATGCTATTGTTGCCATCCTCTGCCCCTTTAAGTTTTTAAGAAAAACCTTGGGGTAAAAGACCCTTGCAGGAAAGCAAAAGGAAGAGGAGAAACCCCCAAATACACACACAAAAGAAAACAAGGTAAAAAACAACAACCATCACATCCATTCCCCTAAAAAATCCCTTGTTAGCTGCCCCATTAGGAATTGGCACTGGTTACCGGTAATCAGGATTTTATGCCTAGAGCAGCCCTACCTCTAAATTAAGCTTAGCTGGGGAAATAAGCAAAAATGCCTTCAATCTCCTACTGCTCAGAACAAAAGCCCTCTGGTACACACATATACACACAGTGTCTTCCTCAAAATACAGAATACAAGTACCAGACAGACAGACCTATACCAGCATATCCGGTAACTGCCTCTGATTGAAGGATTGATCCTTACTCACCTAAACACTCCCTCTCAAACTTCCCTGATACTGGTTGCATTTCAGTTAACTTCTACAAGGCACAAGAAAAAAGAACTTAGGGTCAAAATATAAAAGGTATTAAAGATGGATTGCAGGCATTATTCAAATATTCATGACAAATACTGAGAAATAATCTGCAATCTGGAACCTCTGGAATTCTGTATATGCTTAGGGTAGGCTTACTTTCCTAATCTAAATTCACATCTACACTAGGAAGTGTGGATGTGACTAGAAGATCCCATCATCTAACTGCCAGCTTTACAATTTCACTAAATGTATATACACTTTGTTTCCTTTGTGTCATTTTACCAAATGGTTGGAAGGAAAGCATGGGCGTAGTAGCTAAGCATCCCAGTTTTCCCCAAACCACTGATTGGCCTGCTGCCTTGTGGTTCATTTTTTCAGCGTGTTGTGGTAATCCAACCCACCTCTGTAAGGGGCTTGGGTTCAAGCTCCCACAATCAATGTTCCCTCTAAGGTATAGCAATCTGTAAGCGCGCCACTTCAGTCTGTTCCTGAATTGGTCCCACCTCCCCCTTTCAGCACGCACCAGGAGAATGCCTGCATTCAGGAGCATAAGACTAGAGGGACCTCCTGGGAAATCCCAGGTGGGGCCCCTACATATGCTGACAGACAACTGTGCAAAGGGGTCCACAACATTCACTCCAGCCCCTTTCACACACTGTAGATCCAGAGCAGCCCCTGCCCCAAAACCCCACTGTGGGCCACAGGATGGGAGCGGGACACACAACAGGAGCACTGAGACCTTTACCATGCCAGTGGCAGGGCAAGATGTGTTCAAACAGACATAGACAGCTGACCATGCCCCATGCTAGAGGCAAGCAAAACCCCCATAGTCCTTGCACCTGGGAAGTCTCTCAATACCTCTGGGGGCACCAGCACCAGCACCAGCTCCCAGCCCATCTCCCACCTCTGGCTGACCAATGTCCAGGGCTTAAAACTGAGAGGGGTGGAGCAAAGCAGAGTGGCCCCTGTGCAGCCAAGAAGTAACCTGCCACTTGTAAGTGTCTCGCACTGGGCCTGGTGCCTCTGCCACACTCCATGCCCAAAATTTATAGGAAGCCGCAGCCCAGCTCCTTTCTGGGCAGCTGTGTGGCATTAAAAAGTTACTGCGTGGCAAGATTTTTTTATTGTGCGCAGCTGTGCATACGCGCAGCTTAGAGGGAACCTTGTCCACAATTCCCTTTGTTCTATCACCAAATGTTTTCATTTTACTTTTTCATTACCAGCATTTCCCTTGACTCATTCCACAAATTCTTCTTGCATTATGTTTCAAGCTTTCCGCCATTTTGCTGCCAAACAGATTAGTAAAGATCCTGTATCTATTTTAAATTCTTCTGTATTTGTGGAAGTTCAACAACTGCTACATGGCTGCTATTCATAAAGGAGTGACAATTAGAAAACTGGAAGTGGATGGTGCAGACAGTCAATGCAAATTGCTGGGTGTTGCAGACATTCACTAACCATTTGCACAAGCTACAGTAGTGCTTCTGAGTGCAAGACACAAGCACTAAGTGGCATGATCAAAATGTGCTGTAAAACTAGGGCAATCAGCACTATGGCTGAAGAAATACCAGATACAGAAGGGCACACTTTTGGAGCTGTGTGCTCAAGCCATACAGCATAAGAGAAGTAAAATGAGAGTATTTAATGGATACCAAAATTTAATGGATTTGGACTTTGTAAAGACTAACTAGTTCAACAGAAAGCAAATTTTGTGGCAGCTGAGTTCACTGACATTTCCCTACCATACTCTGGCCCCATTTCATTTGACACTACCCATCCTGAGGTCACCTCCCAGACTCAGGGTAAGATGATAACGTTTTGCCTTATTAACTCAACACATTTTCTGATGTACTTGCCATCTCATGGCTTGCCCTACCTTAGCCCACAGATTCAGGAAGTAGTCCAGTTTGATTTGAATGACAGCCAACAAAACTGCCCACCAAAGACAGACACAATTACAAGGGATGCCCATCATTCCTCAGCAGTGGACCTTGACAAACCAGGGACTGCTGGGTTTGCCATACTGCACCCATCAACAGCCTAACCACTTGTCCTAGACACACTGAATTTGGCAGTGTCAAACCTACAGAAACACTCCTAGCTAAGTATCAGGATTTGAGTTTAAGGGACACTTCAGAAAGTTTGAAATAATCTAAAAAAGATGTATAACCTTCTCTGTGTCTTATGATGAAAAAGTCAAAAGTCTGAGATGAAATTTTCTTTCCTGTACTACATAGCCTAAAATGAATGATTATATTAACTTGCAAGTTATCTATCTCATCATAATCTTGAAAGCTGTATCATCAGGTTTCAAATATCTGTATTTTATTGAATCTATATATTCATAAATGGGATATTACTTACTTCAATCTCTTTAAGAGGGAACTGCTGCAACTTTTTGGCCATTTTACCTAAAAAAGAATGAAAATATAAGAATGTGCAATGAAAACATGCTGTCTCAGTTATTTTTAAATTTAGTTTTTATTTGGGTACTCATAAGACAATATAAAAATAATTTATTCTCAAAAACAAATAATTGTTTTGATAATCTCAAATGTTTATATTCTTATGGATACTTACGGAAAATATGGAATAATAAAGTATATATAGGAAATATATAAACTTTTCTTCTGAATGTGTCACATCCAAGTTAAATACATTACTCAGATTTGCAATATGTGCAAGATAAATACTTTCTTCTGTTCCTTGAAGACTTCTGCCACATTACATATGGACTCTGGCCTTTTTGGATTACCAACAACTATAAATAAAAAGAAAATAAAGGTTTTTTTTACCTGATGGCTCACTTACGATGATCACTGGTACACTTTCAGAACTCACTGAAACCTGGGGACTGATACGTGCTCTCTCTGAAATACCAGAGGCAAAATCCTGAAAGAAAAATTATGGTTTCCAACACTAAGTTACAAAATGTCCAAAATTTTGGATTAGGATAATGTTAAATTTCTAGCATCACACAAACAGAACTTTTTACTTCCAAATGCTATTTTCTGAAGATATGATACACACACTATTTTGGATCCATCCAACTATACAAAGTGAGGGAGGAAACTCTCAAAGCACCAAGCCACTTGGTAGAGGGAATCTCATGTTTGACCCCAAAGCAAGATAAGGATGGCTATGGCTTTGGCCTCCAACTACAATTACTTTCAGAGGGACATTAGATTACTTTCACATGTGTAAAAAGTTATTTAAAAATGAATACCATAACACCTACATTACCGATGCCTTAGTACTGTCTTAGTACTGCAGAAGAGTCATCCACCACTATTGCAATGTGTATGTCAGAGAACATTTATGACTGGAAATGCATTTAAAATATTTATATATTTTTCTCTTAGCATGTAAACCATCTGGGAGAAACAAAAAAGGTGAAGCTACTGAATTAAACTTCTTATTGTGCTGATATAACTGAAAAAAAAATCTGTACTTTGTTAGGCAATACCTGAGAATGTATTACTGGATGATCTTCTAAATTTATAAGGTCAGTTCTAGTTGGTTCCAGAACACTTATTTTTTCTGTGTTAGGTTTTTTTCCCAGTTCTGTTTCCCAGTCTGGAACTACAGAAATAACATATTCTGAGTCCATAGGTTTGAAACAAACTGAAGATGTCCTTTCCAAATGTTCCTTTGGGTTCCTAATTAATGATTTTTGAGAAACACTTGATGTGGATGTTATAACTACTGCAGGAAGAGGCTGAAGTTTTGGGTCAGATTCTGCATATTCTGAGGAATCACCATGATGCATTTTGTCTGTAGTTTCCAGTACTTGCTCCGAAATTCTGAAGGACAGATTTGAATAACCTTTCAATTTAGTCTGTAAGTAGAAAAAATAATCATTTAATCTCTGTTAGTTACTAATACAATTTAAAGGTGAAAGGCCAAATGCAGTCAGTGATAAGGCAATTTCCACAGAAATTTGGTGCTAATTTCAATAATGAGATAAATGTTAAGGTAAGCAATGGGTGCAAACTGGTATATTGCAAGCGGTAAAGAAAATTAATTGTACCAATCTGGCAACTGGTAGCTGTGAGAAAGAATCACGATTTTCAATTTTAAAGGCCATATTCACTTTTATAAATTTCTACCAGTACAACAGAAGAAAACTCGATCAATTTTGTGGAGAAAGGGGAGACAGAACAGTAAAAGCACTTAGCAAGCATATGCCAGTTAAGGTAACTTCCTTTTTTTTAACATTCACATAGTGCCACATAGGCTAAATTCAGCCCTAACTGAGCAGATGCACAACTCCAAACAACTTTAAAAGGAGCTGCAACTCTTGAGATCTTACACCCACAAAATATTAAACAGTGAGTGCATCTATACGGGATGTTTACTATGCAGTTGACTAGCTGTTCAGTAAACATTTTAGTGTCTGTAAGTGCGCCCCTATTAGACTAGAGTAAACTAATGTATTCTGCAGCAGGATAGTGCTTGTAAAATACATATATTATCCTGCTACAGAGGAAAAAAGCCTGTAGATGCTGTCTTGGTGCTGCCCTGGGTGGCTGGGGCATGAGGGTGCTTCAGTGCGGGGGCTGCCTGCTGGCTAGCCCTGCACTAAAGCATCCTCATACCCCAGCCAACCCCTCTGGCAGCACGCTGAGCTGGGGGGAGAAGCCCCCCGGGCTGGCAAGCTGACCCCACAGGCTCCCTGGCAGGTAGGGCTGCTCTGACCCAGCTCAACGTTCTGCACATGAATAAACTATGGAGCTTATTGCTCCAGACTTTATTATTTCTGGGCACACATTCAAACAGCATGCCTGGGAGCAATGAACTTCAAAGCAATAAGTTCCAGAGTTTATTCATGTGCTGTAATGGCACATGTAGATGAGTGCAATGTAAACTACATTCATTGTGCAAACCAGCAAAATACTAAATCTGTCCATTAGTTTGCTACTTCTTTCAGTTTAATAATCTGCATACCATTTCTGTAATAGATAAACCTGGCCTAAAGCCTGCTTTTTTGCATAATGTATTTGATTTTTTTATGATAAAAATTTGAAAGAGAAAACAACCAAAAACTTACACTTAGACAGTACCTTAATTATTTGACTTCTAAATATCCAACATTATTCCAATCAAAACAGAAGGCACAGAAAGGAGATTAAGAATATATAAAGTTAAAATGTGGCAGAATTACAGTATTTCTATTACAGTTTGGTCTGCTCTGAATGAAGTTTGTTGCTAAGTTCCCAATGACTTAATTGGGGGCAAGATTGGACCTCTAAAAAGGATGAAATCAGTCAAAACTGGCATTTTTTTGAATATATTGATTTTTATTAATTTGAAGCATTGCTGGCTTAATTTTCTTACTTTGAAGAAACAGTATTATCCTGTTTGCAGGGGGGAAAAAACATACTGAAAAATGAATGACAAATACAAGGCATCAAACTTGCATACAAAGCAAATGGTTTCCAAAAGGATCCCATCAACTAACTAGAAGCTGATGACTTCTAGGAAGGACGGGAGTATTTGTTATTTACTTGTTTATGCTCCTGACATAGGCTGAGCCAGTTAAGTATTCTGCCTGTTAGGTACCTGGCAAAACCTTTAAGCCTGATTATAAAGCTTAGAAGTAAGAGATGAGAGTTTGCAACAGATTGTATGCAAGTGAATGCAAGGATATGGCCACAAAAGAGACTAATTAAAGGAGTGACTTGAAAAGATGAGATGGTGAAAGAAATCAGGAGAGAAATGGAAAAGACTGAAAATATATTAGAGCAGTTAGAGCACACAAAGTAGAAAACATAAAAGAGACAGAAGTGGAGGAAGAGAGAAAGATAAAAAGGAAACAAATACTAGAAACAATGTAGGAAGACATCACAAGCAAGTCCAAGGAGGTGATCCTTCCCCTCTATGCGACAGTGGTCAGGTCACAGCTGGAGTACTGTGTCCAGTTCTGGGTGCCACACTTCAGAAGGGATGTGGACAGCATTGAGAGGGTCCAGAGGAGGGCCACTCACATGATCAGGGCAAGGCAGGTCCTATGAGCAAAGGCTATGGGACCTGAACCTGTTCAGCCTCCACACGAGAAGGCTGAGAGGGGATCTGGTGGCCATCTACAAACTGGCCAAGGGGGACCAGCTCTACTAGGAGTAATGAGGAATAATGGCCATAAGTTGACTGAGAGTAGGTTCAGGCTAGACACCAGGAGGCATTACTTCACAGTCAGGGCAGCTAGTATCTGGAACCAACTTCCAAGGGAAGTAGTGCTTGCTCCTACCCCGGAGGTCTTCAAAAGGAGGCTAGATAATCACTTAGCCAGGGTCATTTGATCCCAGTACTCTTTCTTGCCATGGCAGGGGGTCGGACTTGGTGATCTGCTCAGGTCCCTTCCAGGCCTACCAGCTATGAAACATGACCAGAATGACCTCTCTGCATGGGGCCAGGAGGGAATGTCCCCTCATCCCCCATCCCCCCAGCCCAGGGGTCGTGACTGGGGTGTGCCAGTGCTCCTGCTGGGATTTCAACCTGGAGATTCCTGGCTAGAGGGCCTTGCCCCACTTCTCAGTCAGACCGATCGTCTTATCTGGGGTCAACAAGGAATTTCACCCCAGAGTCAGATTAGTATTGACTGTGGGGGTTTCTGCCTTCCTTTGTAGCAATGGCCCTACCTCACCCACAGCCCTCTTCCTCGTATCTTGAGTATATATTAACAAATTTTATAGCAGCAGGACACTGGCCACTGTAGTCCTCCTACTTTGCCTGTGTTGCTAGGGTGTTATGTCTTGAGTTTTATGTCAGTGTTGATTATGTAGTTTTGCTAAGAGGTTAGACAGTGGATTTACATGGGAAGTTTTGGACAGGGATGGCTCAAGCAGGGACTAGAAGGCCTCTGGAAGTCTGTCCCTTCTAGTCATGAATGATGTGTGCCCCCAGTGGCTGGGGGGGCACAGCTGTGCTGGCAGCAGCAGGAGCTTGGTAGGGATGGTGGTAAGTGTGGAGCTCCTACAGATGCTGCCGGCGCTGGCGGTGGCGGTGGGGGGGAGGGAGGAGGGGCGACTGCTGACCAGGGGTCAGCAACCACCCACAGGCACCTCTGGCAGCAGCAATAGTGGACTGCCCGCAGACACTTCTGGCGGTGTTGGCAGTGGGGTGGCAAGTACCTTTTTGTAGGGGGTGCACTGCCACACTCGGGGGGGTGCAGATGCACCCCCTACACGTCAACCCTGTTTCCAATCTTGCTATTCCTTAACTATGATCATCTATTAGCAGTCAGAAAGCAAGTAACAAAGCAGGAGACACATATACACGAGTTACATTTTAAAAAATGTATTGGCAATATATTACAATAAATAGTGTATGCCTGTCCTGTTCCTTTAAGCTGCTGTTTGGGAGTGAAATGGCAAAGGTCTTTTTTCACCCTGCCTAGTAGGTGTCAGACAAGTATTTCCAATCTTTCCATAATATATACAAACAAATTACTTCCAGTACCCTGCAGTAAAAAACGGTAATCAGAGTATACTGCTGATGGAGAAAAAAAAGTTTGGCCAAAGACATGGGAACAGAATTCTATTTGTGTAAAATGTGTTATGAGATCTCTAAAATCCACACAAGATGAACAGTTTCTCTCTTTTCTGTCAAATCTTCCAAACAACTAACCCCAAGCAAAAGAAAAAACTACCCCTGCTTCAGTCAAAGGGAGTTTTGCTATTGGCTCTGATTTTGATGACTGAGTAAAATGACAGACTTAATCCACCTATCCCAGCTACTGCAAAGGACAGAGCTAAACTGACACCTGCCAGAATCTGCAGAAAAGGTTATTTCAAAGCCTTATATATGAACACTGACAATTAATTCAATTAAATACGATGAAATTTTAAGAATTAAATACCTTACCTCTGTTTTACACAGATCCTCTCCCTGTAACTCTGAATAAACTTCAGATAAGGAAAAAATAATCAGAGATTGTTTATCATGTCAATGTTTGTAATATAAAATGCAAAGGACTACATAATCAAGTAAAATGTGTGCATTTTAATTATCATCAACAAATTAAAGGAACAAAATCTAATTGCATGAAATCAGTAAAAAGACTAATTTGCTTTGGAAATTTTAGAACCTAGCTAGATCACATGATGACAAAGTCCCAAACTTCATGGAATTTCACCCAAAATCATCTACAGGCCTGTTAACAATACACTGTTTCCTTCTGAGATTTGTAATATTTTACTCTAGAACCTTTATTATAACAGTAGCAGACAAACATCATTTTCAGTGATTGAACTCTATATTAAGCTCAAAATGACCCTTAATAACAGTAATTCACAGGGTGTGTCCACACATGCACTTACTCCAACCTAAATTTACTTTGGTGTAAACTACTCCGAAGTAAGCATTTTTGGGCAGGCATCTACACATGTGGGGATTAAGGAGCAGATTTGCTGCTCTTTGCACCAAGTTTTCTCAAGCCCTGCAAAGGACCCCTGCCACCACTGAGGGGGTTCCAGGCTCCCCCTGGGTGCTAGCCCAGGGCTGGCAGGCAGCACCTTGGCCAGGAAACAGCTGCAAGGGGGGCTGCCTGCTGCCAGAGTTGGGAAGATGTCCCCTCCCCTGGTAGCAGGGAGTTCCTGGCTCTGGTTTCCCGATTAGGGTCAGGGGACTTGGAAAGAGCTACAGGGGAGGGGGTAGGTCCCCTGCCCTGAACTGCCAGTCTTGTGTATCTGGCTCCCTGATTACGGGCAAGGGACTTGGAAAGAGCTGCAGGGGAGAGGCATGTCCTGTCCCCTGCCCTAATCTGCATCTCATGTATCAGTGTCTCTGCACTTTAAAAAGTGGTGACTAGGACATTTGAACTAAAGCTTGCTCAATAAGCTTTAGTTCAAGAACTGCTGCTACCATTTTTAAGCATGGGGGTGCTGATATAGGAGATGCGGCAGTGCTTTAATTAGAGCAGCTTTCAGAGCCACTCTAATTAAAGTACTCCCTGGTCCCCCAACCCTGAATCACATGTAAAAGTGCCATATTATTATGAATTAGCAGTACAAACTTGGAAATGCATTTCACAGGTTTGAATGAAAGTTTCTACACCACAGAGATTTTCCCTAAATTACATGGAAAACCAATTTAAGGTTGAACTAACATCAACATTTAGACTGCATGGTTTCAATCTGATTAGAACTACTTCTATAATCTAAAATACAACTCTTTTATTATTATATGGGTGCATATACATGTGCAAATATGCGTGACTAAATGTAATGCTTATTAAGCTAATGCACATTAAGTAATTTTTGGAAGGTGTCTACGTGCGCAGAGATTTGGCACTAAAATCAGTGTAGATGAAATGTGTAGATGAAATGAAGGAAACGTACACGACACTTTGAAGTGGGTTAAATGCTTCTGCACTGCTTTAATGATGTTGGTATTTGTATGTGTCAGTGGTGTATTGCACAGTAATTCCAGCTGCTGTAGCAAATTCAGTGGTGTAATGCGCCTTATGTGACTTGGGGCACAGCAAACTAAAACCCTGAGAAGGAATTGTAGTTTGCTGCCTTACAGCCTTGGAATGAAGCACTGGGCTCCGTGCAGCTCAGGGGCTCTGCAGGAAGCCCATGCAAACAGCCTGGCAGCAGTCCAGGAAAGCAGGCTCTGCCAAAGATCTTTTTTTTTTTCCCCCTGGAGACTGCCTGCCTGCCTGCCTGCCTGCCTGAGTTGTGCAGGGACCCAGTGCTTTCCTCTGCAACTGCAGTGCCCTCCAGGACTGCTTGAGCTGGGTGCTTTGGGCGGGTGCCATTTGGGCGGGGGGGGGTGGAGCCACCGCTGCAACAGAGGGAAGCGCCAGTCCCCCTGCAGCCGAGGGACTGCTCTGCTCACCAGCGGCTCACCCTCTCCTTCCCTCCCCGCCACCAGAGGCAGGTAAGTTTGGGTATGTGCACAGCACAGGGGTTTAAAGGGCCTTAAATTGAAGTGGTGGTTTGCATTTGCAAGTATCAAATTTAAGTGCAATTAGCCTAATTTTGCCATTTTTAATGCACATTAAGGGCACGCATGTGTAGACATGCACCTGTAATGCACAGTAAATCAGGATAATGTGTATTAATGCATCTTGTGTAGATGCGCCCTAGTATTTATAACCATTTCCACACTGGTCAAACATTTAAACTAATGAGCAGAGAGGCTGACTTATTTTGGAGTTGTAAAGGTTTCTAAGGCACAACAACTAAAAGTCTGGGCATTGCTCTTGCTACTCTCTATTTTAAAATATATATAATTGTAATGTTTTCCAAACCTGTTAATGTTCTGCTTCTTTCCCCAGAAGTTTTTTGCCTCTTTTCATCCATTTCCTTGAAGTGAAATGCCTAGGAAAAGTGGAAAGTTTAGTTGTAGGTTTTTAGAGTTCTACATTATAAACACCAAAGTTTGGCATTCAGTTGCTTTTGAGTGACATTTTGTAAACTTTAGATGGGCGTGTCTACATGTGCATTAGCATACTCTAAATAATGCGCATTAAATCTAGTACCACTGACACGTTAAATCTCAGATAGCTCTGCACTGTAACATTTCATATACTGTTAATAACACTAGGAAAAACCCTTTATAACAATGAACTGATAACAATAAACTGTAGGAATGCCAAACACAACAAAAACACACAAAGAAAGTCTTCCTTCTTGCTTGGGATGCTTCAAGCCATCCAGGTAGCATGGAGAGCAGCTTCCTGCAGCTAGGTCTATGGAAGGGAAGCGGTATAGGGGGCAGATTGAAGTCCCCATGGTGAGGGAGGGAGTGGGGCAGGGACTAGAGCAGGGGTGGGCAATTATTTCAGATGGAGGGCCACTTACTGAGTTTTGGCAAGCCATTGAGGGCCACATGACAGACATCCAGGGGCACATAAATATTAATTTTCTTAATTTTTTAGGGGCTCTGTGGGCTGGATAGAATGGCCTGGTGGGCCACATTTTGCCCACCCCTGGGCTAGAGGCACTGCCCAGCCAGGGTGGTGCATGAGGCCTGGGGCCAGGGTGGGGAGCAGGAAAGAGCCAGAGGGGCAGGGGGGCAGCTCCCTGCCACTGAGCACACTCCTGAAGGGTGCATGGGGAGGGGCACATGCTGCCCCCCCAGATTTGTGCATGGGACAGGGGCAGATGCAGGCTGCCCACAGCAGGCTTAGGGCTCCCCACCCTGTTGTCCTGCCCCAGGGAGCCCTGTGTTGGCTGCACCACCATGGCTAGACACCTCCTGCCTGCATGGTAGCAGCGAGGGTGGTAGCTGTGTGGAGTTGTACCCACCACTGCTGCTGCGTGGGCAGGAGGTGCATAGCCAGCATAGGGCTCCCGGGGGAAAGGCAGCAGGGCAGGGAGACCCAAGCCTGCAGGAAGCAGCCTGCATCCACTCCCACTCACTCCAGCCATGCTGCTCGTTGTGGGGGGTATGTGAGGGAGAGGAGAAAGAGGCAGGCATGTGTCCTGCTTTTCAATTTTGAAAAGGTGGTCACCTTAGGGCAAGGGTAGGCAAGGGTAGGCAATGCTTTTGGCCAGAGTGCTGAAAAAACTACAATACTACCTTTTTTGTTGTGTATTCTTTTCTTGTTAAGCATGTTGTGATAACAGAAAGAAAGAAGAGAAAAAGAGGAGAAAGAAAAGGGAAAGGAATGAGAAAGAGAAACAGACACACACATGCAAACACACAGAGAGCAGGCACATGCACACACATACACCCAGAATCAGACACACGTGCACACAAAGACACACATAACTGGACACATATGTGCAGACAGAAACACACAGAACCAGACACACATGCACACGTGCGCATACACATACGCACACACGTGTGCATGCAGCTGGGCTGTAGGACAAAGAACTTGATGATGTCTTGGGCCCTGTGCTTCCCCAGGGTGCCAGTTCACTGGCTGCAGCATGGCCTGACAAGGCCCTGCCCCAGAACCCGTCCATCAGCCAGTTGCCTCCTCCCTGGGGGCACGAGGGCGGGGGGTGGAGATGCTGCACTGGTCCAGGCAGGGCCCTCTGCCCCAGAAGCTGCGGCCATGTTGCACTGGGAAGGAGGCAGCGCAACAGGCTGGGAGGGGAGGAGAGTGGGGGGGGCAGCACAATTCCAACCCCACCACGCAATCTCAGTGCCTCCAAGTGAGCCCAGGTAAGCCGCTGCCCAGCCCACCTCTGGCCATGTGCGCTAGGTTGCATTCACTGACAGGGTAAGCCACCACACTGTGCTCACTCCGCTTATTTCCCCATCACTAAGCTGCACCTGCTGGAGGTGGCCCCACCCCTGTGGCCCGACCTGTCCCAGCCCAGCACCCCCATGTGGCTTCCTTGGCTGAGGCTGAGCAAGGCCAGTTCAGGCCATGGGGGTAAGGCTCTGAAGGAATCCTGTTCCAGCCTCCTCCTCTCCCTGCAGGTAGTTTGTTTCCCCCCCTCTCTCTCGCCTATGTGTCTATCACTCCAGCTGCTAAGCAACCCACTCTGCTTATGTGCCTGAGGACAGGTAAGAGGGTGGGAACTCAACCCCTCTATTGTTTTAAGCACTGACCTCATGGCATGGGGTAAGTGCTGGAAGATGAGGTCAGAATGGTCATTCACAGATTCATAGAATGTAAGGCCGGAAGGGACCTTGGAAAATCATCAGGTACAGCTCCCTGCACCAAGCAGAAAGATAACTGGGGGCCAGGTAACCCCAGAAAGGTGACTGTCTAGTCCCCTCTTGAAGATTTCCAGGGTAGGTGACTGCACCACCTCTGGATGGAGCTTATTCCACAGTCTGAACACCCTGACTGTGAAGAAGTTTTTCCTAATGTTGAACCTGAGTAGATCTTCCAGGAGTTTGTGACGATTGCTCTTGGCTTTCACCTCGGGTATGTTGGTGAACAGTTGCTCACCAAGCCCTTGATGTACTCCCCTAGTGTAGCAGTAAGCTGCTACCAGGTCCCCTCTCAGCCTTCTTTTCCTCAGGCTGAAGAGTCCCAGATCCCTCAGCTTTTCCTCATATGCTTGCCTTTTAAGACTCTGATCATACGTTTGGCTCTTCTTTGGACTCTTTCAAGTTTGTCCATGTCCTTGTTAAAGTGTGGTGGTGCCCAGAACTGGACGCAGCATTCCAGCTGCGGTCTCACCAGTGCTGTGTAGAGTGGAAGAATCACCTCCTTGGCTTTGCTGTAGATGCATCGATTGATGCATGTCAGAATATTATTTGCCCTACTGGCTATAGCATCGCACTGCCAGCTCATATTCATACTGTGGTCTATTATTACCCCCAGAACCCTTTCATTTGTGATGCCAGTCAGTTTGGTACCATCAAGTTTGTAGGTGTGTTGGGGGTTGCTTGTCCCAAGGTGGAGCGCTTTACATTTCTCAGCGCTGAACTTCATCATGTTCCCATCCGCCCAACTTGCAAGGCTTTCTAGCTCCACCTGTAACTGTAACCTATTTGCAAGTGTCACCACGCTTCCCCATAACTTGTTGTCACCTGCGAACTTGGTCAGTGAGCTCTTCATCCCCACATGCAAATTGTTAATACAGATGTTGAAAAGTACTGGACTGAGCACTAGCCCCTGTGGGACATCGCTGCCCACTTCTCGCCAGGAGGACACAGACCCATTCACTACGACTCTCTGGGTCCTATCCTGCAGCCAGTTTCTTCCCACCTGACTGTCTTGGAGTTAAGACCATAATCCTCCAATTTTCTTGCGAGGACATCATGGGATACTAGATCAAAGACCTTTTGGAAGTCTAGGTATACAATGCTAACCTGCTCTCTCATGTCCAGGTGGTGAGTTACCTGGTCATAGAAGGAGATGAGGCTGGTAAGGCAAGACCTGACCGTGATAAAGCCATGCTGGCTGTCATTCAGAATCTTACCTTCTGCAGGCTTATCGCAGGTCGACTCCTTGAAGAACTTTTCTAGGAATTACCCTAGGATGGAAGTTAGGCTGATTGGCTTATAGTTACCCGGGTCCTCCCCCCTGCCCTTCTTATGGATGGGCACAACACTGGCCCTCTTCCAGTCCTCAGGGACCTCTCCAGAGTACTATGAGTTGTGGAAGAGTTTTGCCAGGGGTTCCACAGTGACTTTGGCCAGCTCCTTCCACACTCTCGGAAGATCATCCGGTCCCGCTGACTTGTATATGTCTTATTTTATTAATTGGTCATACACCAATTCTACAGCAATAGTAGGAAGGTGATTATTCCTACCGTGCTCATCCTCTACTTTCCTGGTATGGTTTTCCCCTTGGTCTGGTGAAAGATCAAGGCAAAATAGCCATTCAGGAGTTCAGCCTTCTCCTGGGTAACCAGCACTCCTGAGTTGGTGAGCAATGGCCCTGCACTCCCATTTGTTTTCCTCCTGTTTCCTATGTACCTAAAGAAGGACTTCTTGTTGTCCTTGATTCCTGTTGCTAATCTAAGTTCGGTCGCCACTTCAGCTTTTCTTATCTGTTTCCCGGAAATGTGGGCTGTTGTGGAATAGTTCTCCTTAGGGCCCGCCCCCAGCTTCCATTGTTTATAAGCCTCTTTCTTCTTTATTAAGAAGACCATGATCTCCCTGTTTAGCCAAGAGGGCTTCCCAGCCCTTCTGTTACCTTTTCTCTGCATGGGAATGGACTTCCTTTGTGCTTGACGGATCGTGTCCTTAAGGAACAACAATTCAGTGCACATCTTTTGCCTCTGGTCCCTGGTCCTGCAGCACTTGCTCTGCTAGTGACCTAAACTTGTTGAAATTTGCATTTCTGAAGTCCAAGACTTCAATCCTGCTATCCGATTTTTCTGCCTTAAACTGAACAGTGAACATGATAGTTTCATGGTCACTGCCATCCAGACTTCCCCTATATTTAAGTTGGTCACCAGGTCATCTCCTTTGCCCAGGACCAAGTCTAACAGAGCATCACCTCTGGTTGGCCCATGTACCTCCTGAGTCAGGAAGAGTTCCTCAACACAGGTCAGGAAGGATCGCTACTGTTTCAGCTTAGCCAAGTGTTTCTCCAAGGAGATATCTGGATAATTAAAATTGCCCATGAAAACCATGTCACGTGCATGTACAGCCTCAGTCAGTTCTTGGGTGAACTTTAGATTGAGTTCCTCCCCCTGGTTTGGTGGTTTTGGTATGCCTGCACATGACCACCTACCAAGCTCCAACTGTCTCCCCATGGGCACCAACTTCTGGTCAACCCCCTTCCTGGAGCACACCCGCAAGCCTGGGGTAATCGCTGCCACCACTCAGGGGTCTAATCTCTATTTGGGCCCTGTGCCCCCTGAGTACACAGGCCACAGACTGTGAGGGTGGTTGGCTCACTGCAAGAACTTGGGGTGCTTCCTTAAGCCTTAAGCACAGATAGTAGCTTCCCCTAGTTAGCCAAGCATAGGGAGCATAAGGCATAGCAAAAGAGTTCCTTAACTACCATGCCTTTATCACCAATGCAGATGAAAGTATCAATTTAAAAAAAACAGTCCTGCCAAGCACCTTCATATCTGATCTCACCTCTTCCATGAGCCTGAGGTTTAATCAGCCTTTCAACTGAGAAGAAGTCCTTCCTCCTGCCTTGCCTCTCCTACAAGTCCTTTTTATACAGAACAAGCATGTAGTCTCTCTGCAAAGGGCAAAAGTCTGCCCATAAAAGCAGGGTCTTTCCTTTGAGCCATGCATTCAAAATGAGAAGCTATAGGCCCACCCAGTTATGCTTGCTTCCTTCTCGTGAACACTTTTGTGCAGGAAGTGTACTGTTCCATGACAATGAGCCAGAAACTGAAATTTAAAGTCTATAATCCCCAACAGTAGTCTTGATAACCCTCAGACACCTCACCTAAACTGAGGTGTCAAAGATCTTCCCAGATGGCTACAACAGGCTACTGGGTGCATCTACACATGACACTACATCACTGTAGCAACACACTATGATGATATAGTGTATGTGGGCAAGAACCGTGATGCTACAGCTATGTCACTGTAGCAACGTGCTCCTCTATTATAATGTGTTGCTATGGCAATGTATTACCTAGAAATAACTATGTGTGGCATGGTGCAGTATGGGCTGCATGGTGCTGTATGGGCTGTTAGTATGCTGTCTTTTAATACTTCCAAAAGGAAGTAGTAAATGATGGCACAGTAATAACAGTGCCACAGCAGCATGTGGAGATGAGCCATCTATGAGATGTTTAGACCAGTAGTTCTCAACTTTTTCAGGGTCAGGGCAACCCTCCATCACTTTTTTGACTGTGGCAGCACCCCTACTTGAAAACCATTGTTGGTGCTGCCTCAGCTTATCTGACTATTTCTCAACTGGGTGTTACTGGCTACAGATAAAGTTGCACTATGTGCCTGCTGCACAGCCATTCCAGGAAGGGCTGTGGCATGTACATGTGCTCCTCCTGCATCAGGGCTCCGATCAGCATATAGCTGGCAGGAGATGTCTCATGCTGTATAGCACTTTCCGGTCTGGCTTCTCCTATGCTCTTCCCGGAAACAAAGTTGAAAGTGTGGAACTGTCCTGCACGCCTGTTTCTGGGAGGAACATGGGAGAGACCAGACTGGGAAGGAAGGGCTACAGCCAACTCAGTTCCAGCCTGCTTTAGGTCAGAGCCCTAATGCAGCACAAGTGAGTGCAAGGCAGTTTTATTTGGCTGCTGTGGCAACAGCACCTGCATCATGGCACTCCTGAGGGAGGCTCGTGGTACCCCAGCCAAGAACCACCTGTTTAAACACACTGAATGCACTATATAAAATAAATTAAATACTTTCATACTGACTTACATTACTCTATCACAGAGGTACTCATATTATCTTCAAAAAAATTATAAAACTAAGTAATTTAGAATTAAAGATAAATTTAAAGAAATCCTAAAATGGCTATGCATAGATAGGGAACCAATCGTAACTCTTAACTGTTTTTACAGGTAATGTTTTACCAACAAGAAAATTAAACTACTATATACACACAATACTTTTTATGTGTTCTGTAGTTACCATATGCTGTCCTGTGGTCATTTTAGGTCCCTTTTTCATGATGAGTTCATCTAAATACTCAGCTTTTTTGTCCCAGGTTTTTAGTGCCCGATATTCATTTTTCATTTTTTCCAGTCTAAAGAGAAGAATCAGTCAGTAAGTTTGTATCCAAACCTGCAGGATTGTTTGTCAGGCCAGAAACAGATGACCAGCTTATTCTGGAGCTAAATGTCCTGGATTTTGTATTTGACTTGTATTTAAATAATTACGTAAAAATGGTTTACATAAAATTAAAGGATCTGTGCATACCAAGGTGGGCTAAGGCCATGAGGTCTCCCTCTGTGGCTATGCCTCCTCTTCCCCATGCCAGCCAACCCCTCCCCTCTCCTCCCCACCACTAATGGCCAGTCACTTCATTGTACCTCAGTTTACTGGGCCCTGCAACCCCCCTAGTACTCAACTCTGCCCTGGTGTTATGCAGTGAGCATGCTGGTTCAACCTCGTGTCCTAGCTATTCCTTCCCTCCCCCATCCTAGCCAGCAGAACTCCTGCCCCCCTACCCAGCTCCCTTCCCCTGACCCAATCCCAATTCACTGAGACACATGCAAGATTTTAGTTCTTTAATTTTCTTTTTTTCTTTTTTTTCACTCTTTTCTCCTTACTGCTCCTGGCCCCTTCACTTCAAACAGCTTTTCAAGATTTCACTCCCATCCTTGCCTCTGTCTCGGCTCCTACTGCTGCAGAGGGAAGGAAAGCCCAGACTCCATGCTTGTTTCTCCACCTCTGCCATCCTCCCCCTCCCCTCTTCCACCCCTGAGGAGCAATACAGTCCTGGCTCCTATCCACATTGCCAGGCCCTCTAGTGGCAAGTCACAGTTGTGCAGGTCTGAGACAGCATTAAACCATAACCTGTGACTACTATGAAACTGTTCTAACTTTATGAGGCATAACATTCAAAAGATTTTAAATGTTTTAAAGGTAACCTGTAACAGCACCATTACAAGCCTATTGTCCCATTTTAAGTACCTGAAGTATCTGAGATAACACCTTTCCCTGGGACCATTGCTGCTGATTCAAGTTAACTGCCATTCATTCCAGGGACAAACTGTGTGTGAAGAGGCCTATACTGCTCCCAGGTTTTGACTTGGATCAATTAGAACCACTTCAAATGCAATGTTAGTTTTTAATCCTTACTGTGGAAAGTTGGTTAATGTTCTACAATTTAAACATAAGAAACTCTAGATTCAATACTTACGCTTCACTAAAATGCAGTTTTCCTTGCCAGTCCATTGATTTTAATGGTGGGACCAATAACAATCAAGTCTCTAGGGCAAGGGTTGGCAACCTTTCAACAACAGTAGGTCAAGTTAACACTGCTCTGTTTTCCACAGGCAAAAACAGCAGTTGATAGAGATGGCAGGCAGGAGGTAGCAGTTGATGGAGGCAGCTGCTAAATAGTGCATTCTTGGGCAAACAAGCTTAGGGGGATAAATTAAATCTCCCCACAAGCCAGATTCAGCCTGTGGGTCATGGGTTGCTGGCCCCTGCTCCAGGGTATCCTGCCATTTGGCTATCAAGCAGAAAGGTGAAAACAATTGCACCTAAGAGCTTGCCTACGTTGTAAGAATCTCTGCCACTACTTCTGTGTAACATATAGCTGTCAGCAGCATCTCCTAGTGGAGATACATCTTAAATTAAGGGGAGTCTTTCTGCCAATGCAGCTAAATCACCTTTCCAAATGGCATAAGCTAAGACAATATGAAGGCCATGTGGTAAGCATCAGAATTAAATGTCTCCCACCCATGGCCTCCTATTCAGGCTCTTTCTTTACGAACATGAGGTTAATTAAAGAAGTATTTGTTTTGTATTCTGTACATAGAAGTGCATATAATTGCTTGCCTGTTTCGAGGTGGAATCTTTTTTAGACTATTCTGAAGTATGCCTAAGCCCTTTGAGGACACACCAGGTGAAGAAATTTCTCTCTCAACAGTTCCATCTGCCATACTCTGATCTGGAGATAAGAATGCTGGATATCCCAGGAACTGTGCTGTGGTGACACTACTACCAAAAAAGACAAAAGAAACACAAGAATCAAAATCCTCAGTGAAAGAAAATTAGTTAGCTGGAGAAAGAGAATGTGTGAATAATCTTTCACAGAAAAATAAATTATTTCTATGCTTATTATTTTCACAGACCTTACATATTAAGAATTTTTGGATAAAGGGGAAAAGCCTCTTCTCTCACAATGACAAAAGACCATTCCAAAGTGAACGCTTTTGAGTTCTAAAGCAAAATTACATGTACAGTTAAAGACATTCTGGGGAAGCTATGCACTTACCACTTCCTGGAAAAAAATAACTTGGAGCTGAAATTTCTCAAGTTTTCTCTTGGCTAACAGAAATTATTTTACAAATTAATATAACGTTCCATTGTCAGAGTTCCATTTTTGGACCAAAAAGACTAGTCCAGTGGTTCTCAACCAGGGTGCCAGGAAACCCTTGGGTGCTGCCAGGTCTTTAGATAGGTGGCACAAAGTTGTGAGGAGATAAGTGAGGTGTGATAAGCTAGGCTTAGGTGGGTCTTAGGTTTCAGGTGATAAAGCTTGCTTCTTCCTTGTAAAATTATGAAGAATTCATTTTAAAAAACTGGCTAAAATATTGATAAAATATTTGATATTTCTTTACCTGAATGTTGTTGAACTTTCATTTCTACCTGGGAGAACTTTTACAGTCTCTTCTCTTATGCCTGAAAAAGGGGGTTGTGCCCAAAAGCTTGCAGTTAAAGATTTTTTTTGACAAAAATCTAGTTGGTCTAATAAAAGATATCACCTGTATATCACAGTGCGGAGTCCTAGGAGCGGCCGTGATCTCTCCTGGTGCCCCCTACTGTGCCAAGTTGGCGATCAAGTACCCTTGTTCTTGCCCATCACGTCTTTGATGATCAAAAGTATTGTAAGGGAGGCTGCCATTTTGTCCCCTTGGACATGGTGTTCTTATTTATCCTGGCCCCTGCTCTGTATAGCTTGATCTTTGTTGCACCCAGCCTTATGGGCTATGCGTGGCTCCTACCACCCCTTATACCACGCCCCAAACCTCTCAGATGTACCGGACATTGTTGAGTCAGTTTCTATAGCCTGCGCCCTTGCGGACGTCCTCCGGGGCTTCTCTCTGAGCTCGTGCTTTCTCCGGGACTTCTCTCTGAGCTCGTGCCCTCTCCGGGACTTCTATTCTTGTGCGCGCCCTGGGCTATTCGCCTATGCACCCTCACGGGCACTCCCTAGCTTGTCCCGCAGCTGCTGCCCGCCCTGGGCCTTTTCCCCGTGGTCTGTGGACAATCGCCCTCCCCAGAGCTTTTCCCGCACAACACTGCCCCACTGGGCCTTGCTTGCGCTCACGCCCGCACTGGGGCCTGTCTCTGCGATCACGCTGCCCGCACTGGGGCCTTGCCTCGCGGCTCCCGCAATTGAGGCTCAGGTGGCTGTAGCCGTGCCTGGCCTCCAGACCCTCTTTTTGGGTCCTACACCCCACTGGGGCTTCCCACAATCGGGCTCAGGCAACCTCAGCCTTACCTGGCCCTCAATCCACTGAACCCCCTTCTCAGGGTTGGGGTCAGTGTGCCCCCTAACTACTGTGCCCTCTCTGGCACCAGACTGCTGTGCCCTCTCTGGCATCAGGAACCCCCATGCTACTGGGGCGCTCCTCTGAGGCCTCCTCCAACCAGGCCCTGCCCCTCCTGATCAGCTGACCCCTGTGGTTGCCCTGGCAACCAACACCTGTCCTTCTATAAGACCAGGCTCTTCAGTGACCTGTGACACTGTACCATGAGTTCTGATTCCTTTAGAGCTATGAAGGATTTAAGATTTTTTTGTGGGGTCTGATTAAAAGTAGAAGCCACATTAGGGATTTATGTAACAATTTGCATTCCTTTCCCCCTTTTCCACACTCACATGTGCCAAAGGGTAGCTACCGAGAGAGGGAAAAGGCAAAAAAACAATACTAGATGTTTCATATTTTTGGTACTATGATTACATGGTTATGTGTCTCTTGGAACTTGTTACATGGTATCAGAGATCATAAAATCATAGAAATTAGGACTGGAAGTGACTTCAAGAAGTTATCTATTTCATTCCCTAATCCCAAGGTAAGATCAGCTATACTTAAACCATTCCCCAAGGTCTGTTTTCTAATCTGTTCTTAAAAACTTCCACTGATAAATATTCTACCATCCTTATCATTTAATCTATTTCAATGATGATAACCAGTTCTATCTCTACCACCTTGCTTACCTAATAATTCATAAGGCCATGAAGATTACTGCATACTATGGCCTGAGTACCACATCTTCTTGCTTATGATTTTGGTACTCAGGCCCCATCTTCCTTCTTCCCTTTCTTAAAAATGGGGACTATATTTGCCCTCTTCCTGTCATCAAAACCCCTTCTGTCCTCCACAAGTTTTCAAATAAGATAGCCAGTCATTCTGGACTTACCTCAGCCAATTTCTTTAGTACTCTAGGGTGCATCTTGTATGGTTCTATTAACATGAAACCATCCAACTTTTCTAAGTAATCCCTAACGTATTCTTCCACTACAGTAGGCTGCATATCCCCTCCCCTATCCTTGCTACCACCTGCACTTGTCATCTGGTATTTGGACCTTATTTATGAATAGTGAAATAAAAAAGGCAATGAATACTTTAGTGTTCACTGCCTCATTTGTTGCTAGATTGTCTTCTGCAATTAGTAAGGGACCTACACTTTCCTTAGTCTTTCTCTTCTGTTTTTGTTTTTTTCAAAATAACAGAATTGCATAAAAGAAACATGACTCCATCACCAATTTCTTTTCTTTCGAATAACTTAGAAGGTTCTGAATTTTAGCTAGCAACTCATGTCAAGAGCTAAAAGAATTTTGAGAAGATCCTTAATATACAATTCCCAAGAACCTTTGACGATCCCTTCTGTCTTTCAGTGGTGGAATCCGAAGAAACATGGAACGTTTAATAGTCTTCTGAAGTTCTGGTTCAGGCTGTTTCAACTACAAAAGAAAAACATTGATAATTAGCAGTGTAAAAAAATGAGCTATGAGGATGCAGGAGGGCCTGAGGTCCTGGGTGTTAGGGCTGTGCAAAATCTCACCTGCAGTTTCCTTTCAATGCTGTTTTGACCCACTTCGAGCTCGAAACAGTGAAATCAAAATGAAATGAAGGGATTCAAAACAGCCTTGAAATGAAATGAGGGCAGTCAAAACATTCTGAGTGTTTCAAAACTCAAACAGGGCTTGCTTGCAGGGAAACGAAGTAAGGAGAGGGTGGGGGAAGAGGGAGGAAGGAGTGCTCTCATATTGGCTGTGTAGCTGGCCAGTGACTGTGGTCCTTCCCTGAGGTCCCTTCCAATCCCAGTGCTCTGGGGGAGGGATGGAAAAACAGCATAAAAGGCAGCATTTTTTGAACTGACCTGCTTTCTGTCACCCATGTCACAAGTGTTGCTTGCCAGCAGCCTGCGGTGCAGTTTCCCAGAAACCCCTACACCTCCCTCCTTGAAAGCTGGCAGGCTTCACGGCCTCAGCAGGGGCTACCATCCATGCAGTTTTCACCCCACTGTGCCTTAACTCACACACAGTGTCACCCATGTCATGAGTTTTGCTTGTCAGCAGCCTGAGGTGTAGTTTCTCAGAAACCCCTGCACATATCTCCTTGAAACTTGGCAGGGGCTACCACGCCTGCAAGTTCCATCTGAATCAGGCAAGAACTGACAAAGTTATAGGCAGTTTCATGGTTCCCCATTATAGCCTATGGGCAAAACGTCGAAACAGTGTCAAAACAGCAAAACAGTTTTGACAAAATGAAACGGAACAGTGGTTTCGAAATGAAACTTGAAATGAAACACTGTTCCATTGAAATGTCAAAACGGAAGTCGAAACGAAACAGTGCTATTTCATACAGCTGTACTGGGTATGACTAGAAACTACACCCCTGCCGGGCAGGAGTGGCCTGGTGGGACTCCTTGTGGTAAGCGAGTCCCCAAGAAATGCCAGGCCAGTTACCTCCCCGGTGAAAGGTGGGTGGGGTGCCTTAACCCCAGCCTTCACCATCCCGTGTGTTATTAATGAGAGTGGTGGGCCAGGCACACTGAGTAGGGGCACCTGAGCCTATGAGGGTATTTGACCCCATGCCCTAGTGAGAGGGCAAAGTTGAAATGCCTTAGTGGGAGGGCTTAGTTGAGAGGCCGTGAGGAAAGGGCACTGATGAGGTTAGCCCGAGAGAAGGGTGAAGTTCCCGGTGAGGGACTAGGGCAAAGTCGGCCCAGAGTTTGGCTAATTGCCCAGTCACTGCTCAGATAAGGGTTGTGGAAGAGACCCAAAAGGCTGTGCCAGGGCTGGCCGAGGAGTGCGGTCAAGCCAGATGGCCCCTCTAGGGTCACTCAAGGGAGCAGGCCCAAGATAGGTGGCATGAGAGAGGCCTGGTGAGAGTGGGCGGAGTGAAAGAGGCCCTGGTAAGAGGGGGTGGTGAGTGTGGCCCAGAACAGGGCGGTATGCCAGAGGCCTATCTGTGTACTGAGTCTGGCCTGGCTACAAGCTGGAGGTGCAAATAACACACTCAGTTTGGTACGAGGCATGGGACACATTAAGGTAAGGTCGGAGCATGTACATATCACCCTTGGACATCAGGGTGGATTGATTTACAACCAAGCATAGCAGGTGAATGAGGTGGGTGGTTTGCCCATAGACAAAGGAGGCAGGCCGGTACTTAGACTGGGCCTTGGGACTTTGCCCCTTTTTGCCACGCTGTGAAATATGAACTTTGATTTCTACCCAGGAGAACTTTTACAATCTTTTCTCTGATGCCTGATGAAGGGTGTTGGTGCCGAAAAGCTTGGAATTAAAGAATTTTTTTTTGAAAAATCTTGTTGGTCTAATAAAAGGTATCACCTCTACCATGAGTCCTGATTGATTTTTCCTCTAGACCAATATGGCTACAGCCTGGATACCTGGACAATAAGAAAGATTTTATGGCATGGTGCTTACCCACAAGGTTGCTCTGAATACCATAATCCCATTCCCATATCATAAAAGAACAAGAAATAAAAGACAGGTCCTCACCTGGTGTGAGTAACCATATCCAAAACTTCCATAGCAGAATGTAAACTCCACTTCCAAAGTGCAGACAACCTGGCAATATAAAGAAAGACTCTCCTTTTTAAATACAATAGTTAACTCTTATTGCAAGCACATTTACATATAAGTTCTCTGGTAAAATACATGTATGGTAAGCAAAGCAACAAGATATGACATACCCCAGTCATAAGCACATCGTGTTTTATAGGATCTTTATATTACCTTTTCCTTTTTTCGTTCACAAATCTATTGTTCTTAATAATAGACATTCTCTTCATGACCACACACAGAAAATCTTTGTCACTTGTAGGCTTTGCCTACAATGGGGCAACATACAGAATATTCTTGGAAGTTTAAGCATTCTAGTATAAAATCAATCTCTTTACAAAACACTTTACAAATTTTAATATATATTTTATTTGATTCATTCCTGTATGGGTTATGCATAATTCTTTGTATTTTAATTTTTAAGTGTCTAATGATTCAGGTGATAATACCAAACGTTATTCTCTATATTCTATTATGTATATAGATAATGGTTAGATTCACTTCCACTGCTCAAAGGGGAAATGTATCATTGCAAAGGAGCAGGCATTGTTTTTTTTGCCAACTTTCCCTCAGAGGTTATGCCACTGGCAGAAAAGGGTACTTTATGGACTTCGCTTGTGGATACTGCAGTGAGGTTGCACTGAATTAGTCTTTCTTCTAATCTAACGTTTAAATTATACGTGTCTGCAACCAAACAAAATCATTTGGCAATAACAATAGTATGTGTGTTTAATACTTTATAGTTGTCACCAAAAATCTTACTATGTTTTTATTCCTCATGGTCAGTGTTTCAGTGAAATGGCTTCTCTGCAGAGATGAGGAAAGACAGAAAAGAAATGCTTTGATTCATTAATTTTTCAAGCAAAGTGTTTATATAGTATATTATCAAGTATGTAAAAATACAAGAACTTGTAACTGTATCAGATGTTACAGACTCCTTTCACACAAAGATCATTTAAAAGTCAAACAAAAGCATTCATAATTGAAAAGTCAGTCAAGCAACAATGCTTAATTGTCCAACCATGACACAGTGGAAAAAATTTTTTTAGTTCAATCACTTTTAGTTCATTTTCCAGCTCTACCACATTACTCTTTGTCCTAAAGCCAGATTGTTAAATTTAGGTAGTAATAATTAGGTGACAAAGGCCTGGCTCCTGTAAATATACGTTTTACACATGCAAACTCTTCCACTGTTTTAAATGCTTGTAGGCTGCCTATACATGTGCTGTTTCGTGTTCTAATTAGATAGAACATGTTGGAGCAGATTCAATTAATTGAGTCTGTTCTAATTAGAATGCTGTAGCATTGGCTCACTGTCACATGTATAAGCCTTCGCATGTTTTAAAATGACTGGGGAGGGCGCTTTATCTAAACCAATGAGGTTTAGATAAAGCATCCCACAGCCATTTTTAACTTTGCAGGTTCTTCATGCATGTGATGCTGAGGCACTCTAATTAGACTGCCTTTTTGGGAATGACTCTAATTGAAACCACCCCCCACCACCACCACTCCTGGGCATGCATATAGGCAACTGTAATGATTGACATGAAGCTTTGCATTATTAGTATTTGCAAGATTGGAACCTAAATAGGTGCCTAACTCAACATGTAGATACCCAAATACTTTTATAACTTGACTGCATTAAACTGAGTTAACGTCAGCTAATTTGTTTAAAGTGCCTTGGTTTCACATGCAACCATTTTTAAGCAAATTATTTAGCATGTTTTATCACAGTGAGTGAAATGAGACTACAGAACAAGAGTAATTTCACTTTGCAGTTAATTTGTTCACTGCCAGGTTTGCATGAAAGCCCCATGTGGACCCCTCATAGGTTTTAAAGATGAAAGTCCTGTTTGTACAGTCATGTGTTCAGGCCCATGTGGAAAAGTCATTGAAATGCAAATATATATAATGCACTATCAGAGCAAAAGAAGAAGGGGACCCCTGGAACTTGTCTCAATGTACAACTAAAGAACAAGCACTTGAATGGAAGTCAAGGGACCAAAACGAGGGCTCCAATAATTCTTCTTTTATCTACCTATACACACGTATCAATATCACAATGGCAATCACGTAGTAACTGGATATTCATAAGGAATAAACGGAACTATTATTTCAATGCAAATCACTAGATGCAACAATGTGTGTAAATCTGTATGGTAATTCCAAAGCCACGTGCAATACGAACAACCTGCAACCTAGTCTTTGCCATACCCACCTGAATAACTTCATAAAGGTGCGCTGTTGCATACCCCAGCAGTTTTGGAAATTCTTTTGGACTCTGAAATTCTACTAATTCCAAAATAATCTTATTTCGCATATCCTGTTGCTGCCTTGGAACCTGAAAATTAAAACGGAGAATATGTGCACAACATCAACATGAAGCAATAAAAATAGGTGGTGCAACTGAGAAAAGCAGTAAATCTAAGACAAACTGACATGTCTACTAAAACACTCACTACCCAGAGCAAAGAGGAACAAGTGGAAAATATTGCTATGCTAGAAGAGTCCAGCAAAACTGCCTTTGCTAGGATGTCTTAGATTCACAGGCTTCTTAGAAGTTGATAGGGGATGTTAGCTACAGTACTTTCTATTCTGGTTACCCAAAGAAACATTGAAATGCTCCTTTAACAAGAGTTTAAACAATGGAAACCACTGTGCACAGACTTAAAACATGCAAATCCTGATACTGGTAATACAGTCCAAGCAGTTTCCCTGAGAGACGAACAGGCTGATTACTGATGAAATACCATGTTTACCTGCACACCACCTCCCTGCCCCACACACACATGCACAATCATTTCCCCCAAAAATCAGCTCTCCAAAATTGGGGTATGTGTCTTATACGAGGAAGATGAAATCGAAGCATTGAGGATCAGAAGCATGAAGATGCTGCGCTGCAAGATGGCTCCAGTTTTTCTCTCAGGTAGTATGCAATAAGGGTAGGGTCCAATGTTAACCCTTTCACAGCCCATCTCAAACTGGCAAGTTTTTGGCTAAGCCACCAAATGAGCAGCCAAAAATTGTTGCCAATTTGAAAGTGTTAGTTAAGGGTTAATACTGGACTTCATCTCTCCTGTTTATTGTCTCAGAAAGAAGCTGGTAGCCATCTTGTAGCACTGCCTCTCCATTAAAAAGGCAGTTCTAGGCCATGCCTCTGAAAAAGCCTTTTTTTCTATATTCTGTTTTCCGAAAAAAAAGTGTGTTTTATTTGGGGGCATGTGGTATGTAAGAAAATATGGTATATGAACATATGCTTCATCAGGAAACACAAAGCCAGGAGATACCAAAAGAAGCACTAATAACAGTGCATTTTTAACAGAAAAGCAAAGAAAGAGCTTTCTAAGCAATGCTGATTGGAAACATGGGCTTAGAATTATGAGCTAAAAATTGCCTTCTGTTGCTTGATCCTACTGTAATCAGAGAAATAGGACCTCAACTACTTAGACTTCAGTAAAACACATGAAACAGTGACATGTGGGAAATTATCATTTTAGCTGGAGAAGATATGAAATAGCCTAGGAATTTTAAGCTGGACAAGAAAGCAGCACAAGAAGATACAATAGCAGATGGATCATTTTTCAATGACTGGTGTGGGATTAATCTTAATTTTCATTAATAGCCTTTCTGGGGGAAAAATGAGCATGCTGATGAAACCTGCTGATCACATGAAGTTGGGAAGTTGTGTCAATACAGGAAACTTTGAATACCATACAGGAAGTACTGGATGACTGAGATCTACAGTAACAGAAATTGAATTAATTTCAATAATGCAAGGTCATGCATTTACAGAACAATACAGACTTTTTTGCAGTGAGATTGTGAAAGATCAGGGTATGCTGGTTGATCACAGGTTGATAGGAGCCAGCCATGGACTGCATCTGCACCCACCTTTGATTCCTGCTCCACCCAAACTTTAAAACCAATTGCCTGGAAGTGGCAGTAGCATTTCTATTTTGGCGGCAGCAAGGGAGTCATTTGATTTCATGGTTCATTGTAATCTACCTGAGTCCTAAAACTCTTCATTCCACAAGTGTTAACAACCCTTTCTCCCTTTTTAATGGTCATGATGTTCCACTGATCAAGCTATCCTTTCTTATGCAATTCTGTTTTCTGTTAGCTGCTCCTGGTAACATTGCTCTTATATCAGAGCTCTGAACACTGTTTTTAACTGTAGCCAACTCAGATGTGGAAACCTTAACTCAGGTATACGTTAATTCAGCTGTGGAAATAACTTTCAATGAAGCACTGGATGCACTGTCAAGATGCTAACTGAAAAAGAGGTATTCATTTAATTCTAATGACTAAAGGACTAACAAAACATATTTTGATTATTTTTTCCCATTTTTGTGCTTTATATGATATAGCAAATTAATGCACTTCCCAATACAATTATATTTGTTTATGCTTTAGTCTTACACTGAATAATATACCCCTGGACCCCTAACATAATAGTAAAGAATCAGATTTGTTACTGGAGAAAAATGTATGTTGTGGTATATGTGATGAGGCACCTCACCATCTGCACCCCTCCTTTTCAAAATCCTAGATCTGCCCATAGAGCCAGCAATATATGGGAATGAAAAAGCCCAAGATGATCCTAGGACATATGTGGCAAGGTATTTTCAATAGAAATAAGGAAGTATTATTGTAATAATGCAAATCACTGGTAAAACACCATCTATAATACTGTGCATAATTCTGGCCATCCATGTTCAAGAAAGATGAATTCATACTGGATTAGGTAGGATAAAATGATCTATCACATACGGAGATTAAAAGAACATGGCTTTTTAGCAGAGAAAAACAGAAATAGAAGGGATATACCTCCTATCTATACATTCATCAAGTAGGTAAACATGAATATGAGAAAAGTGTATTTAAGATAAAAAATAATGTTGACACAAAATAATTTGCATAAACTAGGCATAAATAAATCTGGACTAAAAACAGTGAGGCTTTTGAAAAGCTTCCTAATCTGAGTAGTGGAGGCAAAAAACAACTGCTTTAATGTAGAGCTTGATTGACTCAAGCTGACTGACTCAACAGGGGTTAGGAACAGAATTTACTATGCCCTAATAGACACAGCCATAATCCTATCCCAGTACCCTAACAAACCCCACCCATCTTTACAACTACCTAGTTCATGGAGCCCTCAAATCTGAAACCCAGGCCACTGACAGATGTTCATATAAAAGCCTGAGACCTGCTACTGGATGCTTGATTTTTGGATCAGGAATTAGACCCCAATCATCCCTTACTTGCCAGTGCCATGGGACCTCAGAATCATGATCCATGGCACCCCCTGCTCCAGCAAGTTGAAAGACAGATGTCCACAATCAGTTAATTGTCAGCTGTGGCCAGGGACCAAATTGGGGTCTGGAATTTGCCACAGTCAGCAATCAGCTGATTGTCAAAACCCTGTTGGGCAGCACATGTCATTTTTACAGGTCCTAGAACACAGAGAATCCAGAAGCAGGCTGCTGCAGCCTGATCTTAGGGTCCCATATGTTGTGATGAGTAAAAACCATGTGTGCAGTCTAGGTGGGCTACACACATAGTTTTAACAGATCCAGCTACATAAGGAACTGTGGATCGGGGAGTCTCTCCCTGACCCCGGGTCCAATCATGCTGAGATCTTTAAAAATGTATGTGCAGCTGAACTGCATGAGTGGTTTTCGGACATCCCTGATGTATAGGGACCGTGGGATTAGGGAGAGGCTCCTTAATCCCAGGGTCCCTGGGCATCAGGAAGTCAGAAATCCATGTGTTTAGCCCAGCTGCACACACAGTTTTTAAACGTCTGGGGTGCAATCTACTAAGTAATATAATTTACCTTGCCTCCATTTTGAGTCTAGAATCTCTTGGACAAAATATTCCTCCGGACCATGCAGTTTTATAGGTAGAGATTTACTGAATTTGCAATTTTTGCGGAAATCATGAATTTGGCCCATCTCCACAAAAAAGCACAGGCATCACAAAAAACAACAAAATTGGCAATTGGGTGAGGGAGGGAGGAAGAGAGCTGCAAAACCATAGAAGGGTGGAAAGGAGAGGGAGCAAATTGGAGGCTAAGTCCGTGATGTAGGCTCAATCCAATAGCCAGTCAGAGGCCAGCCAGGGAAGCCAGGACGGTTTTGGCACCTACAGCATGCTCCTGCAGCATGCATGCTAGATCCCTCCTGTGAGAGACCAGAGATGAACATGATGAAGTCTTCCAAGATTGCCCAATAGATTTCAGTGGTGAACTGTGCAAAACAGTACTCCACAGGGACCTTGCACACAGACAGAGGCAAACTCTTCTGTATCCCCTGCAGTCTAACTCTGGATCTGTCCAGGAAGCTAGCCTTGATTGTCACTTGAAGTTCAAGGCGCACATGAAGAGGAAGGCAGCTGGAGAAGCTGAAAGTCAGAGCAAGAGGCAATGTCCTCCCTGTTTAAAAGGACCATGGAAAGAAGCTTGGCAAGGAAGGGGCAGCCTCCCTTGTGAAGGCTTTTATGGAGATGAACATCCCGCTGGAGAAACTCAATCGCTCAAAGCTAAAGGACTACCTGAACCCAAATGTGCCAAATGCTGGCAGTTTTCTGAGTGCCAACCAGCTTCACCGGGACTATCTCCCTGAAGTGATTGTTTCGCATGGTTACTCCACAAAGGCTGCCTTAGCAGAATATTATTCCTTTTCCATTGTGGCTGATGAAGCCATCAACCCTTAGGATAACTATGTGCTGCACATTTTATTTGTACTGGGGAGCTGGACCAACCAGGACCTACCTGTGTTTCAACCTCAGCTGGTCCACCGCATCTCTGTCAATTTTTTTACAGTCTCCCAAGCAACCGTGAAGCTAATTGTCAGTTGGTGCAGACTTTAACAAGATCTCGGAGATAACAGAGACCTGATGGGACTCCACCCATGACTGGACCACGGGTATAGAGGGCTATACCCTGTACAGGAGGGATCATGTTGACAAAAGGGGTGGGGGTGTAGCTCTCTATGTGAAGGAAAGCTACATGTCCCTGCAAGCTGATGTTGGTGACCGGCATGGAAAGCTAGAGACCCTCTGGGTAAAAATTCGTGGGAAAAACAGCACAGAGGACACAACGGTGGGAGTCTACTACAGACCTCCCACTCAAAGTCCTGAGCTTGACCAGGAGTTCGCCC